>NC_139344.1:217378809-217836309 GCF_055883805.1 Amblyomma maculatum | reverse complement strand
TGAGCATGCTGAAAATCTAATAGAATGCAGTCGAAGTCCAGGGCCTGCAGCGATAAAATTTCATGGAGCGCTTGACACGGAAATGGACAAAGACAACTTGCGAAGGTGTTTTCGGTCGGCGCCTACTAGTATCGATGAGAAAAGTGCTTAAAGTGCAACATGCAGGCTCCGTGGTTCTATTTGTTTCTCTTTAGGAAATGCAAGACGACTGTGAAGCATGTAGTGTAGGCCAAAATGAAGCTCTGTCCTTGCATTATCATCTGTTTGTATGTAGCTGGATAGTTTAGGAAAGAACATGATCATGGGAATGCTTCCACCCCTGCCGTGACTGAACCCGAAGCCTTCATTCACTGCAGTGCCACCGTGACAGGGCTTTCGATGTAGCTTTCGTTGTAGTGTGCTCTGTATATTTTTTTCTTTGTTCTCATGAGTGAGTTGCTTTGTTTTTGAGCGATACCTTCTGCCCACACACCATTTGCTTGATGCATATGTGATGTTTTTCTGCGTACGCTACAATCACTGTGAGCACTAAAACTCGCAATATTATGCATTCAATTTGTCAGCTTTACACTGTTTAGCATTAAGCAAATGCTTTCTATGCGTCCTAACAGTATATGCAGGCCTGTAGTCCTGGAAGGTTCACTAATGGAGACTACCTTATGCAAACATTGTACATAGCACTACTTGTGTCATGTTTCTGCACTGTTAAGAGCCATACTTTGTTTCCTGCTTCTGAAATGTGCCAAACCTATGACAACTACTATGCAAGCCTGTAATCATTAAGCAACTATTATTTTGTGTCATGCCTCTGAGTCGCAGTTTTATGCACAATACTTTCATTTCTTGTTTCTGAAGTGTGTCAGACCTGCGATGAGTACAGTGCCAGCTTACAGGCTCTAAAAAATTATTCGTGTATGTCTTCTCTGTGTAGCACAATCGTGCAGCACGTGCAAATAACTGCCTGTGCTATTGCAGGCAGTTGGTTTCGCTGCTGCATATTCAAGCGTGTGAAACGCTGCAGGAAAATAAAGGGGCACGGTTGATACACGTGCTTCTAAAAAACTTCTGTGAGACTTTCCCATTCCGATAGGCAACACAATTGCTGCCTCGTTGTGAAACACTTTAATTATGTACTCAAACACAGGCACACACACAAACACCAACATGCACGGTTGCAAGCAACAGTGAATGGGGGGGGGGTACGAAGACAAATTTGACTTGACAGATGATGTTCGAGAAGATTCATCATTATCACAAAGGTTTCTGGCACAGACATGAAACGAGAAGGCGCTGCACTTGGCTGCCTGCGATGAGTTGGTCAGCTACGTGTGGTATATCATAGCCGATTGTTGTGCTGGCATTGACGCCACAGCTGTTGCCGCACCATGGGCAGCTGTGCCAGCCAGCTCTGGTGGCAGGTTCTGTGGAACAGGCTAACATGATTCTGTATGGCTTTTCCCTAGAGGTATGCATGGCAATAGTGATCCCACTTCCAAGTAGCCGGTACACAGATGTGACCCTTTCTTGTCCAAGCCAGCAGCACCCTCCTCGTCTGCAGGCAGGAAGACATCCAAAGAAGTTATGCAACACGGCACATGTTACACGCTCTGGCTGGTAGAGGAGCATCTAGTATTTTTGCAAGCACTGGAAGCGGCTCTTCTGCACGCCTACGCAGTTATCCACCATTAACCTTGTGGAGGTGTATGCCTTGTTCTATAGCCGTTATGGAGAGTCCGGACCGGGATGCCATGACACTGGCAGCCATGTCTCCAACAGGTGCCCCTTTCACCAGCATAACCGAAAATGGCACGCTGTTAAGCACATTCTTCGTCGTTGTCGACCTCAACAGCCTCATAAACTTTAACAGCCTTGCTGACACAATGGAAGAGTCGCATCAAGTAGCTCATTGCCAGGTCTTGCTGACGATGACATTCACGGGAGTGCAGACAATGAATGATTGAAAGTTTCAGCAACACTGCTGTAAGGACAGCCTTGCACTTCATATCGGTATAAATGGTGCCCCATTCCTACTCAATACAGGCGTCAAACACACGCATTCCCATATTCGTTTCTTACGTAGGCATTTAAAAAATGTACGACGTGTCTTACGTTTCAGCTTTTATAAAAGCCCAAGAACGGCAATACATGTGAGGCATGTGGAGCCTACCGTAACTTATCTTGCAAAGAGCAGCACGGCTCACTGTCGTGAATTCGACGCCTCGCAGAAGGCCTTCCTCGGCCTGTGTCATGCCTGTGTGCAGCCGAGAAGGCCGCCAGAAGAAAGCATCATGCCAAGATACCACGTAGGGAGGTTCATGGCCCAAATCATGTCGGCATCTCATATCTGAAAACAGGGACATCACAAGGCTACTCGTAGACGCCCGATGGGCCGTCGACAAACCCGACGACGCCCGGTATGCTGCCGTGACGAAGGAAGCCTTTCTTCGCCGCCGCCTTGCTGCATGCCGCAAACGCTTTCGAAGTGTCGGCTGCGCGAGGCCGATGTTCGCCTCGTTGCCAGTAGCGGTTTGGAAGCCACTAGGAGCTCGGAAAAAGCGCAGTGCACACATTATCTGCCGCCACACAGACAGCGCACTCGGCCGCACACACCTATCTCAGTTCGTCGCGTCGCACAGTCACTGTCCTATATCCTTCTCGAGTAGCAACATGCATCGAAACATCTCGCCCGGCACGTCAAACAGTCTTCGTACACCGTCCTTTGCCGATGATCGCGTCGGGGCGCCGCCGCTACCGCCTCACGAGAACGCCGGCCGCCGCATAGACCGCCGCCATTTTTCCTTTGTGAGCGCGCTCACAAACGAGTTGTGAGCGGCTCGCGTCGCTCACATCCCCCGCTCACAATTGGCCCGTAGTCGACGTCACCACTTCAAGTGTGTTCATGACGTAAACAGCAGACGTCGATGATGTAAAGGACGGCCACTCCCACCGTTTTGCCGCTAGCCAATAGGAAGATTGTGAGTGTGAGTGTGATTGTGAGTGTGAGCCGTCTGTAATACGGGAAAGCTATACGCGTTTTTCTCATGCACAGTGGACCGGACAGCTGAACGGGTGGCGCCGCCTCTCGGCGCATCGCTCAAACGCCGGAATGCGCCGGCCCCGGCCGGCGCATTGCCAGCACATTGGAGCGTACTGTTTGTCATTGGTTTGTGTGGAAATTGGAAATCCTAAGGTTTAGATGACATTGTGCGTGAATATATCCTCATGAGAACAGGAAGTTGGGCTAGTTGTGTGAATATGTCCAGTGAAATGAAGTCTGGACAAAAAAAAAAGGCTGGCGAAACGTGCTGCGTTGTTGGCTCCAATGGCAGCTACGCAAACTCGTCGGACGTTTTAAAGTCGATTCATTTCTACGGGTTTCCACAGAAGCATGAGGGGCGGGTGACCTAAGCATGGTTCTTTGAAAGGCGAAGGCACGAATCTACGTATTTGGTTACTGTGTGGTCATGGAAAGTGCCGAATTTTTAAAATTCCGCTTGCTACCGGATGCTCTGTGCCTTCTGTTCCCCAGGAGTGACGGCACGAGAGTCTCGGAGTCGAAGCCGCACTCCTTCATCTGTAGTCACTTTATTGACAATTGGAAATCGAAGTAACCCAACAGCGTAAGTTACAACGCTAGCATTTCCCTGCCTGTGTACAAGAAAACCCCAGCACGGAAAAAGAAAAGGCAGCTCCACCACCGTCGTTCGGGCTGCGTTACGATTTCCAGTGATGGGCAGAGACAATGTTTGTGCAGATATTTTAGGAAATTGTCAGGCGTGTGTTTTGGTAAGAAGAAAGGCAGACGCGCTAAAAAGTGAGCATCGCTGCTATGTTAACCATAAATCTAGGTATGTACAGTGCAGAACGCAGGTAATTTACAAAATTCCTCTTTCTTGTGAAAAATACCACATAGGGCAGACTAGCCGTTGTTTGAATGTCCGGCTCTTCGAACATGGAAATTCTTTAACCCCAACATCACAAGACAATTTGCCTAAACATTGCACGAAATGTAAATGCCGCCCCATTTTCGATAAAACTATCGTTCTTGGCACATCGCGCAATCAACGTACAAGAGAAATTATAGAGGCATATCATATCATGAAAGGAGGGGATAAGTGTGTTAGCGAAGCATCCATTAACTTAACAAAAGTAGAGATTACATACCTTGAATCAGTGGTCAAGTAGTTTTTTTCACGTGTTTTTTTGTGTATCTTTGCACACAAAAAAAAAAAACATGAGAACAGACTATGTCAGCAAAAGTATCTTTACAGATACTTTCGCTGACATAGTCAAAGATAATTTACTTTTTTCTCTTAACAGAAAGAGCCGATAGGATATATGAGCAATTCCTATTACCGTGATCTTGTCATTTTTCCTCTTTTCGTTTGTCAACCAATGAAAATGCGCTAAGAGCTCTGCGTTGATACTCTTCGAATTTGTTAACATTTGTATGTGGCATGTCCATTTCGCCTAATAAAATCACTCATTTCACAGCTCAATCAATACTGCATGGTCACAAAATCTGCTATCGGCTTCATATAAAAGTCCAACAAGAAAAAATATATAATTTAATTTGTGCGAACGAGCATAAACGTAGCATTTTTTTTTTTTTTAATTTCGAAGGCAGTGTAGCAGTTGTTTTTTTTTTTTTTTTCGCATTCACGTTACACCTGACACGGCTTTACGTATTTTCTCAGCAGCGTCCATTTCCTGGCCCGCCTAAATACATATGTGTTTCACATCGGCGTTTTAGTGAACGTGAGATTTCCTGATTGTGGCGTAGTATGACAAGACCGTTTTACCTCTCTCAGAAATTGCTTCTATGGCCAATGTAAACAGATTTAGCAGCAGTCCCGCAAGCTGCAGTGACAAAGTTGTAAAAGGAATGGCTTTCAGTTATCCGGATTCCTTTACGTGCAAATAGAAAACTACATACATGGTCGTGTCCCCTCGCACTCATCAGGTATCGAGGTCAGCTAGGTATCGGCCCCGCAAGTTCGTGGTACGCTGAGAAAGTAGGCCACCTTAGCGAACGAGCCATCAGAGGGATTCATTTAACAATAGAACGCTCTCTTAGTTGTCGGTGGCTTATCTTACAACGCATCACACTGTGTTTGTTTTTTCGATTGTATTTAACAGTTTGACAGTATTGAACTATTGCCTTCAAATGTTCAAGGCAGGTGCGGTCAATCGCATTGAACTTCCTGCGCTGAGAGAACGCTAGCAGGAAATTTTTTTTTTTCTTTTCACAACCTCCGCAGCATGTCGGGAGAAAGGCATGTATAGTATAATATTTTCTAAGTCAATTATATGTAGCAGCTCCGATGTGTTCAACAAGAGCATTGTCGTATATGTAAAAATGATGCTGAGGTGGTATTACTCATTTGGCTTATATTATGATTAAGTTTAATAGTCTCAAGGCCGGGTTCAGCGAACTATTGTAGCGTAATTGTGCAGGAAGTCCTGGAAGTATATTGCGTTTGCTATTCCAACCATAAATAGGATCCTACTTTTGTCTTGCTTGTTTATTTTTCTCCTTTACAGCTCTCGTTGCAAGGTTGAAACTGGAATTTCATTAGCTATTACTCTACTCTGAATCGTTTGAGCCTAGCTATTACCGTTGTTTTACATCATGATCGCGGTGCGTTTGTTACATCAGTTTTCGCACCACTTCTTTAGGCGCAACGAGCTCCATGGAGAAATAAACGGCAAGGTGTGCTGCGGCGAAGCCGCTCAATCTCCCTACGCGATATCGCTCCGGCAGACCAAAAAAGACAGGTGCAGCATCTTTTTCATTTTACATGAACGCTGACCATTACAACTACCACTACTACGGCGCCACGGCTACACGGTTCGGTAGTATTTGATCTTCAGGCAGGTTTCGACTAGACCTAATATAAGATGGACGCGCAGTGCAGGCGCAATTCCCGCCTTCGAAGTCGCCTTAACAAATGCCTAACAAAGGTGTTCCTAGCGCATGGTGAAATCACGCGCGCGGCATTTTCGTGTATATAACAGAAATACCATGCGCCGGGCGGTTTCCAAAAAAAAAAAAAAAAAAAACACGCACGCCCTGCCGAGAGCGGCTCTCCCACGGACGCACCACTTGAAGTAAAACTGGAAGGGCAAAACATCCCAGAACAGAAGATGATTAGAATTCTCGGCATGTGGCTGCAAAGGAGCCGAAGAAGCAGCCACACACTCAGCCTGTTGAATAATGCGGCAGGGCAGGTAGGCCGAATTATCAGCAGAATAGCACACAGGAGATATGGCATGAAGGAGAAAGACACGCTCAGACTGGTAAACAGCCTGGTGGTCAGCCGAGTGACGTATTCACTGCCGTATCACGTAATTACCAAGGCAGAAAAGGAACAGGCAGAAGCGATTCTAAGAAAAGCATACAAGACGGCGCTTCACCTCCCAAGGAACACATCCAACGAAAAACTCATGCAACTTGGTGTCAGCAACACCTTTGAAGAATTAAGAGAGAGCCAACTTAAGGCCCAAGAGAAAAGACTGAGCAGTACGAAGACCGGAAGAACGCTCCTGACAAGACTAGGTCGCAAGCTAGAAGAACCACAGAGCAGCCGAGTGACAGTACCGGATCTGCTACGAAGAAAGGTAAGCACACAACCCATACCCCGAAACATGGATCCAAATCTCCACGCTCGCAGAAGGGCAGCTAGGGCAGAGCATTACGAGAAAAACATGGGATACAGGGAAGACGCAGTCTACACAGACGCCTCTAGATATCCACAAACACACAAAGGAAACGCAGTAGCGGTGGTAGTTAACCACGAAGGGGAACACATCGCAAGTGTCACGACCAGGGTGTCTGACATAACAGAAGCAGAAGAGATAGCCATTGCTCTGGCTGTAAGAGAAGGATATAGGACAGGGAGACCTCTCCACATCCTAACAGACTCACAAGAGGCGTGCCGGAATTACACTAGGGGCAGGATTAGCAGTGCGGCACTCAAGATCCTCTAAGAGGGTGCGCCCTCGGTGGAGACACCAAAGCAAAACATAATCTGGATACCGAGCCACGCGGGAATCAGGGGCAACGAGGAGGCAGACAACCTAGCTCGAGGGATGACCAGCCGAGCGGGAGCGTCGCACACCCAGGAGGACCCCCAGATCAGATGCGGAGAGAGATATTCAGACCTACTAATCCTATATAAGGGGCTGATGTTCCACTACCCCCGCCACACAAACAACTAACCAAGGAAGAAGCCACGGAATGGAGGAGACTACAAACGGGCTCCTTCCCAAACCTACACATACTAAACAAGATTTTTCCAACACAATATAGCGCCAGCTGCCCATGGTGCGGATCAAAACCAACGCTATATCACATCACGTGTGAATGCAAGAGAAATCATGCATTTCACAAACAGAAAGCACCAAGTGCGGAGCAATGGGAGAGCCGGCTCACCAGCTGCGAGCTAGAGGCCCAGAGGGCACTCATAGCACACGCAAGCGAGGTGGCCCGACTCAGTGGAGCCCTGGACTAGGGGCCCAACCACGGCCAGGGAGGTGACGGACTTCCAGAAGAAGCCTCGACCTCCACCGCTAACAAACTTACAAAAGACAAGGTTTTCAATCAATCAATCAATCTTTTTCGAGATTTTCCGGCGAAAAAATACTCCTTGCGATTACTCAAAGCAGCTCAAAGTTCTCAAAGCCACACCGCAAAACGACGGGTAAGGACAGGCTCAAAAACGCCTCGCAGAACAGAAACGACTGCGCCGCTCAGCTGCCTCGGCATTCCGCTGTTTCGGCACTCCGCCGCGGGCAGCGCTGTTCCACCGAGGCGACGGTGGCGCCATACAACGGGCGCCCAGTCCCTATAGACCAGAGCACAGAGGGTAAATTGAGCGCTGCCATTTTGAGAGTTCTGCAGCGCTTCTGTAGGCGCCGCAGTGAAAGGACGGCACCGATCTGCTAATAGAGGCGGCCACAAGTACATGCAGCACTTGCGTTTTTTTTTACGTTTATTTGATGTTTTAAAAAAGAAGGAAGACTAAGTGCATCTTGGTGGAACGCTTTCTATCTGCCACCTGCGTTTTTTTAGTGTTTTTGTGCGTGTATCACGGGGGCGCCGTCCCTCGTCATACGGCGATAGACCGGGATCCTTCTGGGCATCCGAACAGACTGGCGGCTCCCTCCTCGAGTTCTTCGAGGAAGTGTTGCAGCCTTACTAGTGACTCTGACAGCGATGACACCATACTGTACTTCAGTGAGGACTGTAGTGAAGGAGAATTTGAGACATACCTCAGCCGGAGGACCAAAAGACGATTATTCAGAGCCGCTTCGTCATCAAACGAGTCCACGGTGAAGACAAATAGCCAAGAACAGAACTACACAATTCTCATCCTACCCGTGCATTGATCTAACAACATGAAGCGGCTAAACAGGCAAGCTGTCTCTGTGCAACTTGAGGCTCTCGTGCCTAACGAAATTAAAGATGTTCGGGTGAACTCGCGCAAGAATGTCGTTGCATTTGACATTCGTCACTGGAATCACTGCGGTCCATCACTGAACTTGGAGGCATACCAGTACATACAGTTATCCCGCTAGGCGAAGAGTCTTCTTTCGTAGTCATCTATGACGTCGACGAGGCTATCACGAAAGTTTATCTGCCCATACTCGTGAAGCCAGCAAAAGAAGGTACCGTGATTCTTCGGGTGTAATGTCTTGGAAATTCTCGCTTTGTGCAGATTATCTTCAATGGCGACAGCCTGCCGTCACACGTGAATTGTAGGCCACTTTCGTCACGCTGTACGGCCATTCATACCAAAGCCCCTACAATGTCAGAAATGTATGAAACTGGGTCATGTTAGCGGAGTCTGCAGTAACGCGAAGGTGTGCTCCCGTTGTGCCGAACGGCATGACGCTGAGTCATGTACAGCACAGGTGTTGAGGTGTTCAAACTGCAACAGTCCCCATGACGTCTCATCTCGAGATTGCCCGCAGATAAACATGAGCAGCTGTCCTAAAGCAAATGGTCCGATACAATTTAACGCACCACGAAGCTGCTGCAGTTATTCGCAAGATAAATTCCAGAAAGGCTGCTGCCAACGACAGCCGCGCAAACGCGCAGTTGGTGCCTCCTCTTCATCCTCCTCCGGTTCCACCTCGTCCCAGTGTGACCCGTCCGCTCACGATGAACAATGAAGACCAGGTAGACCAGGTGGCGTCAGGGTCGGATTCTTGGCCGGCAATGTAACCATTAAATCCTCCTGGGGCATCACGACGTAAGCTCCCATCATCGAGCGCATCCACCACTAAGGATGGGCTCCCGGAGCAAGATCGCCAAACTGATCTTAAGGACGGTGGTCAACGCCATTCGACCTCTACAACAGGCTCTGCAATCCCCAACTGCTCGAAGCGTCTTAGTGGTGTTGGACTCCCTCGGTCCAGCAGTTCAGGATTTTTAACCTACAATGGCTGGCAAACTTCCCATGTTTTGTGAGGAAGTCAAAGGCGCAGCGATGTTCCAGTGGAACGCAAGAGGCCTGAAGTCGCGAATCTCAAGTCCTCGGCAATACATCGTCACCAACTACTTCCCGATATTGGTCATCTGCGAGCCTAACTTAACTAAAGTAGTCAGGCTCTCCGGATACGAATCTTTTTTCGCTCCTACATGCGGAGAGCGCAGCAAAGTTCTGGTGTACATCCACGCGTACATGACGTACGTTTGCTGCCTAGTCCCACCTCACAATGAAAATCAGTATGCATGTTTCATGGTGAAGACAAAAACATTACAATTCACACTGATTGCAGCATATGTGTCTCCCTCTTCACAATTGGACTGCGAAAGGTTGATGGTTTTCATGGGGGCAACCCGGGCTCCTTCGATCATTACAGGTGATTTTAACGCCCACCACTTACTAAGGAGAAGTACAAGAATCAATGACAAAGGAAAAAATCTGGCTTTATTTGCTTCCGATAATGACCTCTCTATACTGAATGACGGCAGTCCGACTTACCTACGCGGCTCCTACCGCAGTTTCCTAGATCTCACATTAGTTTTTCGGTCTTTGCACCGGTCTGTTCAATGGTTTTGTGATGGGGAGATTCATGGGAGTGGCCACATTCCTACTTACCTCAAAATAAATGGACTTGGTGCGTCCGCCCCAGCTAAGCACATGCACATCGACTGGACAGTATTCCAAAAGCATATGGAGGAGGCATGCAAAGAAGCCCTCACTGGCAGGTTAGAGGAACTATAGCAAATGCTATGACTGCTGCTAGTAATCAAATCTCGTCATCTGGAATACGCAGTAACTTTGACATCGAATTAGAACGCTTACAGCTCTTCGGCGGCGAGCAGAAAGATGATACAGACGAATCAAATGCTTAACTGATCTGAGAGCGGCTAGCCGTATGCAGAAAAAAAATCAAGCGAAGATTGTATAGACTGGCGGACCAGCGCTGGAAATCATTCTGCCAGCAATTGGATCCCCGAAAGTCCGTGCCCCTCACCTGGCGGACTGTGCGGGGCCTTCGTAAGTCTCCACAGCAAAGACAGCCATTCTGTGCTTTGGCTGTATATCAAGGTCGTAAACATATCAAGGTCGTAAACATATTGAGGTAGAAACTGACTTCTGTAAGAAAATTGTGGGTGCAGCGGCTACCTCGGTTTCCTATTGTGTTCCTCTACCTCACGGGAATGAGCAATGGATGCCACTTTTTCTCGCGAGGAACTCGACTCTGCTCTTCCATGATATAGGTGTTCTTCTTCACTAGGGCCAGATGGAACTGCATACGCTGCGCTGTCCCATCTTGGCAACGACGCACGAGAAGAGCTCCTCAAACATTATGACCACTCTTGGCTCGATGGTGTTTTTCCATAAGAATGGAAATCTAATCTGCTGATACCCCTCCTAAAACCAGGAAAATCTCCGCTCGAACTCACATCCTACAGGCCAATAGCTTTGGCCAGTTGCGTGGGAAAGATCACGGAAGGAATGGCTCTGACAAGTCTTTAGTGGTACCTCGAGCGCTATACAATATAAACCAAAGCAATGGCCAACTTTCGGCGGGATCGCTCCTCTATTGACAACGTCGTTGACCTCGTGCGCACGGTTGAACAACATAAACGAATGAAACGTCTGTCCGTGGCTTGATGTCCAAGGTGCCTATGATAATGTAGCCCATGAAACCATATTTGATACGCTGGAAACTGTGGGCATCGGAGGTCGGATGTTTGCGTGGATATAGAGTTATCTGACAAGAAGATCATTTTTATTCAGTGTGAAGGTGGCTCGACTCCAGGGTATTATACCCACCGTGGTGTGCCCCATGGTGGTGTGCTCAGCCCTACTTTGTTTAATCTAACACTCATCGCCATCCCAGAGAACCTCCCTTCCACCGCCCAGATATCAATGTATGCCGATGACATCTGCATTTAGGCCTCCTCTGTGACGCGTCTCCAGGTGCGTGCAATACTTCAACGGACAGAAACACTAACTTCGTCTTATCTAAAGAAGCAAGGTCTCAGCGTTTCAACGGAAAATTGTGCGCTAGTGGCATTTACACACAAATCTATGAATCAATATCCGGTATGCATCGACGGTCATAACATTTCTTACTACAAACCTCGTCGATTCTTAGGGATTCTGACAGACCGCAATCTATCACGGAACCCGCATTGCACCTTACTGGAAAAAAGCTAGCATCCATCGCTCACTTACTCCGCTTTCCTAGCGGAAAATCATGGGGCTCGTCGGTACAGTCAATGCTGCAGTTTTACAGAGCACTTTTTTTTTTTAGGATTCCTGCGGCTCAGTACCCCCGTACTTTCAAACACGTGCAAGACTAACTTGTGCGCCCTCCAGGCAGTCCGCCAGGGTCAAACCCTTCGCACATGTCTGGGCCTCCCTCGGAGCGCATCAACACTGGGGAGTATTGCACTCGCCAAAGATCACCCGCTTTCAACGTTATTGCTCTAGACTCTTTGCGAATGCACATACGGCTTATTTCAAGGGTTCCACAGTCTCACCTTGCGCAGATGCCTCTGCAGGGACCATGTTCTGCATTTTCAAAAATCATAGCAACGCACCAGTCTTCCATCCCAAAACAGTTCATTCCGGCAGCATGACCTGCGACGCCATTGTGGTATCTGCAGCTCCCATGTGTGCGCCTTGCTATTCCGGGAATACCGAAGAAATCGAAAATATCAACGCCAGCTCTTCAGCGACTGACACTTTTCATGCTACACAATGACTATTGGGACCGTATTCACGTCTATAGAGAAGGCTCAGTAAACTCTACTAGTTCTGCATGCGCCGTCACCGTTTCTGCGAGACAAGCAAACATTTCCATCTAATTTCGTGTAATACTACCTCTACTGGAGCAGAACTGGCCGCAATTCGTGCTGCTGTAAAGTATATTGTTACGGCTCGGAGAAGAGGAGGCGCGGGGAAAGCGCGTGGATAGGAGAGAGCGTGGAGAAGCGAACGATGAAGCCGATGGTGTGCGAGTCTGTCTCTGTTCCTGCGTAATTAATTAATTAATTAATTAATTGTGACTGCGATGTATTTACACATCTCAAAACCTAATATCTCTGCACCCCAATTCTTGGCCTATCCCCCTGTGTGGGTATGTGCCATCAAATTAGAGGAGAACAACAACAACAACGACTGCGTCTGTCTCCTGAGTGTTATCCTATCCTGTAACAATATCTCTGAACAAGCTCCTCAAAAATGGCCTGTGTTCTGTAATTCCAAACCTGCCCTAAAATTTCTTTAATCGGTCTTGAGCCATGGTGACCATGAGCAACTTGAAGTGGAGGTTCGACATCTGCACCACCAGGCATTACAAAGAGGGTCACAAATATACCAGTGGATACCAGGCCACAGTGGAATTGTTGGCAACAACTTGCTGACGATGCCACGATACAAGCAACATTGTCGAGATACCATTTACAAGAGCCGACGCAGCAAGGCACCTTCGACTGATCACCCGAAACGTGACTAGACAATCATGGTCTACGTCTGGAGGCTGGATGTCCCACTCGCACCATGCACTTTGACCAGTTTCTTAAACCGCAGGTACCATTCGGCCTCCCCCGCTGTGATGCTATAATGTTGTGTCGCCTATGGCTAGGAGTGGCGTTTACAAACGCCTATTCCCATCTCATCGAAATGGCAGACTCTCCAACGTGTGAGCAGTGCGGGTGTGATGAAACGATTGCGCAGATGCTTTGTGACTGCCCTCAGTTTGAGCGTTAGCGTGCCTTCCTGGCTGCTACACTCCGCCGCTTGAACTCTCGCGCTCTTACTGAGCTAAGATCTCGACCCTTGGATAGCTCCTTCATCACAAAGAAAATAAGTGAAGGCGCTCCTTAAGCTATTAAATGACTCGGGGTTGAGTTCAAGACTTTAAGTGCACGCTTTCTACCCACTTTCACTATAGATCTCGGACATGTTATAGACTCCTTTCCTTGGCGCTCTTTCTTTCCTTTTTCTCCCTTTGTTCCCCTCCCACGTGTAGGGTAGCCTACTGGGCATCGCCTGGTTAACCTCCCTGCATATCTATTCTGTTCTCTATCTTTCTCTGTCTTGATGTTTTCGTGACTGGCTGCTTGTAAAATCGTCGATAGTGAATTTGTCTTACGACAAGGCTGTTCTGCATATCTCGTGATGGCAGGGGCAAGCACAGCATCCACAATGCAGCATATGGTTCCGGTAAGTGCATGGTACTTTTGTACTTCGGCTGTGGCTTCTCTGTGGCTGTAATAAATTACTGATGCTGTGGCTTTTCCAAATTTACCTGCACGCCCACTAGCAAAACTCTTGCACCACGTAATATATGTTATCTTCGCTTGTTGTCTGAAAAACATTTGTCGCGTCCCGCACCTCACAAATAGGCGGAATGCCGTAGATGCGATAAACACGTCTCATTTGCGCTGGTGCCCAGATGACTCCGCTTTTTTTTTCAGCAGGGAAGAAGAAGAAATTAGCATCACATTAGCCAAGCTAGAGCTAAGAGGAAGCGTAGTTCTTTTAATTCAACCGCTGCCCGCGTGGCATTCCGATTCTGTTAGGATAAGCATCAGCAACCAGTCACTAAAATATTCGTGACTGTGGTTGGTGTTGCTTGACATTTTTGCAGACACCATGCGAAGAAAATGTATTGCGTACTGCGAGGATTTGGCTAGTAATTTGCATATTAATTGGCGTTGAAATCAAATTGGAGAACTCACAGCCGCAGTGTATATGTAGCATATCACTTGCTTGAGAAAAGCAAACTTGCACTGCCCCGCGCCTAAGCTGTCTGTATCGCGGGTCCCGCATTTACTGACCGCGACCAAGACTTCACGCAAAGATCCATACACAAGTATGACCTTAACTTCACAAAATAATCAATTTAGAATAAAATTCAAGCCTTTCTTAATGTTTCTTCATTTTAGCAAAGGCGCTCCTTGGCAATGGCGCTTCCACTGTCACTCATGCGTTCTCGAGAGACGCGAGAAAAATGAACGATGCGCTTTGAATCGGTGATTGCGATGGTGTTTTAGCCATAATCGCAAAAAAAAAATCTTCACAGACGTGATCAACAAGAAGTTTACTTCAGAACCCTGGAAGGTTAACGAATTTGAAAACCATTGTAGTCTTCCATCATTCCCAAAGCAACTCGAGCTGTGAGGGACGCCGTAATGGAGGGCTCCAGATAATTTCGGCCACCTGGGGATCTTTGACGTGCACTGATTGTACATCACACGGGCGCCTCGAGCTTCGTCTCCATCGAAAAGCAGCAGCCGCGGCCGGGATCGCAATCGTAAGCAGCACTTTCCACTATGCTCAAGATTGATTGTTACCAGTACTTTGCACGTCATGTCTCAAACGCTCTTCATCAAGTTTAAACTCAGCGTGACCCAGGGCGGAATGAATTCTTATCTTCTACGATTGCTTATAGCACATTTGCTGCTATCCCCGCAGCTTTTCCTGCCTGCAGTCACAGGTTCGCCCAACACAGTTCCTTTCAAAGCGCTTAGTAAGTTCTTGCCAACCAGAGTGGGGTCATTATCATGAGACATGTGGGGGAAGTGCTCGGTGGCCCGGAAACCGGATCTGCCAAGAACCCGAAAACACCTCGACAGACAAGAACTTTGAAGCAAGCACTTTGTCCACGGGATCCTCCTTAGCACGGACCACTGCAAGATCACACTCGAAATCTGAAGGAGATTATGGCGCAAAGTACAACTGCTCTCGTCGATCTTGGAGCACCCCCGGATTCTTCCAACAGTCAACGGTTCCCAGGCGACGACCCGGAATGCTGGCTAGATATATCCTGGATCAATTGACAACGTGCAACTAGGAAGACGAGAAGTTACGAGATGTCTTCTTCGCGCTCGACGGACCGGTAAAAATGTGGAGTGAGGAGCACGTGCACCCCTTGACTACCTGCTCAGAGACAGATGAAGCCACGTCAGCATGTACATAGCAAATAACGCACCCATTGTAACGACAAAACTCAAACATTACGAGGAAGAAGAAAGTCGGGACCGCAACCTGCCATCGATCGTCATCGAATTAATCATGGAAGCGGCCACGTCGAGAAGATACTGAATGCCAGATCCCGCGAGTACTGCTAAAGCAAACCTTCTTAATTGTCAATTACCTGGACACCAACGAACTCTACTGGATGGCATCCGATATGTCGTCTATGAAGAGCTCCGTAAACTGCCGTCACCGCGCCCTGGCTCGTGGACGTCGTACGTGAAATTCAGCGGGCATTCAGCACTCCGAAAACTTTGAAAGCTGCAGGGGCCTCAGGCGATGAGTTACGCTGCAGCATTGTAGCTAAGGTTTTATCCAAGCAGCTCTCGGTGATATATGAACCGGCTTTGACAGGGCACTGCCCTGCAGCACCTGTCCACTTACCCTACGAGGGACCCGCAAGCCTCAGGAAATATGCGACGCCTGGCCAGCTATCATGACAACCGTCATCTATCAATTTATTGCAGAGGCCGGCCACATCCATCAGCGCTGTACGTCAGGAAGAACGGGGCTTCTCTACGATGCACCATAACCACAGCCGTTACCGCAGAGATGCTTTATTCTTAACGCCGAAGGGCAGAAATCGCGGCCTCGGCGGCCCCGTTTCAATGGTGGCGAAACACAAAATGTACCCGTGTGCTATGAGATGTCAGCTGACATCGCACAGCCCACGTTTAATGTGCACTTGTGCACATTAAAGATCCCCAAGTCCCGCCGGGGTGGCGCAATGGTTAGGGCTCTCGACTACTGTGCCCAAGGATGCGGGATCGAATCCCGGCCTCGGAGGCCGCTTTTCAATGGAGGCTGCTGTGAAATGTCACATGCACGTTATCGATGTGCTGTGCGATGTCAGTGCACGTTAAAGAACCCCAGGTGGTCGAAATTTTCGGAATCCTCCACTACGGCGTCTCTCATAGCCTGAGTCGCTTTGGGCCGTTAAACCCCATAAGCAAAGATCCCAAGTGGTCAAAATTATTCGGAAGCCCTCCATTACGGTACCCCTTCCACGTTTCTTCTTCACTCGCACCTTCCTCACGGCACGGTTGAGGTATTACTGCACCTTGCATTACCTCAAATTTTCAGTCAAGCTTGCCCCCGCAAACACGCCAAAGCTCTCCCTGAAGTCGCCATCGCCGACACCTAGACGGTGTGCTTCAGAACGTAACAGCTACGCAGCGGCTGCCCAAGGAAGGTTGCCCGACCCCGTACAACGACGCATTTAAGAAGCACCCCAAGCAAGTTTTTTTTTCTTTTTTTTCTACATAGGAGAACCATGCTGAACACTATTTTCGAAGCCCAAGAACTACGTAGTTCTAATGTCCTGCTAATGTGCCCCCCCCCCCCCCCCCCCCTACAAAAAATTACAAGGGTTCAACGCTGCTAAACCAAATATTGAGCGAAAGCATTCGCTGCGGGTGACCGAGTGTTCTTCTTCTCTTTTTATTCTTCCTCAGCCCACATATAAATCCCCGCTTTAGCCAACCCATATGAACGTGCCTATAGTGGCCTAAAGGGGTAACGTGAATGCCAGGGTCCTAGCAGGCTGATTCTGACATAACCATCCCATGTGAAACGAGAGACCCAAGTTGGCAGCTCCTGCCAGCCCGTGTGTACAGTGCTCTAGAATATTGGGCAGTGTCTCGTGCGAGGGCGGAGCATGGGCTCTTTTTGCGATGACTGCTGCGCCGTCGGCCAGGGGGCGCTTCGTGTAACAGGTGTGCGCAGCGAGCCGTCCGCTGGCTGCGCTGCCGTGAGCGTCGGCTCAGTGTATCTGCGCTGCGTGGTGCGCTTAATCGCCTATTCGCTTAAGAATTTTAACATTTCAACCATAATGCATTGTTCCAAGGTCTGCGCGGCTATATGGCGCTGTAATGTCAGCGACGATATTGGTACAGTGAACTAGAATATTTCACTGTAATATTGGTGCGGTGCGCGCTATTAGCCACGAGCTAAATACCGCTTAGGTTGCACTTCGCGTGTGTTATGAGTGCATCTCGTGTTTCCGAACCTATGTGAGTCTATTGCACACACTTGGATAAATATGTGGCACAGAAAGAAATTCATTCGAAGCCTGCGGTGTTTCGAAACTCGCGAATCTTAGAATCCTGTCTGAATAGCAAAGTGTTTTAGAGAGCTCTTGCGTTGTGAAAAAAAAAAAAAAAAAAAAAGAACGTCATTCTGCAGACAGTCATTTATTCAGGTTCCAAACATGGCACAACATGCAAATCAGAGCCTTGGTAGGCTGTACCGTCCTTGACCACAAGCGCGTACACTTCTGAGAAAAGAAATTTCCGCTGAACGACGAGCCCTCACCAGCAACTGGTTGTATGCCTGCACCAGCTAGGGCACTACTGTAGCCCACTAACATGTTCAACTACAGTGCCTCCGCCTCTACTGGATTTGAAATGTCTTGGGAAAAGCTTTTCTCTTATAGAAATTTCCGCCACATGAGCTTCCTCACCCGATTTTGTAGCCGACATATCAATTTTGACAGCTTTTTCAGGGCCAATTTGCTACTGTCTCCGGCAGCATCCAACTCACATGCACCGTAGTGGAAAGCTTTTTCTCAGCGTGGCAAGGCGATCCTTGACTACATTTCGGGTGTTTTATTAACCAGGCTGCAGGATCTGCTTTTCAGCCATGGAGTAGTTGATTCATACTAAACTTCTGAAGTTCTAAATCTCAAATGTAAAGGCGAGAACCTGTCCTCACTTCTTAACTAGTTGTGATAAAGTGGAAATCCTGATTGGCTTTTAATACAAGTGAGAAGCAAAACATGGAGTCTGGTTACTTTTGGCAAAGACGGCACATTCGTTTTTCTTTGCAAAATCCCCCCTGTTGGGCTCCTCGGGACTGTCGCCGTCGGCTGCTCTTCGTGAGCTTGTAAACACCGTCCCTGCTTCGCTGCATGAATTGTCTGTTCACAGATGTTCCTCACTTTCATTTTCTTTGGCAGCGACTTTGAAACATATTTTGGTGCGTCCAGAAAGATGGTCGAAACGGCGTCATCAGTAAGTATGTGACCGGCTTCTACTCTAGTTCACCGTTGATTGTTTTATACGTGCGCCGAATGAAAACTTGTTCAAAATAGCGCTCGCACACAACGCTGGCTTTGTTCAGCACTCTGTCTGCTTTTTTGATGTTCTGTGACCAAATCTCACAGCGATCGGCGTCGATGGATACACGGAAGAGAGAGGAACTCCCTTGCACAAGCTGTAACCGCTGTTGCAGCCTGGCACTGTCCCTTGTGTCGCGTCGTCTTTCCGTCGTCGTGCACGCATTGCTTAGATGTTCCAAGTGGAGAGCACAGATGAGGTTTCAACAGCACACCAAGAAAGTGCAACAAACGGCGAAGAACATGCAGAATAACGAAACACGAATTCCTCAAATCAACGCGCGAAGACGGTCTGCGCTCGTTTTCGCATGCAAGCGAATGGAGCTCGGCTCGGCGCACCACACCCCTTGGCACACCTGTTACTGGCAGCGCCCCCTGGGTGTCACGCGCGCTTTCATCGCGGCGGCGACCTCGCGCCTCTATTGTTCCCCGGCGCGGACGACACACTGCCCAATATTCTAGAGCACTGTACCGTGTGTCACGTGGAGTGTGACGTCAATGCATCACGTGGGTAAGACGTAGCTGCGGCCAGGTCACGGCGAAGGCTTGAAAGTGCGAGTAGTATTGCTTTCGCAATAAAAAAATTAGTTGTGGATTAACTCTGGTTACCCTAGTTAAATTGCGAAAGCAACGGCGGAAGCCTCGTTTGCATGCTACATTATTCCCCTATGTGCCTGCGTGTCGTAGGGGGAACGAGAATGCAAACGGTTCTGGCTTGCTGATTCTGATATCGCTCTCCCGTGTGAAAGGAGTGACCCGAGTTGGCAGCTCCTGCCCGTGGCATAGGGGTAGCATGAATTCAAACCTCATGAGGGACCACGGACACGTACACAGACACGGCACACAGCGACGATTGGTTAGACCTGGCGTAGTATTGCTTTCGCAATAAAAACTGCCCCCCCCCCCCCAAAAAAAAAAAAAAGTGACCCGTGAGACGCGGAAGCTGGGAAGATCAACTGGATCAACCTTAGAAGATGAGGTTGCTTTACAGACTGACGCCAATGACTCACGGATGAAGACTCAGCACCGCGCCGTGTCATGTCGACGCCAGCCAACAAAATGACAAAGCGCCCCATCCACTACTCCGCATAACCGACTAATACCCCTGTCACACGAACTTTCGATCCTCATTGAACTCGATCTGCATTCAAGTCAATGCAGACTGAGGTTGTCACACGGCAACTTTCAAGTGCAATCGAGCTCGAGCCTGCTTGACTTCAAGTTGCTTCCTCAATCGCTCTTGAGATTTCAAGCACACTTGAAAGCGGTCGTCGACCCCCGAGTCATCAGCGAACTCTAAAATTTGAAAACAAATAAATACGATTGAACCGCAAATAGTAACATATAAATATATTAAAAGGCATAATAGAACATTTTTAAAACATTGGCAGAACATTCGTAGAGCATTAAACTTGTTTATATTGAGCTAACTTTATAATCTCGACACCACGGTCCACCGGTTGTAAAGATGGCGCCCTCTTCGACTGCGTCAGTGCGGAAACTGTGGAGCGAAAGAGAAGCACTAATCGACTACTGGGAAGATAGATTAGGTGACCAAGTTCCGTACTCCGAGTTTGCGTCATTATATCGAAGTGTCGTTATCTCACGTGACCTCGAGTCATCTGATTGGTGGAAACGCCGGAACATGATGTTGCCACCTCTTCCGGTTCTGTAGTGGTATAGTAGTGGCAACACCCGATTCCGGTGTTTCCAGGGACGCCGAGCCCCCGAACACTGGGAATACGACGAGCGTCTGCAAAATTAAGGGGAAATTATCGACCATTATATAAATTGGGACGTATATTGGTAGTCCCGCCAGATGTTAGCCTAAATAATAAAGCTGTTGCGTGGAGGCGGCTATAAACTATATAATACCTTCATGAGCCCGGTATGGGCGTCTCATGCACTACCATAATGATCAGTGCAAACACAGGGATGAGAGGGACCCTTGACCACATAATTTGGGAGTCCCCACAATCCCCAGGGATAGGACAAAATATAACAAGTAGAGAAGCCGGGGATACCCTGCTGCGAAGCGCAGACCCTGCGATCCAGCTACGCACCGTCCATCTGGTGGAAAAGGCTGCAATTGCACCTGCCAGCCTCTTATCTCTGGGCGCACGATTCCCAGTCTTCCCCGGCACACGTACCCAGGGCGGGGAAGAGGACGCCCATTTCCGATGGAACTAAAAGTTGTCCAACCAATCAACCAACCAACCGGCGTTTCCACCAATCAGTTGGCTCGAGGTCACGTGAGATAGCGACACTTCGATAACGACGCAAACTCGGAATACGGGTCCTGAGGCACCAAAAGCGAAATGGTGCTGTGTACGCATGAAATATCGCAATCATTACCCTAATCTCTCATTTCTTTTTGAGACTCACTGCGACTGATGGCAGACGACAGACCACCGTGCTTTAGATGTCGGTTGAACATTTGGCGTCACCTAGCATATACGAAGGAAATTCCTCAATGCTCATTGAAAACGCCCGTGTAGCACCTGATGCTTCAATCCTTCGTGAAAGCCTCAATGCAGATCGAGTTCAATGAGGATCGGAAGCGTTCATGCGACAGAGGTATAAGACGTGAGTCGAGACCGGCGTGCAATGCAACAGCAAGAACCTCCAACCTGGAAGCGGCCGGCGGCCGTTAGATCAAGTCGACACGGGAGGGGACTATTCTGTAATAAGTGGAACCTTTGCCGCGATGTTCAAGGAAATGACAACCGTATGGAAAAACTCACAGATCCATGCCACCAGAAGCTGTCTGATAATGCCGGCAGAGGGCTAGCAGCAGTAATATGGTTAACATAATTACGTACCCCGCGCGCTATCTTCGCAGTTCTGTAATACTGCTCGATATGAGTGTAGGCATGAACTTTCACGCTGACATACGTTCAAGTTAAGTCGACAGTGCTCTCTTAATTCCGCTGTGTGTGGAAGAGGAAGTGTGTTATTGGAAGTCAGTTATTGTGGTAGAAACATTCGTCGAGAGAAGCATGCAGTTGCTGTTCGACTGTGGAATCGGTACAGCAATTAAGCGGTATCATATCTGTCTACAGAATGGACAAGCTCAAGTGCATGGTTTTAAACTTCTATAAACAATACGAACATCTCTACAGAGCAACCACGCTTGATTTCCTGGACAAGACCGCCGACATCAAGCACCCTTTTCAACACACCCGGAAAAGCTTGAGCCTAGCTCAGGGCACAGACAAGATTACATTTTAAGGAGAAATCTTTTATAGGCTCATGAGTATGCGTTCGTCCGTCCGCAGAAAGTGTCCCACTCAACCTATCAAATGACGGCGAGGTTTCACCAGCCGAGCGCGTTAACCTACTAAGCCACACGCCGGGCACGTGATGATATTCAAGTTCTTGTCTATAGCGTTCCTGTCATCTTCATGGCAACATGGCAAGGTAAAAGGGGTGCGCTCGTGGTGACTGCATTCCAACACGGTTCCATGCATGGAAACCGCCGCCGCTGACGTCATTGGGCGAGAGCCGAGTTGAGTTGAAAGTCTACAGAATAGGAAGGCTCACGGCCATGGATGGGGGTAACGGGGAGTAGGCAGAATCTTCAATGTTCGCACAGGTTGTCATTCATCTCACATTGCTCTGACGAAGCCACATATAGGGAGCCATACTTGGCAAATATCATTTGTGTGTTAGCATCAGACGGGAACGGTAGTTCAGGCGGTAGGGTTCGATCTCGGAGCGTCCAATAGAAAAAACAGCTCAATCCCAGAGTAGATGAGATATGCCGCCGCGCGTTAGAGTCATACAGTGGGGGCACGCAATCATTTCCTCTGTATACTGATACCAGCGGGCCATAATATGTGGCATGTAATCCGCATGGGCGATTAGCTTATTTAGGAAGACTTCTCGACTTCTGGTGAGGTGGGTCTGGTGGGCCACCTGCATGCGATGCTGACTGAGGCTACGAAGACTGGTCCGTGTATAGTGCATAAGGGCAAGAGAAGGGGTGTGTTGCCCGTCCAAGGTAGAGCAAGGATGAAGCAAGGGGGTTGGGGAAGTAAATGTGGACATCCCACCTGCCAAGGCAGCCGCCCCATTGCCCCCTGATTCATCCGATTGACCTCGGGCCCACTGAGTAACGACAGTTCTGGTCGCAAGTTGGTGGCATTTATGGAGGCGCTGTATGGCCGTAGCAGTTGCATCTTGCGAACCCGGAGTAGCGATTTCATTGTAGACTTCATAGGAATCAGTAAGAATAACATATTGAATCAGTTCCGGTGCAAGGCACTCAGGATCCTGACAGCCTTGTCAGGATCCTGACAAGGCTCCCCAACACGCGAGGAGTTCAGCATGAAGAGGGGTACCTTGAGGTAGGTGGCAGGCATAAGCGCCTGAAAGGGAAGGGTTGTCATCGCATACCCAGCCCATAGATGCAAATTCGCTAGCAACTGAAGCGTCGGTGTATATGTCAGTCGTATCAAGAATTCGCTCTTGTCGGTGAAGGGCAGCAAGGCGCTCCCGGGGAATGACAAAATCGCGGTTTATAGGTCGGCGATGGAGGCGTGCGACCACTGGCATTTCCCAAGGGGGAAGAGATGCAAATAGGGCTGGTGTTTTGTCGTTGCTTTGTTCACGCCAGGCCAGCAGGCGACGCCCTTGGACAGTGTTCTCTAGACGTATTCGATGACGCGTCTGTGACTCGGAAACGATGGTAGCGAGCAGTTGCTTAGGTAGACCGGTAATAGTGCGTAGTGTTGCGTGATAAAGGCGTTCGGCCTTAGCGAAGTCAGCCTTCGGCTGGGTTGGAGATCGACGGGTGTGTCATAGTCTCATAGAGGATTTTTCCGACCGCCGCTGCTCAGGCCAGCGCACGGCAGGCATGCTGCCGCGCACCGCAGTGCCGGTTGGACAGGCGACGAATAGTGTGTAGTAGTGGTGGCTAAAGGCGCTACGTTGATGAACCCATTTCTGGGGACTGTTACAGCTTGTGATGGGCAGGCCAAGAATCCGGATTTGCCCATTTGAGAAGGTGATGGTGTTGCCTTCGATGTGAAGATGGATCTGCATACTGGGGTTGGTTTTATGTTTTCCGTCGATACTAATCTGTTCTGTTTTACGTAGAGTGAGTTCGAGGCCAATTTTGGTTAGTATATCTTCAAGACAAAGAAGGGCCGCCTGAAGTTTAGTCTGTATAGAATATTTGTCTACGTAATCCACTGCCTCAGTCCGGACAGTGCATATATAGCGAATCTTGCGCTTGTGCCGAGTTCCAGATTCTCAGCGACACGTGTTATGGCCAAGTTAAACAATATACGTCCGAGAATGGAGCCCTGGGGTACACCCCTATCCAAGTAATAGGTTTTGGGTACCCATCCCGGAGCTTTGCCCAGTATCTGAATGGGTCCAGATGTCAAAAAATTGTAGATCCAGATTTGGGCACGAGTACTAGGGAAGCGTTTGGAGAGTTCTTCCAGGATAACCTCATGGCGAACATTGTCAAAGGCTTTGTGTATATCGACAGCCAGGAAATAGTCAGGCAGGGCTTTACGATCGATGAGCTCTGTTCAGAACTCTTCACAAAAGCCAAAGTCAGTCACGAGTCCCGAGGTTAGGGCGGAAGCCGGCTTGGGCTGGATGAAGTCCAGGACTGACGTATTCAATGTAGTGACTTATTCGGGTATGAAGCAGGCACTCGATGAGTTTACAGAGATGTGAAGTCAGAGCGATTGGACGCAGATTACTATAGAAGTCGAGATCATATCCATACTATCAATGAGGTGATAGAAAAATACTCGGAATATAACCAGCCCCTATACATAGCACTCATTGATTACGAGAAATCATTTCACTGAGTTGAAACCTATTCAGTCATGCAGGTATTGCGAAACGAAGGTGTAGATGAGCCATACGTGAAAGTACTGGAAGATATCCATAGTGGCTGCACAGCAACCACAGTAATGCATAAAGAACATAATAAAATTCCGATAAAGAAAGGTGTTCGGCAAGGATACATGATCTCCCCATTGCTATTCACGGCTTGCCTAGAGGAAGTATTCAGAGACATGGAATGCGAGCACGGTTGATGGAAAATATCTCGGTAATCTGCGATTCGCTGATGACACTGCATTGCTAAGTAACTCAGGGGATGAATTTTAAAGAATGATTAATGACCTAGACGGAAAGAACAGAAAGGTAAGCCTAAAGATTAATTTGCAGAAGACTAAGGTAACGTTCAACACTCTCTGGAAACAACAGCAGTTTACAATAGGTATGGAAACACTGGAAGTGGTAGGCGAATTTATCTATTTACCATGAGTAGTAACCACGGATCTGGACCTCGTAAGAGAAATAGAATAGTAAGGTTGGGATGGAGAGCATTTGGCAAGTACTCACAGCAGCTTACCGGTCTCACTCAAGAGGAAAGCATACAACAGCTGCACTCACCTATTGGGCTGAAACACGGAGGCTAATGAAAAGGGTTCTACTTAAGTTGAGGACAACACAGCTATGGAGCAAAAAATGGTGGGTGTAACATTAAGAGATAGGAAGTGTGCAGAATTGGTCAGACAAATAACTCGAGTTCATGACATTCTAGCCAAAATCAAGAATAATGGTCATGAGCAGGACATAGAGTGTGAAGAGAGGATAACTGATGGTTTCTAAGAACCAACTGAATACCAAGGAAAGGAAAGCGTAGCAGGGGTTGGCAAAAAATTAAGTGGGTCGATGAGGTTAAGAAAGGGTCACATTGGTGCAGCTAGCACATTACCGGGTTAATTGAAATATGGGAGAGGCCTCAGCCCTGCAGTGGGTGTAATCTGGCTGATGATGTAGTAGTAAGAGTGAATGCTCTTTAAAAAATTGAACTCACGTGCGTAGCAATGTAGGTACATGATTCTATGGATAAGCAAAGCACAAGCTATCGTTTAAAATGCTAGCTTTTTGTTGGGAAGCTTTCTGCCGGCTATCCCAACTTTGGAAAATGGAATGTGCTTGACACTCTCATTATCGGTGATTACAGCAGTAATAGTGCCCTGTCTCGCTAGTTTTCATTTCTGTTCATCTGTTACTTTTGCTAATTTTTCCATTGCAGCTGTACCATAAAGTTAAATTTTTCATCACAGTTAATCACAGCACATAATTAGTAAAGTTGTCAGTCATGTGGTCATACACCAGTTCACCATAGCACACTATACAGAGCCATACTTGTCGTTAGGCAGGCTGCCCCCGTTTGAACTCGGCCAAGCTTGAAGGCCATCCAGAGATACTGAAGTGGTCCTCGGGGTTGTATCGGGAGCAGTAGAGCTGTCATTTTAAAACTACCCAATAGCCCTCCAAACGCCGCACCAATAACCATCGCGGTAAAGCGAAGTTCCCCGTGACCAAAAGGATGAGATGCTACACGACGATCTCATCCAGCTGTTAGAGCCCCTGGGCATCGCAGATTTATATATATTAATTAATAATAATTCTCTTTACAAAATCGAAGCCATGCGTGGCGGCACCACAAACTACACTAAGAAGCATCAATAGCATGCTAAACCATTTATTTGCTTCTTAAAAAGTGCTTTGTCGCCACATTAAGAAGTAAAAGTTTTTCTGATGAAAACAGTGGCGATTTTCACACCATACATGCCACCCTACGACTGCGCCGAGGTGCCGTCTACGGAAGAGTCACTCAACAGATTCACAATGCGTGCTGTGCTGCATTCACCTATAAATTTATCAGTCATAGGTGAATGCAGCATAGCAGTCAATGCATAATGTCTTCCGCATCATTATAGTAAAGAAAGCATGCAACCAAAATTTTATGCCCATTTTCCTTTAACACTAATGTCATTTTGGCTCACAATTCCCACATGTTAACATCTAAAATGACACATGCCAGATAGGGCTAGACTTACCATTGCAAAGGCTACTGAAACATTTCAAGCATGTTCAAAACCTCCAGAGTGAAATCGAGACACGAGTGAACAATGGCAGAGTGATTCCTTTGACAAAATAGTTGATTTATGTTGCTTATGGTTTTCTCATCAGAGAACAGGTCTTCATTTCTATAAATGCTTTAAACGGGCAAAAACATTTGAATCAAAAACGAAACTCAAGCACATGCCTCGGAGGGCCCCTTTGCACAAAGCAAGTGATGATGCCACTCTTGGCAAGTGAGCCACATGTGCACATTGGCACGTTGTGCAAAAAGTGAGTCAGCAACAGAATATGCATGAAAACCATCTCCACTTCACAGTCTTTCTTCATGTCATCTGACTGTACCAACACAAGCTGTCTAGCAAGATCCTGTCCTCAATTTCTATGACTCCTAGAGGTTTTATCTATTTCAGACTGCTGCATCTTCTTCCGTCCCTCTCGAAAAGCATGCTAACATAGCTTAAGAATGGATGTGAACAATAACATACACATTGTACAGTAGAACAGCAGAAACCTCAGTACCAATCAAACACTCTTTATCCAATGGCTCCTGACTTCATCCTCGCAGCCCCACATCATTCTCAGTCAAGAATCACGTGCTCTTAAAGGTATTCCGGGCTACTGTGCCCTGCATGCAGCTCATGAAAGTGATTGTGCCCCATTAGTGAGCACTTATAATCGTCAGGACCACCGATTTGAGGCAATTGATGTCCCCTCTCGTCTCGAACGTCACCTCATGGCATTTACACTTTATTCTGATCACTCATCTCACCCTTGTTCCATTCTCAAATTTTATAATCCCCCTACAGAGTATACGCTTTTCAAACTGCTCATGCACTTTACTTCAAGATTGTTTCGAGAATCCGACTTCTTGATAGGTGGGGACTTTAATGCCCTGCACATTATCTGGTGTTACCCATGCACCTTTCGACCTGGCCGCATACTCAACGACGCATTAAACGGAGCTCAAATAACTGTTTATAACACCCCAAAATCCATTACTCGGGAAGGTTACAGGCACGAACAATCCACTATGCCAGACCTCGCAGTGGGCTGTGGAATGAGAGATGTCACCTGGCATGATTCCGTTCTCTCAATGGTAGAGACCTCTGAGCAGCGTCCCCTGTCGACAGATAGCAGAAATATTGTAAAAATGAAGAATTCATTTCAAAGCTGTCGCCCTCGTTGCTTCAGCGGTGCAATCGATTGACACTACTTGCTTGAGTACGAGCGACTAAAGCATCTGTTCGAATCCTGGAAGTGCAATTTTTTTAAGATTTTTTTTTTTAAACTGCAATGTTAAAATAAGCTACCAAGATCTTTCCTGGAGTGTGCTCCTGTTTAGGTTCCATTATGTGATGCTTTTTATCCTTAATAGCCGCTAAACCAGCCGTGAACAGAGCCACGAGGTGACGGCATGACAATGATAACACTATTCAATTACCTGCACCGTATTCAATTCTTGTCTTCAGTGAGTGTATGTTACCTTTAGGTTGTGTTCAGAGGCACCTCTCGGTAACAATTGCCATTTAACCTGCTGAGAGACAACCGATGAGGAGAAAGAAGCTGCAGGACCCAACCGTTGAGAGAACAGAATTACGCTGTCACCTGGCAGGTTACAGATGAAAACCTGATCAGCGACCATTACATTATTCGAACCACTGTCTCTAGCCGTATCAGTCCACGTAAATGTAAAATTACCCACACAAACTGGAATACCTTTTGCACTATTCGTGACACCTCTCCTACAACTGGCACTCTTTAAAGCTGGACAAAAGCACTCAAGCAGGCCCAGAAACAAGCTACGCAGAAGAGTTCCACTTCAGCCCCCTCAGGCAATCGAGGACCCAACCTTGTCCGCATCTGGAAGAGGCAGAAACAACTCTTGCGCACCCTTTGCATTCAGCCCAATCCTTGCCCGTCTGAGCGTGTCACCGAATTGACGCGACATGTTAAAAACACTGCATTAGACTTGACACAAATCAATGGAACGAAATTTGTAACACCATAAACAGTGCACTAAATCAAAAAAGAACCTGGCACTTACTCAGAGAACTCCTCGGGCCTCAACCGGCTCCTGTTCCCACTCTCGAGAAGCACTATTCGCAACTAGGTGCGGATGCCTTCACAACCCAAATCCGCGATCTCTACATTCCTCCTCCCATACCTAGTCTTTATCCTCCGTACACTGGTGCTTCCAATGCAGAACTCGATGAGCCATTTACCCTCTGGAGTCTTGACTGGGCGCTAGAACAGCTAAAGCGGAAGTCAGTCTCAGGTGAGGACCAGATTACTTAATCATTAATTCGAAACCTCTCTGAAAAGAACAAAGAACATTTTCTGAGCATTATAAACATACATTGGGAAGAAAGCACCCTCTCAGAATCTTGAAAACAATCACTTATAACCCTACTGCCAAAGCCAGGTAAAAAAGCTGTGCTTCAAAGCCTCCGCCCAGTTTCTCTAACATCATGCCTGAGAAAAACCATGGAACGGATGGTGCTCAATCGGCTCGAGGCTCATCTTGAATCCACAGATTTCTTTCCTCCTCAACAAATTAGCTTCCGAAAAGGTGTGTCAACTCAGGATATCTTTTTTCTCCTCATGCACAATTTTGACCCTCTGCTCTCTTCCCAGATCCAAGTCATACTGGCCCTTGATGTGCGTAAGGCCTTTGATAACATTGTCCACGACCCTCTCAAACATCCTTGCTTCTACTGGCTGTGGTCCAAAGATGTGCGGCTACCTCACTGCATTTCTCCATAACTGCATGGCCAAGTTCCGTCTCCCCGATTCTGTATATGATCCTTTACCCCTCACACGTGGTACTCCTCAGAGCGCTATCCTGTCACCCACCCTTTTTAAACTTGGAATGGCTCCCTTATCTTGTATTCTAGCGTCTATCCCAAACCTAAAACATACATTCTATGCAAACGACCTTACTCTTTGGTGCACTTCTGGGTCTCCTGGAGCAGTAGAGGAGACCTTACAGCAAGGTATCAATGCAGTCGCTAGTTATCTTGACAACGTAGGGCTATTTCTCGCATCTAAAAATCAGAGTTGCTGTTGATTGCAAAAACTCGCTAACAATGCCAGCATAACCATCTAATCAATCTCACAATGGCAGGTCACCCCATCCCTCGCTTATCATCCAGCCGGATCCTTGAACTTCATATCCATGAGTCAACTATCAGGCCAATGTTTCTACAACCGTTAGTTTGCAATCAACTTTAGCATCTAGTTCGCCACATTGTCAATAAACACGTCGTGCTACGCGAGAGATAAAGTCAGGCAGCTTGTCGACACATTAGCCTTTAGTAAAATTTTATATACAATTCTATATCTAACTCTAACCTGTCGTGAAAGACATCAGATTGAGGTTACGCTTCATATATTGTACAAGGCTGCCCTTAACATCCGTGTATATACGTCCACGGAGCACCTATACTCTACGGGGCTGTTCTTGACCCTGGGAGACTTCATACAACAACATCGAGACCAGCAAATGGCACGTCTTTCTAACACCAAACAAGGACATTGGATACTTCAGCAAGTTGCACTCAAATCTATCGACCTCCCTATCATTACCCCTCCTTCCCTGCTCCCAGATAACTTAAGAGTAACCCCCCTTCCAAAAAACGTTGCACCCGATACTAACCCAGGCAGACGTTCCGCTCACGTTTCCAATCATGTTCATCTTACTGATTCCACGACTGTCTACACAGATGCATCACGAACTAACATCGGAGCCGCTGCTTACTCAATTGAGAGCTGTAGCAAGGTAGTGACACATACCCTAGGTCCTTACATAGATCCTCCTCATACAGTGACTCTCGAGACCCTGCCGATAGTCGCCAGTGTTCAAGACCCTGCACAAGCACCCCCTAACCCTTCAGGATATACCATATACACTGATTCAGTGCGGGCTATACGTGCCATTCATATGGGTCACATTCCTGAAGAACTGCAAGATGATCTACACAAAGCTCTTACCAAACTACGTCCCAACACTGTCACACTGAGGTGGATTCCTGGTCACGCTGGAATCTCAGGCAATGAGGTAGTACATCGCCTTGCCAGCGAACTTCAAAACCGGGCACCTGGGATTCCCTGGCCTTATCCACCCACATGGGATCACTACTCTTCACTACAAAAAAGAAATCAATATTCACTATGACAAAATTAGAGAAACTCTTCGTACACTCCCTCTTCATAATAAATCCCTCACTACCATGCAAATACACATTCTTAGAGGCATACAACTAAATACACTCCTTACTCCTGCCCGATCGTATCTATACCGAATCAGACATTTACCCGCATGCCCAAATTGTTCTGAACACTAAGCAAACTGAGAACATTGCATGTTTTTTCCATGCCCTGTCGCAATTCAATCATCTCACTTTCCACACCCTCCTCCTCCAACGTGGCGGGCTTGGTTAGCCTCTGACCAGCTGAAAAATCAGTTGGCCTTCGCGACCATGGCCCAGAACATTCCTGACGCTTAGTAATGTGTTGAATAAAGTTGTTTCCTCCTCCTCCTCCTTTCAGACAAAATTCCCCTGCCTCAGAAGAGACAGGAAAACACTCGCTGATGTTTATGGATGACACAAGACCTGTTCAAAGCAAAATGCAAAAACAATTTCCTGAAGCTACAAATGCTGCAGTGAAAATCGGGAGACACATTAGCTCCATCTTTCTTTAAGGGTATGATAAAACAGCATTAATGACTCCCGTCTGCTGGCTCCCCTTTTAAATCCTCATTCCAGTACATTGCATTTTGATACTTGCTTAATTAATAATCCCTTAATTTTTTACTCTATTATCTACACACATCAGCATACAATCGTAAGATACTATTTTGTGTGAAAAACTACCCAACATAAAAATAAAGTCCCTCTTTAACCACACCATACGAACGTGCCTACACAGCCTAGGAGCAACACGCCTGACTCAGGATCAGTGGCCTGGAAGGTTCGATTCCCTTCTCATCCTTCTATCTCAAAGGGGAGGCCTGAGTCGGCAGCACCTGCCAACTCAGTCATGCCATGTGGTCTCGTGACATCACACAACCAGCTGACCGATCACTGTCTGGCCATGTCACCTGCCAACTACTGCCTGCCAGATGCATGCTCATTGCTCACAGCGTTGATGCGGCAATGCTGACACCAAATTTTCTAGAGATTGGGACCCTTCACAGTATCGCGTTAAAATGAGATCGACATGGCCTTCGAGCATGCTTTCCAGGTAGGTTTTGATGCCATGCTAGGGTAGCATAGTACCTCACATCGAATACTGAAAGTGCACAAATTCTGCATGTTGCCGATAATGACTTATTCCACAAAAAATACTTCTGAACAAAGCTACATTCAGAGATCGGCACCAGCCCAAACTTACATCCAGGAGTCAGGCAGAACCAACCAACCAACCAACCAACCAGCCTATACAATACTTATTTTGTCGAGTAACAAGAGCAAGACAGCTAAAACTGACAGGCTGCCACGCCTTATATGTACTATCGGGGACAAAAGTCTGTGGACCATCCAAACTGCGACCAAAGTGCATAACTTTCATATCGGCCATTAGTCTCGGACCATACTTGCCGGTTGAAAGTTGCACTTAAGTTCTTTCATGTAAGCTAGTGAAATAAGGTGATACTTCATTTACATCATACTTCTAGTCCAAAATCACCAGACATGCGGTCCAGAGACTTTATTCTCCAATGGTACAAGCATATTTTAAAAGTGAAAAGAGGTCATGACAATGTCAACGAACCATGAGCTGGGTACTCATGGTACCGTCAAATTCATGGTAGACCACTTCATTAATTTCAATTAGCCTATTTCCCTGACTTGGCCATATTTTGTATGTTATTCTGACACCAATAAAGCAGCGGGAATGAAGTTGCCCGAAGACAAAACGAAGAAGGGACAGGAAAGAAGTTTCTTGTTCCTTCCTTGCCTCGCCTTTGGGCAACCTCAGTCATGCTGTTTTATTCATGGCAGAATGGACCAACCAGTCCAGCTAAAAGTTGTACTCTGTATGGTATCCTTGATTTTTCCAAGTACAAAAAATTTCCCTGACAGCTCTAGGTTTTCCATCTCGTTAGAGACCCTAATTGAACAATGACTCCATGGACAGCTTAAGTGTAAATGATTTGTCACTTGCCCTGACCTACTGCCAGAGAGAGGCCTGTTTGGCATGATGCTGGGCAAGCCAGAGCGCTCCTGTTTTCTCTTTCTAAATGGCAAAGGCTACTTTCAAAGTTTAGAAATTAAAGATAAAGCAAGTGCTATGAGCCAGAGAGGTGCAGGAAAGTGTTAAAGTATAAAGCCAACCATCCATAGCCTAGACACAAAACTGTTGCACAGAAATGCGAGTGCCAGACATATGACGAAGTACAAGAAAAGTAACTGGCTCGTATTGCTGTTCCAGAAAGATTAGAAAGGTAAGCTGCATGCATGCCTGACACAGTAAGAAGGAATGATAAAATTTACATAAAGCTAAAATCCTAGTGATACGAGCTTTTTTTACAAGAGTTTAGACATGGTTTACCCATGTTGACACATTGGTACAAACATTGCATTTCACTATATATAGTATCATATGACGTCTACAAAAATAGCCCAGGGACAGAACAAAGAACAAGCAAGGACACACATGAGCACTATAGTCCTTGCTTGTTCCTTGTTCTGCCCCTGCACTATTTTTTGTTGACGTGTTACGAACAAGCCCAAACTACCACCTTAATCATATGACAGTAGTGACCATTATCAAGAGTCCAAGCTAGATTTCATGACAATACACTAGTAATAATAGAAAAAATATTACATTCACAATAAGTCAGCTGCGGTGAGGTCTGCCAATACCCACCACCTTGTGAGTGGATTATCTGTAGTATGGTCACAAGTATATATCTGTTCCTGCTGACTAAAGTTAGAGTAGCACAGTGTGCCCATGAACTTATGGCCATGTCTGTGTGTCACAAGGATGTTGTGTTATAGCAGCATGCTTCAGTGGCCACAAAAAATGTGCGCATCTTACCATACTACGTAGCGCCAAAACAACAAAATCAACAAATGCTCTGATCCTTTGCAGTGACGCTGGCCAAGTTTTATCATATCTATTTATCTTGAAACTACAAGTTCAACAATGCTTTTCTTTTAAACCACTGCTAATGACCACAAAACTTTCAGCATTGATTTCACAAAACACGACTCACATCAATCTTGTGACAAATTTAAGCGAGAAGGACTATGTTTTCCTCCATCAGGGTCCAATGATGACTTGAACAAAGTTAAGGGTGGCAGAAGAGATGGGAAATGTAGCAAAACATGTAACTAACAGCATCGCCTCAACCTGAACAAATGCTATGAACATTTTAAAAATTATTACTCAAGGATGGAAACCCGCAGGAACACAGCACTAATTGACCAGATGCTCGCACACAGCACTAATGTCCAAAACTAGCAGAATAGTCCTGCTCAAAATGAATTTGGTACATATCAATAAATGTCCAAAACCTGCAAGAGACGTTTCCTAATTTTTCATTCAATTCTGTAAGGCTAGCCACTGGATTAGAAAAATCTTATTTCGACGTTATTTTCAGTTCTTTTGAGCAACAGTGCTCTTGTACTACCAATGCCTGAAAAACATTTTATCTGTAATAATACTTAGATTTCATAAAGTCAGAAAAGATTAACTGAATATGACAGTACTGCATCAGTAGGACACTTCAGATGTTAGACGAAAAAAATAAGTAGCCATTAAAAGCTACATCAACGTGCATCACAGGTTCCTCAAATCACCCGAAACAACTTAAAGGCATGTGCGAATAATGTATATTGGGGCTTAAAGTAAATTTGAAGTGAATATAATTTTCCTGAAATAATTTAAAAGCACATATTTTGAACATGTCTGGAACACAAAAGAGGCTGACTAGAACAATAAGCCTTTTCAGAACCACTTATTTTTCTATGCTAACACACAAAGTCATCATATGAAACGAACAAAAAAAAAAAACAAACAAACCTGTGCACTGAACCTTTGCAAGGCACATTTGAAGGTGCATCAACTTTCTGCAAACTGCAAAAATGGTTACTGGAAATTGAGGGTAAACTTACATACACAGCTGACTTATTTGTGGGGTGTGGGACCTAATCTTAAGGTCTATAGTATGGGCTTGAGCTAAAAAATTTGATACTTTTGAATGCTAACTTATTTGGATAGAATCGGACATAAAATCCATTATTATTCACCCTAGCATCAAAATTACAGAACATACACACAGGCTCACTCTCTGATCTGGTACCCATAACTTCTCTGCTAAGATGTACCTGTGCAACATATTGAGTGAGAGAAAACTAAAATATTGTCATGCCATATTAAAGCAAGTCACTTATACTGAATCTTTCAGGTAGGCATAACCTGTGCTATGATGACAAGGCCTTCATTAAGAGTAACTCTGGCAGTTTCTGCATTGCCTCAGATCGAAAATAAATTTTGGATCTATATTCTGCATGGTATAATTTCAATTCTTTATGTCAAATTCCTGACCTGAACGCGGCATAGTTCTTCTGAAATGAATTTTCAAGATAAGCACTCCTTGAGGCAAGCGATACCCCATTGACATTAAGCGTGATACACTTAAAATTTCCTATGGATAAGAAACATCAAGACAGGTACATAAAAGCCACCCACAGTGCCAACAAGGATAAGTCTGAAGTGCCCAGAAAACTTTGCACCACAGCATTATAAAGACTATAATTACATTCGAAAAGCGTTTGGACTCGCTACAGTTGTGTTCAAAGGGAACTTAAAAGCCGGCTCTGTAGCAACATGGTTGAGTACAACAACCTATCGAAGCCGCTAGCTGAACGAGGTAAAGCCCTCAAGAGGGATAGAGCTATGTAAACTCAGCAAAGAGCCCGAATACACTGTCAGTTAAATGAGTACTAGCCATATGGGAACTACGCAGTATGGGCAATTATATATTAGCAATTCTGTTAAAAGCCACATACTCATGTCTAAGCATGTCAGCGTGAGAAGCTGAAAAAAAAGAGCTTATCAAAAAACCCCCGAGCGACTAAGTACAACTTCTGCAACCATGTTTTCCCAGTTACATCACGGGGAACATGGCTCTTAAAGCTATTTATGTTTGACTAAAATTGATGAAACTTGGCATTTTGAATTAGTTTCTTGCATTAATTTCAAATGTGTAACCATTTTTCCAATTGGCCAATTAGTTCAAAATATATATTAAATTAATTGTTCATAATTTGCGGGAACAATTAAAAAATAACCACACTACAAAAAATTCACATGGACCCTTTGTTAGGTACTAGCAAGCGTAATGAATACAATGTTAGGAGCACTTTCTTGATATAACAGATATTAGCGATGAAATAGCAGTTCAAAGTTCACTGTTTCAAATATGGGTGCCTGTAAGGAGCAAGTGCCACACAAGTAGGACGCCGAAGACGATGAAGAAAGGAAGAAATGCGTGGCGTATCAAGAAAGCACCACGTGGAAAATGCTACAAACGCGTGGCGCATTGAGCAAGTGCCACGTGGAGCAAGCAGCAGGTGGAGACGAGAGTGCAGCCACAGCAGGGAGTCGGGACGAGGACATGGGAGAGAACAGTCAGGGAGAAAATGTCTCTTGGTTGCATCTGTCTGCTGGTGACTCGAGTGACCAATAGACCAGGCTTGGGCTTCCGCCACAGACGTCCGGGATTGCAGTCCTGGACCACCCTCGACGACAGATTTTTCTGGCGACCTGAGTGACCAGGCTTAGGCTTCCGCCACATACGTCCAGGGTTCCAGACCCAGATTGACCCGATCCTGACTCCAGACACATCTGCCTAAGCTACAGGACTCAGACGCAGCTGGACTTGGAGCTTCCCAGCAACTGTGATGACGTGGCCGCCAGCCGAGTCGCCGAACGCAAGTGGCCCACGTTTCCACCAGACGCTGCTCCGGCCATCTCAAGTATGCGTACGAGACGCATAGCTGTCGGATACAGGCCAGAGCGCAGAGGCCTGCTGTAGAGTGGCTGTTGACCCGACTCGTAGATCTGGGACACATCCAGAGCCACTGACTCCGCCGGCGCACAGACAGACCACTCCGCCGGACGCACCACCACTTCGAAGGACACGAATACATGAGTGCACATTTTATTTTCTAGTGTAAATTATTTTCCTATTCATTGCGCATTTCTTTTCCTTTTCTTGCTTGTAATTGTTTTTCCTTCATTGTTAAATTAATGTTTTTTTTTTATTTTCAAGTGCTGCCGCCTCGTGTGTTGATTTTTGATCTCCACTCATAGAACCCCTTCACAGTGCCCTACTGTCTGATTTAGAGCAAAATTAAAAAAAATTTTGAACTGCTATAACATAACTAATATTTGTCATATCAAAAACGTGCTCTTAACATTGTATTTGTTATGCTTTCTAGTACCTAGCAAAGTGTCCATTAGAATGTTTTGCAGAGAAGTTATTTTTTAATTGTTTCTGTAAGTTTATGAACAATTAATTTCATTTCTCTTTTGAACTAATTTGCCAATTGAAGAAATAGTTAGACATTTGAAATAATTTATCTGTGTCGTGTTGGGCAACATACTTACATGTATGCTGTTATATTTCCCTTATTGTCGGCATTGCCCCTTTACCTTCTATTTCTAAAAAAGCTAGTCCGCTAAGCTCTCAGAAAAGCACAGCAAAAACAGCTGTAAGTGGAAGTCTCACTTTTACTCTCGTTCTGATGGTCGCATATAAAATACATGCGTGTGAAATTACACTAACACTAAATTCTCAGTTTAACTCTTTTCAGACCACACAATAGGAAATAGGTAATATATATGACCGATAATTTTCGATGCACTGCCAAACGCAAATTTCTGAGCTATAAAATACATAGCCTAAGTTATATGAAAGAGCACTGAACAAGGGTAGAGTGGGGGAAGCCTAAGTTTGTCTTCGCCTGGGTTTCAACAAGCCCACTTGTCGCAACGTTGGCTCGACCTGCGAATTGAGGCTTCCCCCCTTACCCTTGTTCAGTGCTCTTTCATACCGTGTAACCATCTTCTTCCTCTCATTCTACCATAGCCTCATTTCGGCGGATACAGTCAAACCTCGTCTAACCGACGCCCGTTAATTCGGAAAGCCCAATAATTCCAACTAGAACACGGTCCCAGCCGATACTCATGTAAGTCTATGGTAACGGATGTCAGTTCATTCTGACGTGGGTGAGCCTCGCTTCGGTTAATTCAGACAGCTAATCGCGTCACAGCACCATGTGCACAGCCAGCTATCACTGAAATAGGCCTCCCCAAACGTCATTCACATGAAACGGTGGTGCCCATTTAATTTATGCACGCTATGGTAGGTATGGCAACGATAGGAAGTTCCCCCATTTCCAAAATATAGCTTAGTGACAACATTTTAGTTTAGCTTTTCCTAACTTCATACCATCCCATGGCTGTGATCAGACGCGCACATCAGCCAGTCGAGCAGTTTCGGACGCTGCTTGGCATGTCACTGTTCATTTGTTTTTATTCTGGAATGGCATCACACTGTTCTAATGTCTATGCATATGTCCCTTGCATGCATCCTGCATTCAGCGCAGTGAAATCTGCACTGCACACTTCACCACAATTCTTTGTCGTGTTGACTGTGCAGTGAAGTATCCTCGAAATGTGATGGGGCTGTTTTGTGAAGAGTCGCCACTGCTACTGCGTCGCACTGTGAATAGATGGTGGAGGCCCAAATGATTTTGGAGCACCTTTTCTCTATCATTCCCCACAGTGTGAGTAAAGTAAAGCACTTGACTAAGCCTGGAAAAACCGTTGTTCTCACCCAGGTCTGAATTAGACAAATATCACACAGGTGTTCATTAGATAAAATTATGGTGACACTAAAAGTTTTTGCTTTTTCGAGCCCATTCTATAATTCAAACTATTGGTTAGTTTCAACATTTTTCCTTGTTCCTTGAAGGCCAAATTAACGACAGTTTACACTATTATGGCAATTGCACTTTTGACTTCTGAGAATTTCAATTTTTTCAGCAAGCAGCAACGTAGAAGAAATTGTTATTCCAAGCACAGTGTCTCAAACATAAACAAAAATGACGTTGAGTTCAAACCAAGACACACTGCAAGTTCGGCACCTTTCATGTGGCTCCACTGCTTCCCTCATGCATTATTATTATTTTTTTTTGATGACAGCTGTAGCAAAGAGTTCGATGACGTCTTTAAAAGCTGCAGCTTCAGCTCAGGTGACAAATTAAACAAATGTCAGCCTGAAACTAACTAGGGGCCTAAGGAAAGTGTACTTTGAACTTTACCTCACTCATAACCAATTGCACGTCCTCAATCTGCACACCTGCTGCTTTATTTCTATTCTCTAGGGTTTCAGCAACAAGGAAAGTCCAGGTACCTGAAGTGGCTCCTTCTGAACTGCAATAAGTGTAAAGCTCTTTCAGCAGCATCAAGTGAAGTTTGAGCACTTAGCTCTCAGAGAACAGCTCCTAGAGCAGATTTTCAATTTTGATGGCAAACTAGGTTGCACTCTGACCCTCAACAAAATGTGGCGCAAAACATGCCAGCCATAAACCACAAAAAGTTAAAGAACCCAAAAACTGTACAAGCAGAGGAAGACCCAGATGAAGACGAATGTTATTATCTATTTAGCAATGTTATGGGAATGGCAGAGCTTCAAAATGGACTTCATCACATAACATATTTTCTTGGCAATTCGGCTTCACTGCATCTTGTTAGTGGAGTTTGGAGGATGGATACATGAGATTCCCAATAACCTCCACGGGAGCTGAATGGTGGCCACTTGTTAGTGGAATTGGGAGGATGGATACATGAGATTCCCAATAACCTCCACGGGAGCTGAATGGTGGCCACTTCTTCTAAACAGCACTAAAAAAGAAATACAATCAAAGCCACTCATAACAATAATGGTTTTAATGATACTATTGTATATCGGATATAACAATGGGCAGCCACTGCACCACCAGGTTTGCCATGTTGGTAAAATAAACCGCTTATTACAATGGTGTCATATTACATTGCCGGTTATAACCAGCACTAAAAAAGAAATGCAATCAAAGCCACTCATAACAATAACGGTTTTAACGATACTATTGTATATCGGATATAACAATGGGCAGTAGAGTGCATATTTTCTTTCTACGTTAACAATGGGCAGCCACTGCACCACCAGGTTTGCCATGTTGGTAAAATAAACCGCTTATTACAATGGTGTCATATTACATTGCCAGTTATAACAATCAAATATGGTCACTGAAAGTCAACAAAAACACGGAAATGCGGCGACCACAAAAGCGTGCGCGTACGCGGAGATACTGACAGCGCCGATGCAGCGACAATAAAAAATTGGCTGTGGTCTAGCTCTGGTTAAACCGGGTCGAATTGCGTTCGCAATACCTCCATGGCTGCGCGTATGGCTCAGCATGTAGTTTACCTCATTGTGTAGCTTGGGATGTTAAAGCAGGGCTTTATATGTGGGCTGGCAGGAGCTGCCAACTTGGGTCTCTCGTTTCACATGGGACGGTTATTTTAGAATCAGCCTGCTAGGACCCTGGCATTCACGTTACCCCTATAGGCCACTAAGGTACGTTCATATGGCTTGGGTAAAGCGGAGCTTTATATGTCGGCTGGCAGGAGCTGCCAACTTGGGCTCGGCTGTGGCTAAAGGTCAAACGTGGCCCTTTCCGGGACTATGCGACGGGCTGAAACCTGGCGCAGTATTGCTAACGCAATAAAAACATAAGAAATCGAGACAGCGCACATCGAGCTAATGCGTTGGTCGGGTGCACCGGGGAAGCTTCCATGCCGCGGAGACACGGGGAAGACTGAGCACATTCTCATGCGGAAGAGGAGGGAAGGCGTAAGGCGCTGCTAGGCACACCCATTCTGAGGGAGAGCTTAGCGTTCCCCCTCGAGACCGCCCATGGGCTAGGGTGCTCACGTCCTCTCTGCCTCTGCAGTAGAGCCGTCCATTCTGAGGGTGCAATGACCGTGGTCCGCTGCACTATCCTCCCTTATTTGTTTTGCCTAGGCCCCCGCTTCGCAGTTGCACGTTTTGTGGAAGGTGTGCAGCAGCGTTCATGCACGTGTCTTTCTAGCATGGTTCTCCTAGTGTACCATCATCGTTGCCACGATGTTGCTGGCCCTGGATTTTTTGTGAACAGTAATGGAGGATCCTCCTCCAGGAAGCGCGACACAACTGGTGCAGAAGAGGAAGCGAACGACAATACCGCTAGAAGTTAAGCGAAACGTTGTACATAAGCACAAGGACGGCGTGAAAGTGTGCAACTTGGTGCGCAAGTACGACCTGATGCAACTGACAGTATCGACAATCATCTGCCACGCGCTCAAGATTGAGAATGAAAGTGATGCCGGTGTTGCCCATGCAATGGACAACGGCCATAAAAGGGTTCGACACAGGGCCTACAAAGACATAGAACAGGTGCTCTACCAGTGGTTCTTGAACGCCCGTGCAGCGAACCTGCCGATTAGTGGCCCAATTTTAGCGGAGAAGGCGAAGCACTTCACACATCTCCTGCGCAACACCGATTTCCAGCCTGGTGGTGGTTGGATTCAATGGTTTAAGGAGAGACATGGAATAGTCTACAAGGCGGTCATGGGCGAGGCAGGATCGCTCGATGTCGACGCAAGGCAAAAGTGGCTTGAGGAAACACTGCCTTGTATCCGAGAAGCTTACATAGGCCTGGACTTGTACAATGGGGACGACACTGGGCCGTTTTTACAGATGCTACCGTCAAAGATGCACTATGTTAAAGGCGATCCCTGTAAGGGCGGCAAGCAAAGCAAATTACACGTGACCATTTTCTTGTGTGCCAACGACAGCAACAAGCGCCCCACCTTCATCGTAAGGAAATCCAAGAATCATCGCTGTTTTTGTGGTGCCACGAGGATCCCGGTTCGCTACCGTCATGACGGGAAAGCATGCATGATGCACGAACTTTTCCGCGAGTGGCTGGTAGAGTTTGATCAGCGGATGCAGCGCTAAGGCAGGAATGTGGCATTGGAGCTCGACATTTTCACTGTGCACCAAACAATTCAGACGCTCTCGCATGTGGAAGTTTTTTCCTCCCACCTAACACCACTGCAGGCTAGTAGCCTATGGATGCAGGCATGATTGCTTGCTTCAAGGCACTGTATGGTCACTGTGTTTTGAGCAGGCTCGCGCTGAACCTTGAAATTTCTGTCCGAGAGCGTTGACCGGCGCCAGACTTGAAGATATCGCTCCTGATGGCAGTGCAGTTCATTTTTGGAGCATGGGCAGAAGTAAGCTCCTAAACCATCATGAACTGCTTCAGGAAGGCGGGAAGGAAGGGTGGAAGCAGGCTCTAGCTTTTTGAAGCAGCAAAAGCGTGCTTTCAGAGCCCGTTTGGAGCTGGCTGACAAATTTCACATTTCTCTGTTCACAGCTAGAGCAAGTTTATTTAATCTGGCCTCCAATGAAGCAGAAAAAAAACATTCAAACCTAAAGTTCGAATTATCGAATGGGCTTGAAAAAGATTGCCGAAAACAGTTTGCATTACAGTAATTTTATCTGATCAGCACCTGCATGACAGCTGTCTGCATTTCAGATGAAGCCAAAGTGAAAACGACAGTTTTTTCCGGTTTCGCAAGCGTGCTTTGCGTGCATTGTTGAAGAGGTTGAAGGATTGCTTCAAAATCTATAAGCCTTCCTTCCCTTTTCGCAGTGCAACTCAGTGATATTGATGCCTCTGCACAAAATGGCCCAGTCGTGTTTTGAAGATGCTTCGCCGCAGTCACAGTGGAGCATTGCGGCGACGTGCGCAGTGCAAAGAAACTGCACGCGACCAGCTGGAAGTGAAATGTTGATGCATGCGGACACATGCATATGCGTTAGAACAACGCGACACCATCCCAAAACAAAAATAAAAGAACAGGGACGCCCCAAGCAGCGTGTGATGTGCACACCCAATCGCAGCCGCGGGATGGCATAAAGTAAAAGCAAATAAAAAACTATGTGACAGCTTTATTTTGGAAATGGCGAACTACTTCCAATCGTGACACCTGCCACAGCATGCACAATGTGCGCAGGCACAACTGTTACATGTAATTTAGGTTTGGAAAGGCCCATTTCAGTGACTGATGGCAGCACGCCGTACCTCCGTGATCCCTCGTCTTAAATAACCAAGGCGAGCCCATGTTACCCATGTTACCAGGAGAGTCGATAAAAGAACAAGCAGTCACAAACAAAACTTGAACAATGTAACTTTACTGGTGGATGCCTAAAGTACATGACCACAGCTGCATGCCATCCAGGCCAGCTGTGCTGAGCTTTTTGCCTAATCCTAAACCTGTTAGCCAACAAGCAGTGTGGAGTCATCGGTAAACTCATATGGGGGCACCTCAAGGTTCAGAGGCGCTGGGCCTTTGCGGATGCGGCCAGATGCATCGTAGTGTGACCCGTGACATGGGCAGAAGTATCCGCCGAAATCACCCGCGTTGGCGATTGGCACACAGCCCAGATGAGTGCAAACACCTGCATGAAGATGCATAACAGACTAAGCATACCAACTTAAGAAAATTACTAAAAAAAATGAAAACAAGGCATTAGTATCGGACCAAAAATGTGCAACAAAGCACCATGGCACAGTCAAGTCATAAGCCTGTGTTCAGTACAGAGTGCAAAATGGTGGTGCAAGCATGTGGCTAGTAAGAGCAAATGAAAAACAAAAAACTGGCACAAACATAGGTGCCAAGGCAGTTGTTGTGGAAGAATGCTTTAAACTGGCATGTACTTTTCAAAACCCGCAACTAATACTAGGTCCATATCGAAAGCTGGTTTTGAATCTATCATTCTCGCAAGACCCAACAAAATGCAAAAGCGGATGTCGGTTCTGTCGGGACTGTAGGCAGTCCAGGCATTGCAAGTGTCACCATGAAAGGACCAGATGCATACATATATTAATGGTAGCATTACAGCTCTCTGCTGATAAACGAAATATAACCAATGAAAAAACTAGCCAAATCTTTATTTGTGCATCAAAAGCCACGATAAAGAGGTGTTTCAATGCTGAAACACTACACTGCCAGACACTGCATACACATACATCTTACAGGATGCTATAAAACCTCCAAATGGTTAAAAACAGTTGGAACACAACACTTCAAACCTCATTAGGGTGACTTCCATTCACTGCAGCGTGCACCGCTCTACGTCCTGTTATCTGATTATCCGTGTGATGTCCCAATCTGCGTTCTTTGGCATGTTTCACAGCATCCGAGTCATTTCAGTACCAAAGGGCTGGGGTTCAAATCCTGTTCTGTGTAGAGGATTATTTTTCTCTTTTTTCTTAATAAGCACCTATGCCATTTTAAATCTTACAACTCTTTTTCCAGCCTTCCTTTACTCTCATTTTTTCATTTCATTTCATTTATTCATACTGTCAGCCCTGGGCGGGCTATTACAGGAGTGGATATCAAACTTGAAACAGAAAAAGAACACATCAAACAAACACTGAGATCAACACTAAATTTCATACATAATTGTGTTTGCCACTTGAACAAAACAAAAACATTGTCATAGAAATCAAGCAGAACATAAAACATTGTGCAGTTTATCTAAAAAATCGCTAAGTGATTGTGACGTGACAACGGAGTTTGGTAACATATTCCATTCCTTAATGGCTCTCGGGAAAAAACTAAATTTAAAGCAATCATTTCTGACAGGCAATCCCAGCAATCAGGGCCAAAAGCCAGCCCTTGAAAAAACCAGGGCCAAAGCTGCCCGACAGCCAGCAAGAAGATTGAGGCCACCAAGAGCACAATACTAGTTATTTGATGATAACAGTCGCAACGTTTAAAAAGCATCAGTAAAAGTGTTTTTAAGAGACATAAGTAAAAATAATGTGAAGTGTTTCAGCACTTGGCGTGGCTTAATAGTTAACGCACTCAGGTAAGGCTCCGAAAGGCCGAGGTTCAATTCAGTGTGGTACTGTTGTCTCAATTTTTTTCTTTTTTTTGTTCTTTAGTTGCCTAATAAGTACCCATGGCATTTTAAAACTTGTAATTAATTTTGCCTGGTTTTCCTTTTCCCTCTCAGCAACCAGGTTATGCGAGTACATAATACAAGGTCAGTCTGTACGATAGCTCCACCCAGTTTCATGTTAAGTTTATCCTGCCCAATTAAACAGATATACCTAATTCTATACAAATTTCATACCAGATTTTTTAATAGGGAAGCGGAACGGCTTACTGAGGCATGAACTTGATCTAAGGAAAATGTGGACTTCCCCTGATGCTTCATGCTTGTGAACCAAGGCATGTCAAAAATGAAACTGTGGCCATGCTAACTGAATAGCTGTGACTGCAAAGCACCCAAACCGAAACATACCAAAATGAAAACGACTGCCTGTGGTGCCGCAAAGCTCAGGTTTTCTTTGCCTTCCAACATTTCAGTTGTGTTTTTGCCATGTTTGTGCGATAGAAGTGTGCACATAGTTTCGAGACAAAACTTCAAAATTTTGCCACGTAACTGCAATGCACATTAGTCAGTTTCCGGGATCCCTTGCATGTCATGGTGCCTGCACTTGCAAGAATGGGCAGTGATGGTGATGATACCTGCATTTCTGTTCCCGCTCTTTTTCATCTTATAACAACTTTACTGTCAGTAATGGCAAATATCATTTGTGTGTTAGAGTCAGTTGCTAGAAGGGAACATAGTTCGGACAGTAGGGTGCGATCTCGAAGCGTCCAGCAGAAAAAGCAGGGCAATCCCAGAGAAGATGAGATATGCCGCCGTGCTTTAGAGTCTTGTAGTGGGGGCACGTAATCATTTCTTCTGTGTACTGCCGCTAGCGGGCCATAATACGTGGCGTGTAAGCCGCATGGGCGATGAGCTCATTCAAGAAGACTTCTTTGCATCAGGTGAGATGGGTCTTGTACGTAAAAGGTGGGTCAGGTATGGCCACCTGCATGCGATGCTGACTGAGGCTAGGAGGACTGGTCGGTGTATAGTGCATGAGGGCAAGAGAAGGGGTGTGTTGCCCGCCCAAGGTCGAGTAAGGATGAAGCAAGGGGGGTGGGGAAGTAAATGTAGACGTCCCACCTGCCAACAAGGCAGCTGCCACGCGTGCTACCGCATTGCTCCTGACTCATCATGTGACCTGGGGTCCAATGAATGAGTCTGGTCATGAGTTGGTGGCGTTTAACCCTTTGAGGGTCGAATTGTTTTGAAAAAAACTTCCCCAGATGGTCAAATTACTTTATTGCAGATTTTGAAAGTTCAATATAAGTAAAGTCAAGGAAAAGTAGAAAAATATTTGGAACTGTATTTTAGTGTCAACGTTGCTCCACACTGCAAACTCTGGAACCTCAGGAAACCACAAGGAGAGCAGGAATACCTGGTGAGCATGGATGATAAACAAGCTAACAGCAGCCCCAATAAAGATGGAAATGGTTTCTGTGGCCCCTGCACCTGGAGTGGCCATAGAGATAAAAATCAAGTTTCCTCCATTGATCAAGGAGGGTGGGGTTGATAACCGAAATCATGCAAGGGCCTTGTCGCAGAACAAGCTGCAGGAATCAGTTCTGTTTATCCCCAGCACAGAAGCGCCTATAAAATAGAAATCAAGTTTGGGGCCTCCATTGCGATCACACCAACCGAAACCAGGATAGGGCTGCCTGCCGCATTGCCCCAGACCAGGCTGCAGCTAAGAATCACTTCTGTTTATCTTCGCAAGAAGGCAGCACCATAAATTTGAAGCACTTCTTGTAAGCTCTAGGAGGTGGCAGCACCTCCCAGTGAACATGCATCGTCATTAGGGCGCGAAATTTCAAACGGAAGAATTGAAACCATACAGTACATAAAAACCTTGCCGGACAGAAAACCCCCCGCCACCGCCGCCGTGGTGCCGTACATGTACAGCAAAAACCTTCAAAGGGTTAAGGAGGCACTGTATGGCTGTAGCAGTTGCATCTTGCGAACCTGGAGTAGCGATCTCCTTGTAGGCTTCATATGAATCAGTAACAATGCGTATTGAGTCAGTTCCGGTGCAAGGCACTTCTGAAAGGCTTCCCAAATCACGAGGAAATCAGCATGAAGAGGGGTACCTTGATGTAGGTGGCAGGCATAAGCGCTTAAGAGGGAAGGGTTGTCATTGCATACCCAGGCCATAGAGGCAAATTCGTTACTGATTGCAGCGTCAGTGCATATGTCAATCGTATCAGGGATTCGCTCTTGTCAGTGACGGGCAGTGAGGAGTTCCCGGGGAATGACGAAATCGCGATGTACAGATCAGCAATGGAGGCATGTGACCACTGGCATTTCCCAAGGGGAAAGAGATGCATATAGGGCTAGTGTGTTGTCATTGCGCTGAATTCCATTAAATATGTTACTGCACTGGTCTAGCTGCTTTCCTGTGAGTAGTTTTTCTTTCGCGACCTCCAGCCACACTTCTAAACAACTATGAACATTACGTCCGATATACAGTTGAACTATGATATAACAAAGTTCGCGATGCAACAAATGTTTTTCGTTTCACTTTCTTGCTTCCACTGAAATGTATGCATTAGTTCCCTCGTTTTAACGAAGTAGTTCTGCACTGCAGTTTCAACACAATGAAGTTTTTTGCAAGCATAGAAAGCAAATTTCGGCAAACCTACTACTTGGAAAGCAAAAAGAAAATTTTACCGATCCCAAAAACATGAAGTGTGCCTATAAGGTAAAAATCATTCGCCTCTGCAAAGTTCTGAGTGCACAGGCGCTCAAATAGCGCATGTGATGTTTCGAAATCTGGAGTGACGTTCTGACCTGTCGAGCAACGCTGCCTAAAGCATCTCTTTTGTTCACTGGCAGGCGGAGACATGTTGAGACAGTCATTTCACTTTCTTCTACATATGGTACTCACGTGCTTGATATAACTCAAACTCATCTAGCCTCACTGGGGCGGCCAGTGGTTAGAGCGCTCCACTGTTCATCTCAGGATGCAGATTCCATCGCGGCCACTGCAGATGCGTGTCATTGCAGGCAAAACGCAAGGCGCCTGTATACAGTGCAATGTTAATGCACTTTAAAAACCCTACGAGTCAAAATTTACGAAGCTTTCCATTTCGGCCTCCCTCATTGCCAATGCCAGTTTGGGATGCTAAATCCCACAAGCAAAACTGAACTATCCTGCCCATCTCATCACGACATAATCGGTCCCTTGAAGTGCAGACACAGTTTACTGCCGTTAATTACATTTTATGCGCACACCTATGGTAAACATTTTTTAAAATGTTGCCCACCTATGGTCCACAAAGCAAACCAAACCAACTGCGCTCTTCTGCAGAGGCCTGCTAGTTGTATGTCTCGTTCTTACCAGCCTGCAAGAGTATGTGATGGGTCACAGGACTGATTGCACCTTCAATGGGCTCCCACAGTGCCATTTAGTTTCCTACTCGGTGAAAGCACCACTCTATGGTAGTTGCTGCATCAATGTGCGAAGTGACCATCAAGATTTCAAAATATCCTAAACTTGGTCCAACAATATTTTGAGGGCTATGTAAAAACGCGCAGCGCCAATGGGGAGATCTGGACAGACATGACATTTTGAGATCTCCAATTTTAAGTTCACGAAGCTTTATTGTATTGCCCTCGCCGCTCGTTTTGTTTGGTGTTTTCTTTAAAATTGCTTGTATTAGCCTTATGAATGCACATAGGCAAAACAAAGAGGAAAAGGAAGTTTTCAGACATGTACAATATCATATTCACCACTAAAAGACAAAAACCTCAATGCAAGAAGTTGCAATATAACAAAACCTTTTTTTCTGAAAAAGATGATTTCGTTATATCGAGGTTCAACTGCATTAGGTGAAGCTTATGGAACGTACCTAGGCAGAAAAATTTTCTAATTAGCCCCTTCATAACGAGGCCAAACACTGTGTCATCATGACGAATCCAACAAAAATAGAAGTGCCGAGGCAGCTCACCACGCTGTCTGCTCGCCAAGCTGTCTGCTTTGCGATAATACACACCACTTACACACAGCACCCTCTCGTACCACCCTGAGCTTTCGTCGCCGAAACAATTCGCTCTATGCACACAGACAACACACTTCCCATTTCTAATCCACTATACTGCTATTGCAAATTTCCAACATGAAAGATGCCTACCAATGATAACCAACCACTCCGGATTCTGTACACGCTCCTTGTCATGCTGTGGATCTCGAAGAGAGCTCATGTCCACCGCAGCCTCCCTGCTGATCTCATCACTGGTCCGATGACGCACAAACAGTGGCTTTCCACGCCACTTGAAGGTAGCATTCTTGCCTTCTGGGATGTCGCTCAACTTGACTTCAATCTTGGCCATGGCCAGAACATCAGCCGAGGCAGACAAAGCCATCACAAATTTTGTCACCAAAGACTTTGCAGCATATGTGGCTCCCATGGTTCCAGCTGCATATGGATGCAAAAGCAAAAGTTAGCACTTGACTGCGGCAAAGTTTACATGCCTCAAGAGCAGTGCTGCTTTAAATTGATGACCAGGCCTGACTAAACATTTAAATTCCGCACACAAACCAAGACCCCTTATGTAATACCCCGAAAGGGGTCTTTAAGGTAATAAAATGAAATGAAGACATCATTGACCAAACTTTTATATTTACATTTTGTCTCTGAGAGCCTGAATTCAGAAACGGTTGAACACGTCAAGCAGTTATATACACAAGTCATTTCACTTAGTCAGATGGCAACAATACAGCTTCCCTTCCATTAAATTAATCTTTGATATGACCTATCTGTCTTCTATTTCATGGTACTTTTGTCAACGAACCAATTGCTATGCCGTGCCACCATTCTGTTATACATATAGAGTGCTTTACACAGTGTAAATATGCACAAAATGACAAAAATTACAAAGCAGGGAGCATACTAACAAGGAAACAAGAGATAAAGAACATTGCTGCTTTTGGAATTTTTGTATCCAAAAATAAGGCGTCCTTTGAAATATCAACAGTGGTCTGCACATTATTCACTGCAGGATGCACTGTGCAACTCTTGAAAGGAGGGAATATGAGGACGTGTATCTTTCTAGAGCATAAGGCCTTTCACAGTGAGAAGCTGCTACACAGCTGTCCCACTAAATGGATGACAGCAGTCTGTCACTCCTCGATGCGATGTAGAAAAGGTTTTAAGATAAAAAAAGATTCATCCTTGAGCAGGATTTAAACCACTGCCAGTGCAAACAGTGCAGCTTCACTTCCCAATGCCCTAATCAAGTAGGCCATCACCACAGCAGATGCATGCGGAACTGACCTCATTGCCCACAATACATAAAAGGATATTATATGTTGGTAGCATTATGTGGCATTACCCCCATCGCAAAAGAAAAGCATAGTCACGATATGAAATCAGATATGTATGTACATGTACAGCCCTCATCAAAAGTATACAGCCCGAAAGGTTAGATTCTAAGTCCAGCAGTGTTTCATTTTGAATTCTAAATGACCATAATCTCTCCGAAGTGGAAGGGCCTCATGTCCTCAATCCTCCCAGTCTTGGGACTACCAGATGTGCTAGGGAAGCCTCGTTAAGTGCAAGCATATGCACATTTCTTGCATTTCAAACCCACCTAATACTTATCACATTAACAATGTTTCTCTTGACACTGTGCTATCTTATAAATACCTTAGTGTTTACGTTTCTTCTAACTTGTCCTGGGAACCTCACGTTGACCACATCATAAATAATGCCAACCGCATGCTTGGGTATCTTTGCAGAAATTTCTCTCGTTCATTCAGTTCATTAAAATTATTGCTTTATAAAACTCTGGTATGTTCAAAATTAGAATATTCATCATCTGTTTGGAGTCCCGGCATTGATTCACTTGTTTCCAATTTGGAGGCTCTGCAGAACCGGGCCTGTCATTTCATACTTTCTAACTATTACAAAACAAGTAGTGTAACTTCCATGAAATCAAGTTTGCCTCTTCCACTTTTATCTCACCGCAGGCCAGTAGCGGCATTGTGCCTTTTTCATAAAACTTATCAGAACAGCTATCTGAAAGACAGATTACTAACAAGACCATCTTGCATATCGAATCGCATTGATCACTGCCATACAGTTGGGGTTCCATCTTGTCACACAAAATGTTTTCATGATTCATTCATAGCCAGAACTTGTGTCAGGTGGAATCACCTTCCTCATATTGTTTTTACGTCAGATTATAACACATCTCGCGAAGCTACTGTTTCCCTTTGAATGTTTTTATGCTTGTAACTACATGAATATTTGCCTACTTTCTCAAAATGTTTTGTACTTATCCTTGCTGCATTTTTAACATAGTTGTTTTCTTTATTTGCAGCTATTTCTATATGCTTGTATTTTGTGCTTTTATGTAGCCCCACTCTCCCCCTCGGGCCCTGAAGGTAAAAAAAAAAAAGATAATAAACATGCGAGTTAAAACAATTTTCTCTCACGCTTCTAAACCATCTCAAAACAAGACTGAAGCAGAATAATTGAGTCCTGATCACTTACTGGAGGCACTAAATTAAGCGAAGAAAATTGCCTTAAAACAAGGCTGCAACAAAACTATGCAGGTTCTATTACACTTGTTTTTAGCACTGTTTCTCTCACTTATGCACTAACTAGCCCTCAAAAATTCTCTCTTGTAACAGCATTAAAAACTAGTTGTTTAGTGCCCAACCACAAAAATTGTATCAGACGCAGTTACATTTTTGTGAGTGAGCAAGAAGGAGCCATGAGAGGAATTGTGGCAAAATCATGGAAGAATTGATTCAGTGATTTATGAAACACTTGCCAATTCCATAGATACATAATTGCAGCTAAGGCTCACATCAACACTGGCATAAAGCTTTATAGTTTTGAAGTGAAGTATCTGCTCTAGGACAGGGACAAATTTGCAGGCTACTCATGGAGTGGGCACTTGCGAGGGAAGCCCTATTTGGACTATGTGGTTATCGAGAATTCATTAAAAAGATGGGGGCCCAATTTAATTTTCTCACACAAAACTTTCTGTTTAAAGTTAAAGAAGACAGTTGCCTCCATTCCCCCTTCCTCCCCTTCCCTCTTCTGAAATCCGCCCCTGCTGAAGGAATTACCGCAGAGGCTGACCACAGCTAGAATATGGTAGCCGCTCTGCCAATTGGGCTATGACAATGATGGCTTTTCATAGCGCAAGGGCAACTTCGGCCAAAGATCCCCATAACATGGGGTATTTTTCTTTATACGCATCTAGATAAGCTGAGCACCAGGCCAGGGTCAGGGGGAAACCTTGTACCTATTGTATCACAGGTGGGAATCCAGCAGCACTGAGGATTGAACATCTTGCCTCCTGCATGCGAGGCAGGTGTTCGGACTACTTTGTGAACGATGTGGTACTACCAATCGGGCTAGTCCCAGCTGTTAACACATGGGAAGAGTAGGTTGAAATGGCCCAACTTGAGTGGGCACAATACTAATCCTAATCTCCTAAGCACCTAAGATGGAGTAGAATTCTCCTTAGCACACTGAACATAGTGCCCAGTTTAATCCAATTTACAGCAAAAGATGTGATGGCCCACACACAAGTTAAGTCACAGACATGAACCAACGTAACAAAACACAATTTGCTTTTTTTTTTTTTTTTTTTTTTTTATAAACACGTCATTCCGACTTCTACCAGAGGTGTGTAATTATGAATACTAAGTTAATATGCTTCAGTAACTCATATGTAGGCGTTACTAATTTAACAGTGGCATGTTATCGCTTGCAGTATGTGAAGCAGTAATGGCTCAGTTATGTATTACTTAGAGCAGTGATTCACGTCCCGCTAAGCAGACCCAACAACAATCGCATGTGAAAAAAAAAAAAAAAAGAAAAAGTTACAAAGCTTGCTAATTATATTTTCGAACAGCCGACGTACATACGATACCACTTAAAAACATTCAGCAAGCAATTGTAAAGCTTACCTCCGAGAACAAGGTAGGTCTGCATTTTGCTAGACACCTGGACGTCCCGAGATGACTTCGTAGGATCTAAGCTCGCTTTCCTCCGGTATGCGGAAAAATCTGGGACCTTGATGTCAGTGTGGGCCATTCGTACTTGCGCCGGGGCTGTATGAGATTAAAAGAAAGCACATGCCACCACAGCACCGGGGGATCGAAACCCCCGATCAAGGTCAAGAACTTAAAGATCACTAGCAAAACGCTAGGTGCGAATGCATCCTGCTCGGTTGGCATCGCTTATTTGCAGTAGCGACTAATTCCACAAGAAAATGAAATACAATAAACCAACCTGTAAAACTGCCTGAGCAAGCGAGCAGCTCCTTGGTGGGCAAAGACTTCGCAAGGGCATAGTGCGAAATCTTGGCAGGCGGCGGTGGCCTTTTCTCTTCATTTTTCAGCTCAATACTAGGCGTGAGCGGCTGAACTTGTGATGCTACAGTTTTAGATGACGCCTTTACGTAATTAGCAAGGCAAGTGGCGCGTCCTTTAACGCTAATCATATTTTTTTTTAAATAACCAATCCCGGTAACAGCACTGAATGACCCACGAGCGAGTACACCGGAAAAGCAGAGGGAGATCGGAACTAGCAGCTAGCAGCGCTTATGCGCCACCATGACCACCACTACAACTAAACGTCCAAAAACAACAGAAAAATAAAAACTTTATTTTTAATTCTTGCTCAACGTACAATGCACAAAAATTTACAGTTTAAATTTTAAAGAGTAAGGACTTTTGTGTAATATTATATGCCACTAAACGTGCAGCGTGGCCGTCGCCTAGCAACAGAGTCTTTGGATAGTCTTCGGTTATCTTCGGCTACTTTGTCGTCTTTAGCGTGAAGGAGAGGGAAACATGAGAAAAAGGTTGGAAGAAGAAAGAGCATTGGAAAGGGTAGGAAGGGGCGGCGAGGTAGTCGATGTGTGGTAGTTTGGTATTTTCGAAAGAGCGCTGTAGCCGAAACCATAACGCCGGCAGTGCAAAGTTCTGGTAGTAAAAGCCGGCTGAGTATTTTTCAGGTAATAGAGCTTGCACCTTGCACTACTGAATCTCGATTTTGTGTAGAAAGCCTAGAAATTTTATTATAGCGTATTTTATCGCTTTTTTTGCATGCGTTCAACGAAGCTTCATTGCTGACATGGCAACAGGAGATGATCGTTCGAAGAGAAAGGTAGCCTTGATTTCCGGAATCACCGGCCAAGTAAGTGTACAATTCTCATGTCACTTGGCCTAACACCGAGCTTGATTTTTGGGCTTTGTGCCTCATTTCATATGTATACGTGGCTAAGGAGGCACGCAGTTTTCACCAAACCTCTGTGGTACAATTAACGCTAAAGTTTGCTGGGAAGTTGAAATGCTGGTACAGCGCGTGAAGTGTTTATCTTTTGATTGCTTTTTTTTTTCCTCTGGGCCCTTATTGCTTCAACACGCGGCAACGTGCGCCTGGGAATTCGGGGTTTTATGACCTGAAGTGTGAAGCATTTGTAGAAGAGGTGCATTTCGTACCGCCAATGTTATCATGCTCTAAACATTTAAAAGCGGTTCAAAAAAAGTGTTGCTTTCACCAAAGGGTGCAGGAAAGAGCACAGCACCTTAAAAAAAAAAAAAAAAAAAAAAAAAAAAAAAAAATTTACATGTTACAACAAACAAGTCATACTTTGGATGGTCGTTGGTTTAGTTTGGTTTGAGAGGTTTAACATCCCAAAGCAACTGAGGCTATGAGAGACGTTGTAGTGGAGGGCTCCGGAGATTTCGACCACCTGGGGTTCTAACGTGCACTGACATCGTGCAGCACACGGGCACCCTGCTTTTCGCCTCCATTGGAAAGGGATTCGATCCCGCATCCTTGGGCACAGAGGTCGAGCACCCTAAACACTGCTCCACAGCGGCGGATTCGGTCATACTTTGGAGTGATGTGCTAGGGTACATCAATAACAAGTTTTATCAGAGAATAACACTTCAGTTTGTTCTCTTCAATACTTAATGAGAGCCGTAAATTATAAATCCGTTTTGTTTGATATTGCAGTGCTTAATTGATTCCTTATAAAGCTGGATCTTTTAAATTCTATTATAATCTCATGGAAAAACTTGGCCAGTGGATGGTCCTTTAAAAAATTTCCTCTGCACTTACTATGGTGCACCTGAATATCATACGCAAAGTGTCATATTATATTACATTTTGCTGGAGAAATAATTCAGGTTTGGCAGCTACCTGAATTATCAGGAACCATACAGTAGCTTCTATCCATTGCAATTCTCAGTTGTTGAGAAGTAAGCTGAGCAGTAGATTCGACTGGCCCCACCGCTTGCTAGCTAGTAGAGAAGTATCCAAAACAAAACGCACTTGAACTCGTGTGTATGAGCGAGTCCCGTGGTTTGCTTCTTTGTCCAGAAGGTGATGCTGCCTGTAGAATACATTGCTCAGCTTGCTTTGCAACAAATAGCAGTAGCAGTCAAGAGCAGTTTTTTTATACTTGCAGACAATCCAGGCAGTTGCCTGTGTTGAAGTACTTCTGAAGAAAAAAAAAAAGAAAAGAAACCAGACCACAGTGTACCGTTCCATGCACAATACCTTAGTGCGAGTAAGCAAACATTTTTTTAAGCCTTCCAGAAAGGCCCTTTAACTGGAACACACATTCTTCTTTTAGTACCTCGCCGTGGTGGTGCAGCATTTAGGGCACTCGAGTTTGTGCCCAAGGATGTTGGATTAAATCCCGGCCACAGCGGCCGCTCTTCGATGGAGGCCAAAAAGTAAGGCACCCATGTAGGCACCCATGTGCCTATAGGATGTCACTGCACGTTAAAGAACTTCAGGTGGTCGAAATTTCCTGAGTCCTCCACTATGACATCTCTCGTAGCCTGAGTTGCTTTGGGGCGTTAAACCCCATAAACCAACCAACCATCTTCTATTAGTGACCATATTATATTTTTAGCCTTGGGCCCGATTCTTGGCATTTACCTTTTCCTGTCAGTGACATATTGCTTTTCTGTTTGGCTCTCAAAAATGTCAGAGTGGGTTTCAAACTTATGGTGCAAAACAGTCAGGTTTTAGAAAGCCACTTTTTGCATTGATGCCAAATTGACATGGCCGTGTAGATTGATTTGATCATTTTCAAGGCCAGCTGAGCACCAAGAATAGTCATGCTGAAAATCAGTTTTCAGTGTCACGTCATTTTGATGTCAACGCGAAAAATGGCTTCCTAAGCTGGTGGTTTTGGGCCACAAGTTTGAAGCATGCAATTCTGACACTTTTGAGAGCCAGTCAGAGGCAATATGGCACTGACAGGTAAAGACGAATTTCAAGGATTTTTGGAATGCCTATCCTATAACTCACGAGGCAAATTTCATGCACTGAGTGTAGTCAATCACGGAGCTGCTGTGAAAACTGCAACAGTTCAACTGGATCTTACATGATTTTGGATGACAGGTAAACCATCCTTCTTCCCCAATCCAGGTAATGAGATTCGACCAAGCTCTACATGCAGATAACTCATGTGCAAATTGGTCATGCAGAAAACAGTTGATTTGAACAGAAACAGTTCCTTTCCATTTTGTTCCCAAGAGAAAAAGTATCATTCCGGTTTGCATACGTGCACATACAAAAATAAGAATTCACAATCATTTTGTTCGAGATCCGAGGCTTTGTACCTGCATCGTTATCATTCTGCTTCTGAGCTAGAGGTTGTAGTTTTGATACTCAGCCATATTTTGCTGCTTGCACTAAGCTTTTAAGCTTCTGATGCCCCTTTAAAAAAAAGGAAGAAAAAAAACAGTACTGCAGTGCTCCTCGTTGCTAGTATTTGCCCTTCTGGGTTTATATTTTTTGAAGATATGACACTTTTTTTAATGTTTCATTTCTTCTTTTTTTTTTCAGTGAATATTATTTTCACTGAATGAATTACTTTTCTCAGTGATTTAATCAGTGATTTAATGTGGCATTTTTTTGTGGTCAAAAGCCATTTTAGAGTGTTCAAGCATTTTTGTCAGCATGAACAGTTTATTTGCAGGTAATTAACCTACAAATCGTAGTACTTGGAACTGTTCTAGTATAAGAAAGTTCTGGTGTCATTAACGAAGTAACGCAAATAAATTATAGCCACCAGACAAAAGCTCCAGTGGAAGTTCATTGGTAAAAACTGGGTTTTTAGCAGCTGTATCATTTGGTCCTTCTGCCACTGTATTGTTTGGGGTTGTGGGCCTGGGTTGAGTGAGAGGGCGAGGGACCACATGTGCTGTGTGTTGATAGCAGGGGTGGAAATAATGTATAGCCCTTGCCGTTGCCAGCACATGAGACATTTTTGGGAAGTTTATACATGCCTTCGTACCAGTTTTCTACATGCAGTTGATAAGCCTATACTTAACCAACTGTACTAAGCCAGCAATGATGGTGAACAAACAGCGCTTAGCTTTTAGGTGGCGAGGAGGTGGTGTTTCTCTGCGGCATGTAACCTAATGGTGCAGTAGCTCAGATGTCACAACTGCACTACTTACCTGACACTACTGCCATCACATCAGGCCCCTGGCTTCCTTATTTATCTCATTTTCGACTTTGGCTGTGGGTAACTCGTACTGAGTTGACAGCTGTTTATACCTTGCATGCAAAAAATACTGACCTTTTTCGGTTAGAACTGAATATCAAAAACTGAATTCTGCATATTTTTATCAGTTTACTTCTGCAGCTGTATTCTGTAGCGATTCTTTTCACTACCACGATGGATTTATGGGTCACGCATGAAGGGGGGTGACTGGAAGTGGCAAGGCGGTCTCATTTTCATTATGCATTACCTGGTGATCCATAACTACAGCGAATAAGATGGGACAAAGATGAAGGAGGGGCACCACACAGCGCTTACTCATAGCTCAGGAGTTGAGTCAGCGCTGTGTGGTGCCCCTCCATCTTTGTCCAGTCTATTGCGCTGTAGTTATGGATCATTGGAAACACCAACTCGCCCAACAACTGCTTTTGTCAAAATGCATTTCTTACTTTTTTTTGTGGAGAAATTGAGTTTAAGCATGCTTTACCCCTGTAAAATTTGTCACTTGGGGGAGGGGGACTGCACCCTTTGCACTCCCCTTCCCCAAACACGCACACATATATCCGCCCCTGTCCTTTAAATATCTTTTTTTTATTTTCCTTGCCAATAATCCGCCTTCTTTGATCCAGGAGCAGGATATGATGTTGCTCGTTCATTTATTTATTTTCATTTACTATATTACTGCAGACCTTGCTCAGGTCCAAGCAGGGTGGTAAAATTAAACAATATTACAAATAAACAATACATCAATCAATGGAAACAGGCAACAGCGAGTCATTCCAATCTGCAATAGTTCGGGGGAAAAACGAAAATTTGAAGACATCCGTCCGTGCAAAATAAGGTGTTAGTGAATTCGGATTATGGTATCGAGTAAGCCTAGATGTTGAAAGAGGCAGATAAGATGAAGAGCCAAATGCCAAATTTCCTTTGCAAAGCATGGAAAGTAACCGCAATCATAAGTTTTTCCTTCTATGTTCAAGAAGATCAATACTATTATCACGCATTATTTCTGAGGGAGAGTCGTAATGAGAGAATTTGGAATAGATAAATCGTACTGCTTTTCTCTGTGCCCTTTCAAGACGTTTAATATTGCGTTTAGTAAACTAGTCCCAAACCACGCACGCATATTGAAGTTTAGTTGTAATTAAGGAATAATAGGCAAGCAATTTTACGTTAGGTGGAGCACTTTTAAGCTTGTGCCGCAAAAAAATATAATTTACACAAGGCCGAAGAACAGATATTTTCAATGTGTAAATTCCATGATAAATTGTTAGCAATTGCAACACTCAAAGACTTATAATTGGTTTGTTCCTGCAAAGGCGACGAGCCTAACGTGTAAGTAAAGGATAATGGAGCTCTTTGACGAGGGAAGCAAAAAAAGACAGTTTTTTCAGTATTAAGCCGCATTCCCCAGATTTTGCACCAATCAGAAATGCCAGCAAGAGAAGCATTTAAATCAATTTGATTGTTTGATGATGTGATTTCGCGAAAGAGCACACAATCGTCCGCAAACAGATTTTCTCAGTAGAAATAATTGCTTGGTAATGGCATTTATATAAATTAAAGAAAGCAACGGCCCTAGGACACTTCCTTGAGGGACTCCTGATGTGACCGTAAGACAGCCAGATCGTTGCTCATTAATTGATACAAACTGGCAGTAATTTGTTAAATAGTTCGTTATCCATGCGATCAAAATTTCTGGAAGCTCAAGATGTTGCAGTTTTAGTATCAATTTGTCATGTGGAACAGTATCGAAGCCTTTGCTGAAATCAAGAAACATAGCATCAATTTGACCATTTTTATCAAGGCTTGAGGTGAGTGAATGTATTACGGTGACTAGTTGTTTAACTGTCGAATAGCCTTTTCTGAATCCCTGCTGAAAAACACTTAATCCAAAAATTCATTAATCTGATTGGCAACAATATGTTCAATTAGCTTACAACATGAGGATGTCAGTGATATCGGACGGTAATTTATTTATTTTATTTTATTTATTTAGTCATACTGCAGGCCAATATGTTGGCCCAAGCAGGAGGGGCAATACAACAAAAATATTGGAATATAAAGCAACACAGAGCAAAAAGGACAAAAAACTGAGGACAAAAGTTCAACTCTGGTCACTGTAATGAAATGGGCAAAATTCAAGAACACAGTTCAACTTAAGGAGCCTTTGTTCCGAAAAGACATTCTAGTTCTTTTAGGAAGTCGTTTGATTCATGAACATTTGGTGGCAGTTCATTCCAATCGTTCACAGTTTTAGGGAAAAAACTGTTCTTATAAGAGTTTGTTTTTGCGAAAATTGGAGCTAGCGTGTGCAGTGTAGTATGTCTTGTTCTTCTAGTAGTAGCTTTCTGAACGCATTTCGGAAGGTGTAGGGGAATTTTTTCTGACAGACATTTATGAAGAAATAGAAGTCGACTTATTTTCATGCGTATGTCTAACCTGGGAATCTGATAATCTTGCATAAGGAAAGCTGGAGAATCTAGTCTTTTGTATTTGCAATATATAAATCTTGTGGCCTTTCTCTGTATACGTTCCAGTTTATCTATGTCTTTCTTGGTGTAGGGATCCCATAGTACTGACGCATATTCCAATTTAGATCTTATACATGCATTATAAGCTAAAAGCTTTGTACTCACAGGAGCATTTTTTAGCTTCCTTTTCAGAAAGCATAACCTTTGAAAAGCAAAAGCACAGATGTTCGAGGTGTGTGTGGACAATGATAGATTGCTGGTAAGGGTTACTCCTAGGTATTTATAACTCTCAGCTTCGCAAATCGCACTACTACCAAGGTGATAAGTATATATGCTAACAATGAATGGTCGCCCTTCTTGAACATGGGCACAACTCTGGCTATCTTCCAGTCATCCGGTAATTTTCCAGCGATTAATGAAGCACGAAATATAATAACAAAGAACTTTGTAATGGATTCAGCATATTGTTTCAAAAAAATGTTTGGTCATGAAGTCACATCATAACTAGGGATCTAAATTGGTACAAGGCCAAAAAAAATTGATTGGGAAAAGAATTGTTGCAAAAGACTACCTTTTATTCTACAAATGCGTGTACCTGAGACTACTTGCTACTTCTAAACCCTTGGTATTGGTGTCATACATGAGGATTGGACAGCCTCTTTGGTTTGCCTGTTGCTCATTTCACCAGTACAGTTGCAGCCACTCCAGAAATCTGTGTAGTTTTCTTTTTAGCTGTCTAGGTGAACTTTGGCGAGTTGTAAAACTTCTCTGAGCAAGTGTCCATGTGCTTAATGCCCATTGAAAACCCATAACCTTTCTATGGTTTGGCCCAGTAATGATTTGTGTACTGCAACTGTATTAAATAAAGTGACATGAAGAAAATGTCCTATGTTGAGCCCGAGCTTCAAGAATAACCTGGGAAAATCACTGGTTTATATGTTAAATCCCACAAGCAAGCGGTGTCATCATCATGGTTGCGCAGTGCTCAGCGTTGTCTTACATCTGCTTCCGGAAGGGCGAAGAATAGTTGCACCCTTTGGTTTGCATAAAATTCACTCATTCCTTTGCACGAGTAAATTTCATAATTGTAGTTGAGCAAACTTGTTGTGAACGCTTGTTGCAAGCAAAGACATGACATCGTCATGCTGCAAATTAAAGCTATAATAGCACTAAGTCTGAGAATGAACTTCTGCATATACGGTACCCTGTTACAATGAATACGCTGGTGTCACAAACTCGTGCTCAGGGACGCACTGCCCAGCCATGGCCGTCATCAAAGACATAGTCGTGAACAAAAACTTACAGGAAACATATTTTTGGGGAAAAAAAACGAATATCTCTGCAATGCCTTGGTTGCCAGTCAAATGATACTCGTTCCCGCAGTTGATCCTGTTGATCGTGATGTGAGCCTGTTGATCATGAGCATGTTGATCGTGATGCATATTCTGCTTGATTGCGTAGCTTTCTAGGCAAAGTATAAACTGGCAACGACACGAAATTGCACCAGTGACTGTTAAAAAAAAAAAAAAGAAGAACTTTTGCACGTCGCGCAAACAGCACACCATGAAACTCTGCCTTGCAAAAGTCTGATCTATTATCTAGGCCACTCAATACGAATGTTGGGATAGCAGTTTGTAATAAATGAATGCTGCTAATGTCAGGTTATGTACATTATGCTGTCAAACTTGGATATATTGAACTCGAAGGAGAGTATGAAATGTAGTTTGATGTATTGGTAATTTTATATATAGAAGGCACCACATGGGGGGGGGGGGGGGAGGGGGGGCGTCGTTAGGCCTAACCTACTGCACACTGAAGACACAGGGGATGGTGCTTTGGAGCTGGTAACTGCCTATCACAAGATGTTTAAACCTGTTACCCATACACTGCAAGTAGAATAATTGGGTATTCAAATTAAGGTGCAGTTGGTCTCCACAGTGCCTACAGCAGCATGGCGCGGAAAATGCGTATGAAAGGCCACCCTCAAGTACACCCGATGTTCACCTCATCACGCAGTTTCACAGTGCTAGTCAGCCAGTTTCCATGTGAAAAAGTGATTGAACAGCGCTGTTAGCAGTGCTATTTTTCTATCCTTACACAGTGTTTTCAAAAGGGGTACTCTGTGTTCAGTGTAGCCAATAACTAATTATCTGGATTCAATTTGTCTACTCTACTCAACTACATGTGGGCAAGAATCTATTAGGTGGATGGATGTAAATTTGTGCAGAGTTCTTACTTGCTGTTTTTATTTTCTGGAAGGATGGATCTTACCTTGCAGAGTTCCTTCTTGCGAAAGGCTATGAAGTTCATGGAATAATCCGTAGATCGAGCTCCTTCAACACTGGTCGAATTGAGCACCTGTACAAAGATCCAAAGACTCATCAGCAAGGATGTAAGTAGTCTCCTCAAAGGTATTTTTGTACACTCAGTGTAGTGCATGTTAATTTCACTGCTACAGTCCTGGTATGATTTATTTTGTGCAGCTGGAATACTTCAAAAGTATTACAGACACTGAGGGTTAGCAGAACTTTTTCTGTGTTGCTAAGCTACTTTGGTCTAATAGCAGAGAAACAATTGTCATTGAAGATGGTGCTTTTATAAGCTAGAAAATTTGAAAAACGAAGGACAGGCATTGCCATCATTGGCCGATTTCAGAAGCAAAATGCTTATGTGTTGACATAGTGTTTTGAATGTGTGTTCTAGAGGCCATGCTACACTGCCATAAATTTCAGGCTCTCTTTATAAAAAATTGATTGGTAGGAAAATTTTGCAATCCAATGTTCTTGCCATGTATTTAACTGCCAGGCAAATTTTAGCATAGCCAGAAAGAGAGAATCGTTTTTTTCTGAGAGGTAGCAAGCATAACAGACAACTGCCTGATCATATTCTGGCTTTTAAGATGGAGCATTTAGTGCACTCAGATTTGAGGTATGTTATAAGAAAACATTGTGACCCTGCTACTTTTACCTTAAGCCGCGTTCAGACTATGTGCGCATCCATCGTAAGTATCGTATTTATTGCAGTGCGCATAGCGACTGAAACTCCCGTTTGTGTAGCTTGTAGTCGCGCATGTTCACACTGGGCCGTTCGGTAAGATGCGTTCTTTACGACCGGCCAATCACCCCTCTCAAATGGTGCTGGTTAGCGAGTGGCTGATAGCCGAGGTCTGGGCTCTTCAAGCTCAAAATGAGATGTTAAAGAAAAGACTGGACACACAAATAAAATACGAAAAAGGACAATAGCTATATTAACAATTAACCACTCTATTACAAATACACTTTTTCATTTCGCACACGCACGTTCGCACACAGTTTTCAAACGTCTGCTCCTCGTGCTGACGCACCGTTCACTCCTTCGCATATTTCTTCACACGCCCGCTCTCATTGTTGACGCACCGCGCACTCCTGCTCGGTGTCCCGTGATTGCACTCTCCCACACCAAAACAGGCGTGCGGTCCGCCTGTACCCCTGCTTGCGATATCCAGTTTGCCAGTGCCCCGTAGCGATCTTGGAGACAGGCGGAGGTCGTGACTCAAATGTGGTACTACTGACACCAAACAATGAGCCGGGCAGCGCGCGACAGACACAGAACCTCGTCCCCCCTCAGAAGACGCTGTTTTCTTTTTCTTTTTCACGGTGAGCTTTCAAACTTTGATAGGTCCGCGCCAGCTCCGTGCTGCGGCTCGACTGCAACGTCGCCCTGCATCGGCCTTTCGTTGCAGGCCAACTGTTTCCTCACTTGTCAACGGAGCCGATGGGCTGCGAGAATGCACGGGGATGAAGTGGGCATACCCCGCCTTCATAACCTCACTTTTCTAAACTGGAGGAAACATTTGCTTGTTGAGAGCTTGTTCGCACATGAAAAAACGGATTGAAAAACCACTTACTGCTTTGACTCAGCGCACTGGCAATTTGCAGCCAGGCATCGTTTTGCACTTCTTTCTGTGCGATTTCAGCTACTGGTAGTAGAGAGCCGGCCTCTGCCGAACTTTTTTATGAAAGGCTGATAATTCCACAGCGAAGATTCCGCACTGCACATGCGGACAGACACAATCACTGACACAACACCAATAACACCGGCAAGCCGAGACACTGCAGCAGAGTAGGAGCGTTGGATGATGTCGCCTACTAGCTGGTTTGCGCGCGAAATCTGGGAGGACCGGAAACCCCGTGACCGGAAAGGGAAAACCGAAACGGCTGTGCACATTGGTAGCGCCTAACAGACCTATCTGTGCTAGTCGTAAAAGTCGCGGGTCCTCCGACATTTACACTCACGCTGGCTGCGGACGTTACACATGTTACGCTCAATGCGACAGCACTCTGAACAGACACATTACGTTTTTTGCACTTACGCTTACGATCCTTCCAAACGAAACGTGTGTTGCGCACGTAGCTTTAAGCTTTGCATTATAAGTACTTGCTTACTAGTGCACAGTTCACTTCAGAACTGGCTAACTTTGCTGCAATGCTATTTTGACATAGGCTAGGGTGGGGCAAATATTGTGGTTGGGACAAGGAGGAGGCAGGAACCGATAGACATTTGAATGAGCTCTCTTTTGTGGCCACAAGAGGGAGCGGTGGCATTACCAACGTGCAGAGCCTCCCATACGAGTCTGAATGCCTCGCTGCGCCAGCATGAGCTCCTAGTTCGGCTCATAATGCAGCAAAGTTGCAAGTTGATTTAATTGCTGAACATGCAGTGCAGACAAATGAACGCAGGACACAGACATGCGCATGGGCTAATTAATATCACAAATTATGTACAGGGGTATTCAAAAGTTTTCAGGTCACAGGTTCTGTTTCTTGTCGGCATATTCTGGCGCTTGAGATCCCATTAAAGCCATCAATTATCTAAGAGGTTAGAATAATGCTTCTTCTACCCTTCACAGGTATTTGGAGATTTGGGGCTGTTGTTGCTGCCTGACTAGTATACTGCTCATAAGCGACCCTGTGGCTTGGGAACTTTTGATTATCCCTGTACATCCCCTGTCACAAGTATACATCTCAGAGGATTTGCTTCTATACTTTTGTAGTGAAAGCTATACTGCGGTATAGTTTCAAGCCATCGGCGTGGCACTGTAGAAGACGAAGATGAAGAAGTAAAAGAAGAAAAAGACAGATAACTCGGTAGTTGGTAGAGGCGAACGACAACAGCGAGTTGCTAGGAGAGAAGGTTCATTCGAACATTGTGACGGCAGTGTGCTCTGGAGTTCGACGTAGAGATCATGTCATACCACTAGAAGTCTTCTACACCTGAATGGGAATGGTCAACAACGAGAGGCTAGCGATGCTCATACGTGAAGTGATTTGCCTATGTCATAAATAATGCTGAAGCGGTAGAGTAAACTACTGTGTGCAAAACCATGTCTTTACTTTGAAGCCGAACCTCAGCGTAGTCATGCAGATAGCTTTCGCGTAACTCCAGGTTTAATCACAAACTAAACCATAGCTAATTTTTTAGGGAGGCGTTCTAACAATCTGCTAAGCCAAAGCTTTGGGAGTATTGAGAGCCTGAGGCCCTCCTGCTTTCAAGAGAACTTTGTCGCTGAGGGTGCATAACGAAGCACAATGCAGGACTCTGAAGCAAGCCTCTTGGCCTGCATACTTTTGGTGAGGGCTGTACAGTGAACCTCGTGAAAAATTGTGGAGGTTTAAGCATGACTTAAATCCACTGATACGAATGAAAGCTGTGAGGGTAGCCACTATAGCCCCTGTAACACTGCCTTTTCAATCCGCGATTTCTTTTTCATGTTATTTCCTTAAGCTAGGTTTTGGGGAAAGGAAGGCACAGTATACTTCTGGGTGGACACCATAAAATCGTGGACACCTATACTTAATCAGGTCAAGGTCATATCACTATTTTGAAGTTCAAGCGGCAGAGGTTTTAGGGGAAGGAGGGTGCAGTTTACTTATAGCCACACATTATCCTCTGGCTCCTTGAAGATGAATTGCTAGTCCATGCTGACATTGTAAATGGGTTTATAGGAAAGGACAGGCACAGCATCTGTTACATTATCTCCGTGGGCACCTGAACTGCGTTGCAACACTTCGTCTTCTGGCTCCTTGAAGGTTAAATGCTAGCCCACACTGACCTTAGCCCGAGGTGGTGTAGCGAAGCTTTTGCTTCAAAAACGAAGATATGCAGAAGGCAACACCCATAGTAATGCTACCATTGCAGTCCACGCAACATTAACAAATCGCACCTCACTGCCCAGTATGGGTGTATGGGGGCATGGCTGCGACAATCTATTTCTTTTCTAATGATATACACCAACATAGAATCCTGAGGAACTTTCATTCAGCAATCAGAAATGCTAGTTTTCACGAAAAGCATGCAGCCCTCCTTTGTTTCGAATTCCTAAGACTATTGATATAATGCCTTGTCTGATCCAGGTAAAGTTTGCTGAAAGAAAACTTACTCATTTAAAAGAATGCAAATGCAGGGTAGATGCTGTGTCTTATGGTGCATTTGGCAAAAAAAAAAAAAAAAAGAAAACTATAGCTCAGTGAAAGCAGCATTATTACATAGTGAAGTCTTCATTTGGACTCAGCCAGTTGACCTATCAGCAATATGCCACTGATAATAAGTGGAACACTGTACACTGCAGCGCCGCAGCAAAATCTCGAGGAAAAAAGCCTACTGCATGCTGCATGAAAAGCATCTGTGACTTTAAAGAGCTCAAGTACAGTGTTTTTTCAACAATTCTTCACTCTGAAAGTACATTTGGTGGCGCTCGGCGATCATGGTGCTCATGATCCTCTTCTGTACATGTTGCAGGCCAAAGCCGGGCCATCAATACGTTCGGGATTTTGAGCAGTGCCTGTAGCCATCACCTGAAAACCTCTAGGTGCAAAAAACCGAAGTCCACAAATGACGTTTTTCTCATAAGCGCGGCTTATATTTGTCATGTAGTTTGGCAGAAAGGTGGTGTACTACCGTAAAAGCCCGCATATATAATACAAAACCACATATATTATCAGGTGTAATTTCAGGATAGCGAAAACTGGGGAAAAAGTTTTTATCCGTGTACAATGCGAGCGAAGAAAGGTCAGCGAAAATATTTGCACTACATTTCACGGTTGTCCCGCGAGGTATGCGTGCTCTGCACTCTCGCATCCAACGTCTCCCCATGCCAGGCGTCGAATAGCCATATACCTTCATATACCGGTGCTGGTTTGAGCCTCGTCTCGCACCAGCAATCTTGATAGGAGGATCCGCCTCGCATTCAGGAAGTACCAGGTTCGATCCCCGGTGCCACCGGGTACCCACTGGTTTCCAAGGGATACAAGACTTCCCGCGGCATGGTGCTCGGCTCTTCTGGGGTGAAATGCTTGGGAAAAGGGGCCATGAACCAAAATTGCTGGTTCAAAAACAATGGGGGTCACATATGCATCTGTGCTGCACAAGGCGAACTTATCACTGTCGTATGGGCGCAACTATTTGCTCTACCACAAGCGACCATCCAAACGTGCAAAACTTATGAGTGAGCCAAGGCTGGGGTCATGTGGCATTGGTAGGAGCCTAAATGTCTGCCACTAAAACAGCTTCTCCGCAGTGCATTTACGCAGTGCAGCCATGCGTTGGAAGATGCATGGAATGCAAAAGAAATACCAACTACATTCCTTTTTGCCGTTGTAGGCTTGGATACGCTACTGTTTCCTTTGCATTAAGGACAATGTAACTGCTGATATTTGTCTACAAGTGTTATAAGAGCTCTTCAGGTCGGCTGACCAGCATTTACAGAAACATCTTCGGAACTGTGCAGAGGTACGGATGAGCAAATAAATGCACTAAAATTGTGCTGACTTGCAGCTCTACATGTTTTTTTTTTCAGCGTGGCTAATTGCAAGTCAGTGCTCTGTCTGTGGGTTTTATTGCTTCTCTGTGTCGCTGAGCTGCTCTGAAGATGATGTGCCAGCTTGCCCAAGCTTCCACTTTACAGAAGTGTCAATAGATGGCTTCCACCAGGAAGTAGACATTGTATGCTGCTAGTGGGGCTAGCCTTGTGATTTTTCTGCTGGTAGTCGCTCCACCGGTAGAGTAATAGAGGTCACAGCAGGAGCGCTGCACATTATTATACAGTCGAACCCGGATATTTCGAACCCAAATAATTCGAATTTCAGCAATATCAAACTGGTAAAATATCCCCTTGAAAATCCCATGTAAAGGTATAGGAAAGCTGCATCGTATAGCGAACTCTAATTTCATCGGTCGTTCGATATATTGAACTCTGCACCACGCACTGGAAGGTGCTCCTTCCCCAGAGGTGATCCCATCATCCTCAGCCGTTTGCTGCATGATGTTTTAAAGCCACACATGGAAGGAATGAGAGAGAGCAGTTCGGTGACTACTGGTCTGGAGCAGTGCCGTGCCCTTTCCCCAAAGGTGTGCGCATCTGCGGTGATCGTTTGCCACGTACCAGCACGAGTCGTTTGCAATGTGTGTGAAGCAAGAGAGGGAACCAGTTTGGCAACGGCTGGTACGGAGCAGACACAGCCAATGCAGCCATGGTGTTTGGAAGAGGAGAAACAACGCGATAGAGTGAAGCACAAGGGTGTTTCTGCCGAGCTTTCTCTCCACTTTTCATCTCTCTTTCCCGGTCTTCGTTCACAGCAGTAGGCACTACGCATGCGCTGACAAGCCAGCTTAGCCCGTGGCAGACAGCGTCAGATACTTTCTGCAGTATGTGTTATGAACCCTCTGTGTGCGGCAGGTGGCGTGCGATGCGAGTCTTGTGTCATCGTGCTGAACGTACAGCGTAGAAGCTGCAGATATTTTTTTTTTTTTTGCAAGAGTGGTCCATCCTTGTCGCTGGGCTGAATGTGCACCATAGCTTAAGCTATAGCAGCTGCAGACGTTAAGAAGCGGCAGATATTTTCTTTTTTGCGAGAGTCATCCATCCTTGCAATCAACAAAAACACACGGTCAGCTGCGATCATGACACCGGCTTTTAGCATTGTTTGTTTCAAACTGCATTTGCAGCTATCACGCATTGATTTTGTGGCAGTGGACTCCACCCGCCCCAAGCGCAGCGTGATAAATTGAACCAGGCTTGTGCAATCAAGCCATCATGCACTTTGCCAAGTTCGCTCTCCACTGCCGCAGGAGTTACTATCAAAAGCATAGTCAAAAGATAAACACGGTGTGACGTTATCGCTGCGCAGCATCTTTACACACTGCCAATAAATAAGCTGTGGATGTGACGGCTGAAACGCAGGGACGCTCCACTGACTAGCGCTTTTTTTTTTTTTTCAAATTCTCAGCGGCAATAGTGGAGGGTAGGTTCATTATGCGAGTGGGTTGATTATGCAATAAATATGGTATCATGTTTCACAATTGAAGCGGCGTCTCTAGCCGATTTCTGCATATCGAATTATCGATATATCGAGCTATTTCCCAATCTCCTGTGAGTTCGGTATATCCGAGTTCGACTGTAATGCCGTAATTTCCACCTTTCTTGGCCTGCGTCATGGAAACTGTACCTTGTTCACCATCATGACACCCGTGACGCCATGTGCAAGGCATCTATCTACAGTTGAACCTTCATTGCTGTTGAAACTACTTTGTTAAATTGAGGGAGAAACGTATGTGCATTTCAGTACGAGCAAGAAACTGAAAGAAAAAAGTTTATTGCATTGCAAACTTCATTATATTGAGGTTCAACTGTATAAATGCCTTAGCACTTTATTCTTGAGTTGTGCTTTTGAAAGCTGTGATGACTTTGGATGGTGTGTTTCCCTTTTAATGTTTCCTTGGATAGGTGATACTTTTCTCATTTTTTAGCAAATGTATTAACAAGGTTTTACTGTATATTGTTTTGTGCCTTGGGGTGCTCTTGTGTATGTAATGTATCTCTGTGCATTTTTGCATATTTAGTAGCTTAGAGTAGGAGATGTCATTGAATGTAATCCCGGCTGTTGTTTCATGCTCTTTGGTTAAATTTCATTCATCATCGTGTGCTTTTTACCTGGCAGTGGAATGTTCTGGTGCCCTTCAGGTCTTGAGCATAACGTAGGGAAGACCTTCAATTTCGGCTCGTCCAGTGTGGCTGCGGTCATTTGCCAACACTTTGAAATAAGTAACACTTTTCATACAAAGGGACACTAAAGAGAAAAATGAAGTGGGCTTGCATCTATAGAACGCCAGTTCCTGGTTACAAAAAAGCCACTCTTGCTGAAAACAGCTGTTATAAGGTAGTAAAGAGGAAGAACAGAAATACAGGTATCGCCACCACAGCCGAAACGGCCAAGACTCTCAACTACAAATCAGGTGACGCGCAAGGGATCCCGGAGGCTGACAAATGCGAATTACATTGCCCGTTTGAATGCGGTAGTAGGTTTTGTCTCGAATATCACACGTAGATGATAGCGAAAAGACAATGTAAATGTTTCAAGGCAAATATAAAAATATACTTGGCGGTGCCACAGGCGTCCACTTCAGTTTCGGTTATGTTCCGGCTCAGGCACTTCGTGCGTGCTCGGATAGTTTTGTTTTGGACCGGTGGCACCCGAAATACAAGCTCGTATCGAATGAAGATCATGATTTGGCACACACCTGCGAAGTATTCTCCGCTCCGTGCGCGCCAGCAATCGTGGAGTCTCCTCTTGCGCCATAGTGTGCATCATCCTACCCTACTACATAGTAGTAGAAAACAGTTTTAATTCGACCGGCGGGAATAAAAAAAAAAACTCACCTTCTTATTGCAATATTTTCGCAATAATTCTTTTTTTGCTGCCAAACATGCGGCGACAGTGTCGTCAAATGCCATTTATTAGATTTTGATGGCATATTTGGATGTCTTTAGTGTCCCTTTAAGAGCCTCCCATAAGTGTAAACATTTAATTTTGGTGCTTTTCTTCTGTCTGCTGCGTTAAGACCTGCAAAAGCCTCTTCATTGGGGGGAGAGGCGAGTACCTCCTTTTGTTTTTTATGCATGCGCTTCAAATTTTGTTGTAAATGTAAGCCCCAGGAAGAAAAGCATTCAAGCCAAATTGTAGGGATGATTTTTTTTGCCTTCTGTTTCGGAACGTGTTTTGAGCTTTCTCGTAATTTGTCTTTCTTTCTCACATCATTTAGCCATGCAGCTGCATTATGGGGACCTAACTGACAGCCTTTGTTTGGTCAAGCTCATTAGGCAAACAAATCCTACTGAAATCTACAACCTCGGTGCCCAAAGTCATGTAAAAGTGGGTATTTCATTTTGGGTTATTTAGTGTGATGAGAACGTCTAGTTACATAATATGGTTACGTTTCTTTTTTTCCTGTCTAGGTTTCTTTTGACTTGAGCGAGTATACAGCAAACGTTGATGCACTTGGCACCCTGCGTATCTTGGAGGCTATCAGGGTATGTGGCTTGGAAGATAAGGTCAAGTTCTACCAAGCTTCAACCAGTGAGCTGTATGGGAAGGTGCAGGAGATACCTCAAAAAGAGACCACGCCATTTTATCCCAGGTCCCCCTATGGTAAGTTGTCAATCATGGTAGTGATAGCAGCATTCCACTCAAGGCGACATACAAAACCATGAATAAAGGTTTTGTTTATCAGTAATTGAATGGTGCAGGCCTAAGCCCAAGAAGCAGGGGCATTTCAAAGAAAGGTAAATCAGCGCAGAATACGGGACGCAAGGTAGAAAACGACACACAATACACTAGCAACTGACGTTTATTCCACCAGGGGCAAAATATATACCTGGAAAAGGAAGGAAAAATAAAGCAAAATACAACATGTCGGAGGATTCGGTACATGAAATGCAATGGCATACATGATGTAAAAAAAAAAAAAAATACAGCATGCATAATACAAAATTGCCTAAACCATTGCACTGGAAATGCAATGATGAAAAGGTAGGGTAAGTTATAGACTAATAAAGGACAGTTTTAGCCGAGTGTATTTAGCTCAGCCGGCGAGCGGGAGCACTACTGCGCATATGCCAAATGCTCGGATGAGAGCGAGCAAGTGGACCGGTACCTCCGTTCCACTAGTATGCGGTCCTAGCGGAGCAGCCCGGCAAGCGCGCCGCACGTGGGGAGGCTACATGTTCTGCCACTGCCTGGCTTCACAAAAATAACGAACACCTGCTGAAAAGCAGCGTATGTCTCTTGCTTCACATGCCATAAAATGTTTGTGTAAACATATTGCTTTGCAGTGGGGCGGCAAAATAAAGCAGCGCTTTTTCCAAATGTCTAGTTCTGCTTTTTATAACCAGGGTGCTCTTCGTGCAGTTCGCCTGTGCCTCCGTTCGGCCAAAAATAAATTTTGTCACTAACGCTCCGGTTAGGCTCGGCAGGACAGCGAAGACACCAATATTCTCTGCTAAAACCGTCTAGTTGCTCTGTAAGAAACCTTAAATTGATGCCAAGCAAATTCATGTATAGTACACACACACACACGAAATAAAAGCAGGAAAATAAAGAAAATAAATATGGCTGCTAGCTTCTGCTCTATAAATTTTGTGGTTCTATTGCACACAGAGATTGATTGCAGTTATCGGGTAAGATTTAAGCTTGTGACGTATTGAAGTGTTCGCGGAAGGCCAATGACTAAATACATTCGAACCCAGATATATCGAACTCGAACGCGAAATAGTTCAATATATCAATAATTCGATATACAGAAATCGGCTTGTGACGGCGCTTCTGATGCGAAAAAACGATACCGTATTTGTCGCGTAATCAATCCACTCCCATAATGAACCCATCCTTCACTTTTCCCCTGAGAATTTGAAAAAAAAAAAAGAAAGCGTTAAGGCCAGCTCGCTCACATGCAAGCGATTGAGTGATCTCAGCAACGAGCGAAAAATTTCCAACTTGTTAGAACTGCGTCCCTCTCGCCGCTTGAGCCACCCCGGCAACTCAAGGTTTCTGTGTCGCTGCGGCAGAAATCGCGAGCGTTTTCGCTTGCATGTTGATGGCGCGCGCCACTCCGTTTCGGTCGTCTCAGCCACAGCTCACTTCTTGGCAGCATGCCAAGATGCTGCGCAGCGATAACGTCACGGCGCGTTTATCTTTTCGATAGCTACTGCAGTGGCGGGGGAGCGAACTTGGCAGAGTGCCTGTGATGGCTTGATTGGACAAGCCTGGTTCGATTTATCACGCCGTGCTTGAGGCGGGCGTAGTCCACTGCCACAAAATCATTGGAAAGCGTGATAGCTAAATGCTGTTTGAAGCGCAAAATGCTAAAAGCCAGTGTCATGATCGCAGCTGACTCCGTGCTTTCGTTGATTCATACATGTAAGAATAAATGACTCACGCACACTGCCGCTTCTTAACGTGCGCAGCCGCAATATCTTACGCTACGCCGCGCGTACAGCACAACGATAAGAATGGACGACTCCCGCAAAAAAAAAAAAATAAAATAAAACTGCCACTTCTTAACGTGCGCAACCGCCATATCTTGCGCTATGCTGCGCGTACAGCACAACAATAGGAATGAGCCTCGCAAAAAAAAAAAAAAAAAAAGTCTGCAGGCGCCATAGCACGTCGGCCGTCGCGCATAAAGGGTTCGCAACACACGCTGGAGAAAGCGTCCGACGTTCTGTCTGACAACGGGCTGAGCTGGCTTGGCACATGCGTAGCGCGTGCTACTGCGAACGGAAGCCGGGAAATAGAAAGGAGAGAGATAGCTCGGCAAAAGAAGGGGCACACCCTTGCGCTTCGCTCTATCACGTTTTTCCCCTCTCGTTCCCACCGGTTCTCTGTGGTTCATTCGCGCACATGGCTTGCAAATGTCACTCACGTGCTAGCGCGCAGGAAACGATAAGCGCAGATGCGTGTGCGTTTGAAGAGTGGGCGCGGCGCTGCCATAGACCAGCCGTCGCCTAACTGTCCCCTCTCATTCCTTCCGCGCGTGGCTTGAAAACGTCACGCAGCAAACGGCCAAGGGTGATGCGATCGTCTTTGGGGAAGGCACCGGTGAAATTGAGTTCGATATATGACTCGGCTTTCCTATACTTTTACATGGTATTTTCAAGGGGATATTCTGTGAGTTGTAAAACCTCGTTACAAGAGACACTCAAGGGACCCAAAAAAGATCTCTTGTAAGCAATGTCTCTTGTAACCAAAAATTCTAAAAGCACTGTGTTGATCAGTTTACTGCACATCAGCATATATAAATGCATTTACACGCATTAACAGGAAATTGTTCAGGAAAGTTTAAAGGTGTTATTCATACAAGTATGTAATTTTGTGAGTGCACAGTGTATTCCTTCCCAAATTCTGGAGGTAAAGCACTGCACTTTGCAAGCCTTCCTGTTGCTCTAATACCTTTGAAGCACTCTTACTTGCTTGTCACCCTCAGGTGCTGACACTTTTTCTCTCTATGGAAAAGCGTCAGCATCTGTCATTCTCTATGGCCCATGTGCCATTTACTTGCGTGAGAATTGCAGTCTGTAAGCTCTTTGAGAGCACACAAGATCCACATCTGCAAATACGAATTTCTCAAAAGATTCTGGTACCTCACCAGTCTCTTGGATGCTCGCCCAAGCTTCATCTTTAAGGAAGCTTGCCATAGTATCCATACATGGGCCCTCTTACATCATGTCACCACATTTAAAGCCTGCTTGTCTGAAATGGTTTCTCACTGCTTCACTTCTCAGGCCATTCCAGACACCTGAAATCACCTGAACAGCAAACTTTGCATCAATTACTATTGTACAGTCTTGCTGCCTGCCAAGCAACAGATGTTCTACAAACCTTGTTTTGTACAGCAACTTGACTGAGTGCTTAATGCCTTTGTTTTTTGGTAGAAGATAGGTTTGTGGAGTTTAGAACGAAAAAAATAACTGGTGGCTTTGATCACGAGAACTTTGGTGCTGCAAGAAGCATTTTCCACAAAGAGGAATACATTAGGATTCTGAGCTTTCACCTTGTGATCAAATTTTAAGCAGCGAGGAGTTAAAAATGCTGGATTTCATTCATCCATTTTGATTTGCTTCGTAGGTGACAGTAATGCGATGCCAGTGGCTGAAACGACAGGGTCGTTTGGCTTTCAGATCATTAGGAAGCACTCCTCAGTTCCTGACATATACCATCGAACCCGGATATATCGAACTCAAGGAATATCCCCTTGAAAATGCCATGTAAAAGTATAGGAAAGCCGCGTCATATATCGAACTCAATTCCACCGGTCGTTCGATATATCGAACTCCGCACCACGCGTGTGCCTTTCCCAAAGACGATCGCATCACCCTCGGCCGTTTGCCGCGTGACGTTTTCAAGCCACGCGCGGAAGTAATGAGGGGACAGTTCGGCTAGGGCAGCGCCGTGCCCATTCCTTAAAGGCGCGCGCATTTGCGTTTATCGTTTCCCGCGCGCCAACAAGTGACGTTTGCAAGCCATGTGCGTGAATGAACCAGAGAGAACCGGTTGGAACGAGTGGGGAAAAACGCGACAGAGCGAAGCGCAAGAGTGTGCTCATTCTTTTGCCGAGCTATCTCTCTCCTTCCTCTTTCCCGGCCTTCGTTCGCAGTAGCACGCGCTACGCATGCGCCAAGCCAGCTCAGCCCGTTTTCAGACAGAACGTCGGACGCTTTCCCCAGCGTGTGTTGCGAATCCTCTGCGCGCAGCGGCTGACTGACGTGGCTATGGCGCCTGCGGAAGTTAACAAGCGGCAGATCTATTTTTTTTTTTTTCCGAGAGTCGTCTATTTTTATCGTTGTGCTGTACGTGCGGCGTAGCGTAAGATATGGCGTTACGAAGCGGCTTTTTTTTTTTTTTTGCGGGAGTCGTTTATTCTTGCATGTATGAATTAACGAAAGCATGCGGTCAGCTGCGATCATGACACCGGCTTTTAGCATTTTTCGCTTCAAACAGCATTTGCAGCTACTGTATCACGCTTTCCAATATTTTGTGGCAGTGGATGGACTACGCCCGCCCCAAGCGCTGCCCGCCCCAAGCGCGGCGTGATAAATCGAACCAGGCTTGTGCCATCAAGCCATCACGGGCAGTCTGCCAAGTTTGCTCCCCGCCGCCGCAGGAGCTATAAAAAGATAAACACGCCGCGGCGTTATCGCTGCGCAGCATCTTGGCACGCTGCCAAGAAATGTGCTGTGGATGCGACGACTGAAACGGACTGCGACGCTGCGACATGCAAGTGAAAACGCTGGCGATATCTGCCGCCGCGACACAGAAACCTTGTTTCTAGCTGCCGTCGTCAGAGGGACGCAGTTCCAACAAGTTGGAAATTTTTTGCTCTGTCGCTGCCGCTCGTCGCTGAGATCGCTTAATCGCTTGCATTTGAGCGAGCTGGCCTTAACGCTTTTTATTTTTTTTCCAAATTCTCGAGTGCAAAAGTGAAGGGTGGGTTCATTATGCGAGTGAGTTAATTACGCGACAAATGCGGTATCGTTTTTTCGCATCGTAAGTGCTGTCCCAAGCCGATTTCTGTATATCGAATTATCGATATATCGAACTATTTCGCGATCCCCTTCGAGTTTGATATATCCAGGTTCGACTGTACAACAAAAAGGATGCTGATATGGAGCAGAATTTAGTTAAGGGAATCTGAAGTGCATCATATACGAGTTGGCACGCTTCAGCTGCATTGCATGAGCACACCTGGGTTGTGTCTCTTCTAATTAGTGAAGAATTTACTCCAGGGACCTGAAAACGTTGCCCTTAGTAACAGAGTGTCTCTTGTAACCATGTCTCTTGTATGCAATGTTGTTAACATGGCAGACATAGGAAAACCAACCAAACAATTTTCAAGTGTCTCTTATAACCAAGTGTCTCTTGTAACAGTGTCTCTTGTAGCGAGATTTAACTGTATAACCAAAATTCGATATATCTGGGTTCGATACATACGGATTCGACTGTATAGCTGAAGGCGCTTTAATGTTCGCTTTCAAGTATTTATACTCATTAACCTTCGTGAAGCGATTCTCCTGGATGGACTATGAGAACTGAAGGGCATTTTTCCTTAATGCTGCGAACAAAGACTAATTTGTTGATATTGCACTCAGTAGTCCAAAGTTAAGGGGTGAGTTTAAAGTAAGGTTATCATTTTCAAGTTGATTTTGTTGCAATATTATACTGTTAGACTCCATATCTTTCTCTAACGCATACCCAGATAGACAAATTGGGATCCGCTCTACAAAGTGGCCCTCCAACTTCCAATACAAACTTCTGCACAACGTCTCTACGACACCGGCTTATTTCTCCCCATACACTCCCTTCTAATCTCCACCATGACTGTCAACTTGCTCGCCTGTCCTCTACACAGCAAGGCAGATGCATCTTTTTCCAGGCTGAAGTCAACGCAATGCCCATTGCACTTCAGGTTCCTGGGCATCCATACGTCTCCAACCTTTGTATAGCATCAATTCCTCGCAATATCTCCCCAATCCTTCACCCTGGACGCAGGCAAGTCCAGGCTGCCTGACACACGCCGCGCCTACACAGTCACACTCTAGCATACACCAACGCCTCCATACTCGGATCCCTAGGTGCTGCAGCCCAGATCATACATTTCCCTCTTTCCCCTGATCCTCTCTGTTCTACCAGTGGTCCATACCTAGACCTGCCAGACAGTACTACCTTGGAGATTCTCTCGATTGTGCGTGCTGTCCAGGAATTCACTAATCTTCCCCGTACCCAACAATACGTTGTGTACACTGATTCCCAGGCTGCCCTTCGTGCCTTTCAAAAGAGGACCATACCCCTAAATATACAAACTGACCTAGATATGGCGCTTTTTGATCTGAAGCTTTGTACAGTCACATTGAGATGAATACCTGGGCATTCAGGGATTGCTGGAAATGAGTTGTGTAATTAGCTCGCCCGCGAAACTATTAACCGGGCTCCAGCGATCCTCTGGCCCAGCCCATCGTTGTGTGACGAGGGTCTTCTGATCGGAAAGCCATATCGCAATCCTACCTAGAATTTAGGCAGGAGCTCGCCATTCTCCCTGCCCCACACCCCCGTCTCTGTTTCCCAGGCTCATATCCTTCGCAAAATTCAAACAAACACACTCATTACAACAGCAAGACTGTACCTATACCGTTTCCACTCTGATCCGTCGTGCCCCAACTGCCCTGAGCTTTATGCGGATCTTGCACACTGCCTCTTCTACTGCCCTGTCGCCGTCGAATATGTTGTGGCGGTTGACCTAATATGACAAACTCACGGCGCTGACTGTCTCTTAGCTGCTGCTGAATAGTGCATGTTTGGCCGAGCCCCGCAGGTTTCATGATAGTGAAACACAAACTGGTGAGAGAGGAACGTCCGTGATCGCAAAAAACAACCGCAATTGATACAATGCGTCATGTTTCAGTGCCACCAGGGCCTCTAGCCTCCACTGCTTTCGCTTTTGGAATGCGGTACAATAGTTCTTGCTCAAAAGCAGTGAAAAATAACAAGGCAAAGGAAAAATACCTGGGGTGAGCTGTGTCCGCCCGTCACCGCCACGTGGTTACTTGTGAGAATCTGGTGCCAATAGTTTTCGTGCCTCTGTAGAAGAAACAGCGGAGAGCGTTGGTGACACGATGCAAATAGTCTCCTGAGGGCAAAGATATCGGGCGAGCGGGAGCATGCACAAAGACGCAAGTGCCTTCTCGCCCAGAGGTGGAATGGCAACAAACACTCTCCCCTAGCCTGAACATAGTGCCTCCCACCCTCCACTCCCCACCCACTCGTATATGTACCGTTTGAGCTGCACTGTAGCATTATCATGAAACGTTCCACACTTCTGTGATCTTGAGTGATGGATATTTATTGTGAACACCTTCAAGGTTCAGCAAGGATGTTTCTTGGGCTTGTAATTGGTAGAGTACTCATTCTGGAGAAGCCTGAAACTAAAAAAAAAACGGTCTCTCTCACTTCCCTGTCTTTTTGTGCTTCGGGTTTCGCCAAAATAAACTCTCAGGGTTGTTCCCCATATGTTCAATTTGTTCTACATTTTTTTGTTCTACATTATGATTTTGAATCATGTGAAAACTTCTTATAGTGAAAACCTGGACGTAACAAAAAATTATGGACATTTTACAATTTCCTTATAACCAGGTCGGACTGTAAAACTTTTCTGGTTAAAGCTAAGGTTAAGGTAAGTAGGAACTAGGAAATGAAAAAGAAATGAAAAGGTTAAGTGTTTGTAATTACAGAAAGTGTCCATACTAAAATTTAAAATATATATTAAATCCACCTGACTTGCTTTGTCTTGAAAGTAAGGAAATTAACTACTGTTGACAGCAATGATGCAGGAAAACCAGGTTTTAAATCTGCTAAAATAGGATGTTATGTCCATCCTAAAGGTTAGAGTTGTAAATGGTAACTATTTGTGCTAGCATTTCGTAATGTAAAGAAATGAGAAATCAGGCTGTAGACGTGAACAGAAAGGGGATCATATGAAGTTGGTAAAGTTCATGCAGACTTCCAGTGCTGTGGCAATGTCACAGATCGCAGTGATATCTGAGTAATTTCTAAGAGAAATTTGTCTAATACCTGTGCATTATGTTGAAGGAAAGCATTGTATATTCTATCTGGGCCATGAGAAAGTTTGAAGTTAAACCTGATGAGCATATTGCTATAGTATGTTGCAGTATCGAGGCAACAAAGACGTGCTGGTGTGGTGTAGTGAACGACGCTGAAGCTAGGCTGGGTTAGGCCTGATTGTTTGTCCCTGATGGTGAACTGTTGCGGTTACCTCTGCATGCTTCTCCGTAACATTTTGGTGGAAATGCGGTGTATTAAAGTCGTCTCACCAAGCCTCCACCAAAATGTGACGGGGAAGTACACGGTGGTAACTCCATGATACTTTAAAATAATTCCATGATTAGTGATAATTTCATGTAAAATAACAAGCTTTTTGAAAAATGCAATGGGGCTTGCTACCTCAGAATAAACTGAAAAAGTGAAAACTGTGCAAATAAAATTAAAGTAGTGTGCAGTTGCATGGAATTATTATGACTATGCTATTGAGAAAAAGTTTGGTTGACTTTATTTTTGTGATGAAGTTCCAAAATTTTGAGGGTCATCTTTGATAAAGTTCGGGTAAGTGATGTTTTCGAACATGTTAAAAAGCCTCATGCTATTCTATCTAGAGCCCTCTATTATGGCATTTTCCATACCTGGTCATAGTGACGGTACATGCACTTTCATTGTTTCAAGTCATTAAAGGGGTCATGACAGCTAACAACTGAACATAAACTGAATATTGCATTTCACTCCTCACACGTTAAATTATAAATCCTCGAAGTTTGAGCTCATTCCGTGCAATAGATAGTTTTAAAATTAATTTTTATTATTAGTCTCGGAATCAGTTTTTCTGGTCTGGCAACCATTGGCTTCTGACGTCGCAACATCAACGCTAACATCCCCATGTCGTCTGCTGTTCGCGGTGCCGGCTGCATTCTTGCATGCTTGTCATGGAGGGTGGTCACGGAGGTTTTTTTTTCTTCAGCAAAATTATTTTTTTCACATATTCTCTTTTCTTTGAGAAGCCTTCACTATAATATGCGACCTTAGAGATCCTCGAACTTGTTTTGGGCTTCGTCTAGAGATTGCCGAGAAGGCCGAAATCGACGGGCTTATGCTGTATAATTTAGGCATGCAATCAAAAGCGTATTATTATTACGTTATAAGAGTTTGCTTGTTTTAGCAACAAGCACTCCCGCTATAAAAAGGCACTTGTCCAATGTTTCCTTCGGCCGTGTACATGTGTCGCAAAAGTTTGGAGGGGATAGCATTCCTGATTGTTGAGCTATTGCCGTCGCTCTTTGGGTTCAAAAACTAACAGTAAATCTCAAACAAGCATACCTTGCTACATTAGAGGAGCAGCCAAAACTTTTGAACGAATCGCTACCTCTCGTGACTTGCTGTTGTGCATATTAGTCAGACCTAATTATTTTCGGCTGGTAAAGCATTTTTACAAAGTTATGTTCAATCTGACCACGGCCAGCGCACAAAAGCATGTGCCGCTGCCGCAGCTTCAGTCCCGTCATCGCAAAACCCAGCACGATTCGACTGCTCTTCACTGCATGCCCGCACTGAACGCCCGCCTGCACTGCATGCCCGCCTCCCCGTCGCTGCCGTCTCCGTCTCGCCTCCCTCGCTGCCGCACGCGCGATTGCGACGGACTCCCGAGCCTCACATACCTTCAGTTTTTTTAGTGCATCTCCAGCAAATGACTCGTGAGTGCTTCAACGTAAGCATACACCATTTAGTATTTAGTGTGTGAACCCTGAACTCCCGCAGGAATGCGCCGATTCGCAAGTTACGTGTGCACCCTATCTTTTCCAATGACTGGATGTATGCTGCTCATTCGTACAGTATAAAATGCAAGCTGAGCTAGCAATACCAAAACTATCCACTTCTTTTCGCATCAGTTGCACTTTTATTTGTTAACAAACTACAGTGCAGTCCACTTGTAATGATATTCAGAAAACCTGAAAATTCGATCGTTATAACCAATTATCATTATATCTAGACCGGCGAAAAAAAAGGAAAAAGAAGCACACCCACTATTTTCTTATGCATGTAGGATTGCCTTGTTATGATGAGTAAATCAGGTTGAACAACACTAATCATCGTAAAGAGCACTAAACACTTTATTACATTATACATCAATAGCCATAAAATAACATAAGCATACTTGAAGCAGTCGGAAATTCATGCTTGCTTGAGCAGCAGCTGAAGCTTGACAATCTCTGTTAGCATCGCTTCCACTATGTAGCGTGTACACTGGCGGCAGTCCTTTTTGCTTGCACGAAACCGATTAGCGACTGGATGAACTGAAGGACATCCCCAGCCTTGATGATCATTAAAACCGCAGAGTGTGAATGCCCGTATTATTTCATGAGGCTTCCAACCTTGAAACACTGCCAGAAATCTCGATGAATCTGACATTTCATCTCGTGAGCTATCGCACCGTCATCTTCCACGTACGCAGAATCAGCAATGGTGATGACAATACGGCTGCAACAGTACCCTTTGCGCGGCTGCGATTGCGATGATGATAGTGCTCATTTCCTTCCGTTTTTGCCGCATATGTCGAGTTTTCACGTCATTGTCTTCTTAAAATTTATCTTTTATTCAATATTCAATCAAATTTTCATGGTAAACACCTACTGGGCAGCTATAAAGCTATCGTTGTATCCGATGTACCGCCGATAATCGATCATTATATCTGGTTTATTTTTACATAGGGGCAATGGGACAAATGATAAATCTCAAGAATTTGATCGTTGTAAGCGATATATCGCTATATCTAGTATTGTTATAGTGGACTGCACTGTACAACTGCGCAGCAAGAAGTGCCGTGGATGCTACGTCCCCTGCCTGCGCCGGGTGTACACTCAGGCGACGTCGACAGCTGCCAGCTGCGCTCGCTGGACAGGGTCACATATATCGACGCTTCCCGCTCGATGTACATTCGCTTTGTGGTGTAAGCGGTCGTCGATTTGGGGTCGCTACTGCCAGAACTACTCGGTGACCACATGCGACTGCTAAAGCTTGTGAATGCGCACTCCGTAATCGTCGAAACTCTAGACCCGAATGCGCATACTCGCGCTAGGCCTACTTGTCGCTGAACGAGCCGGCAATTCGGCGCAGACTAACATTTCTGGCCAAGGTCATTGCTGATGACATGGGGAAACATATAAAATGTAGCTTCTTGTTTTCCTTTTTCTAACTCAGTTAAGCTACAGACAAGCGCAGCTGTTCAGGCCGTTCACTTGAGTTGGGTGTCAAGTTCTCACTCGGCCTCCGATCCGACCAAAACAGATCGGACGACCGTCCGCAGATTAGTTTGGTTGCCGTCGCGGGGCCGAAAACCTCACACTACGGTGATAGGCGACAGTTGGCCATGCTGGCGTCGTTGCCGGTGTAATGAGAAAGATCAGTGCGTCGCAGCCCACTGACTGTGAGCATGCCTTATGTTAAAGAAAACATGCCTTACTCTATATCGCTTTCGTGTGGTAACATCTTCATCAAGCAGTTCTGCATGAGGGACGACCATTGTGTCAATCGTCCAAAAAAAAAGAAAAGTGTCCTTTGATACCTGCATTGCAGACGACGCTCCGCCTTGTATACTCTGTGAAGTCACACGAGTATTCCAAAATGGCAGTTGCTCTCGGTGGGACGAGCTTCCCAATTGCAATTTCTATCACACTTTTTTGTAATATGCGCCGTGCACAAGGCACTAAAACTTCGTGAGTAGAATCACAGACCTGTATATTATTCACAGAAGTATAAAACGGCAATACATCGAACAACCTTGTCATCGCCCCTTTAAGGGGGTACTCATGTTGAAAGAGGGTAGCCTTTTCTTTTATTAGTTTGACCGTTTGAACAACCTTGATCATTCTTTTTCACATAAAAAAATCGCAGCCAGAAATGATCAGTAATTTATCAAAAAGCGCAGTTAAATGAACTCTCGGCGGCTATGAGGGTTGCGGTTTCACCCATTTTGAAGCGCGTGGTGCGCCAAAGCATGGCGTTGCCTGTAATCAGGCTTTCTCTTTCCTCAAAAACGTTTTCATCATTTCACGCTGTCAGGAAGTAATAATCGTTTAAAAAATTTCACCACCAAAACCAAGCCCTTGCATTGAACCCTCTCAAGATTTTCAGTCATGTTTTTTTTCTGTTCATATTTTAAGCCAGACATGGCCTTTGAGCATAAACTTCATGCAATAATTTTAACCACATAAATACCAAATTTGGCATAGATTAGCTTTGAAAGTGTGCAGAATGAAACTATGTAGTTTTTAATGCAACCAGCGGTATCTTTAGCGAGTAAAACTTTATACATATATACGAACCACTGAAACCAATGTAATGGATATCAAATCTCAGTGTTGCATACTAAAGGAATGAAATTGCTTACTGCTAGAGACAGTTGTTGAACCATTTTGCACTGCCCTGTCATGCTTTCTACCATGCCCAGCAGTTGCACGATCATGCAGTTTCTCAGTTAGTGATTGCATTCAAATCAGGAAAGCATTGAGCTATCTTAAAGCTAAAATATATTTGGAGAGTTGCAGATGGGAGATCAGGCTTTATATGTGCTACAGTATGTATGTAGAAAATACATTTAAGCTGTTTACAGTTGTCTTTCAAGGTTTTACCTGCTTTGATAATAATTAATTTTGGTGATGTTTTATTTTTCTTGTGCCTCCAAAGGGGTTGCAAAACTGTATGGCTACTGGATCGTTGTCAACTACAGAGAAGCCTACAAGATGTTTGCTGTAAATGGCATACTCTTCAATCACGAGAGTCCAAGAAGAGGTAAACATTGCAGTCAGACAGTAAGCGTTGAACTTTTTGGTGACACTTGGTTTTGTTGTGCACTTTGCTTTCAAGGTGAGACATTTGTGACGAGGAAAATTAGCAGGTCTGTTGCAAAGATCCATTTGGGCCAGTTGGAATGCTTTGAGCTTGGCAACCTGGACTCAAAGCGTGATTGGGGCCACGCGAAAGATTATGTTGAGGTAAGGCGCCCTTTTTTTGTTTATAACCTGATATACAGGTGCTTTGTAGGTATACTTGAATTGTTGTCTACTTAACCCTTTCGCTGTGGTGTGTTTCTGGCCATGACTTACCCCCCGTGTCGGCTTGGTTTCAGGGAATGAGCATATCAGAGAACAAGCTTAGCGATTTATTTTTGATTATGATTGCTATACAAATAACATAGTCAATAAAATATGCACATTTCAGTGTTCTGCAGGTGTTATTCATAAACACCATCATCATCAGCCTGGCTATAAATGAGATAAATGAGGATAATATAAGAAAAATAACTGCTCGATACTTCCTGAAAGTCCGAATCCAAGCTCTGCTCATATTCATAATCAGAAGAGCCATCGCTCCAGTCCGCAGTCGAAGGTTTCTCGCGGTCAGCCATCCGAAAGTAACCGCGCGCATGGAGGGCGCACATTGGGTGGCCCGCACAACGGAGAAAAAAGGCACGTTGTGAAATCAAGATGACAGAGGGAGATGAAAAGAGGCTAAAACAATCTTTGCTGCTGCTAGCCGCAAGCAAGGGTGTGGCGAGAGAGAGCAAAAGCAGCAATCTAGTTATGTGTTATATTGGAGAGGCAATGGCGTGCGTCCCTGAACTTGATGCGTGCGTCGTAACAGACCACGCTAAGCAGAATAAAAATAAAAACCTGCAAACCTGCGGTAGATGGCAAAACAAACCTTTAACCCGTAAGCGCACGCGCGTGCTGCACGATCGCTTAGCGCAAGAGAGTAGTGCGCACAGAGGGCCGTGCCCCCAGCAAAGAAGGTGGCCGGGGTGGGCTCGATTTTTCCATACTCTTTAATATATACGTACCAACACAGCACGGGGCAAAAATACGAACTTGTAGAAAGATTTGACAGCTGGCGCAGCCAGTCTAAGCGTGCCAGCTTCGCGCTCAGGCACAAAGTTTTGAACGCACGATAGAGAACGTACCGGTATGTTGATGACACTGTGGGGGAGAAGTGAAAGACAACAAAGGGGTTAATTTGCTTTGCTACTTGCAAGTTTTAGCATACATATGAGGTAAAAGCTATTTGTTTGCATATTTAGAAGGCTGTAGAGCTGCCTAATGCTTTTCTTCTATTAAATATTGTGGGATTCTCTACGAGGCTGCGGCTCCGCTCTCAGAGCAAACAACGCTCCGTTAGCTCAGACCACAGTGGTGGCCCCAAAAACAACACGAACACCGAGGACCAAAGGGTTAACCGATTTAATGGCTTCCTCGGCCGCGTGCGCGCGATCAAGCAATGCTGTTCACCTGAGCAAGTCCGTCTCTTCCTGGACGCATCCGTTCATTTCGCCCGTCTGGTCAGCACTGTCGAGCTCATTGCACACACCACACACGCACTCACTCTCCACAAAACCACACCCAGCCAACACACACAGCGCACGCCTTCCTTGCCACAGCAGTCGAGAAAGAGAGGAGGAAGAAGGCTGCCACATGATGTGAAGAGGAGAGGCCGTTCCTCACCCTCGCCGCCGCGGCGTAGCCAGGAGGGGAAGGAGCGGGGATATGTGCCTTCCCACAATAGGTATCAGCAGTAGGTATGTTACGGGAATTCAGTGATGGAAAAATAACATAAAGTAACATAATAAAAATAAAGAAGTATTTAAAAGGAACAAATTCTGTGTGCAGAAGCATGGAAAACAATGCATATGCCTGGAATGCTAACATGAAAATGGAATGCAAGCAAAAAGCAGTTAGCAATCATAGAAACACGAATTGATAAAAATTCAAAAGGCATAAGGCCTATTTTTTTGCTGTGCTTCCAAGATATGGTGGTGTCATTTGGAAAGAGCACGAATGATTTCGTGCTATGTTTACACCACACTTGCATCGAATGTGCTATGCACAACGTTCTGGCATGTAAAGCAAGCAAAACTTTGCAATCTGATATCTTGGCAGCACTCGCTGTGCTGCTGCTTCCTCTCTGTCAGAAGAGTATGTGGAGTTGTGAACTAAATATGATTGGCAACAAATTTCTTTAATGGGGCATAGCTGTTGCATGCTGCAAGGGGTGCTGCTATATGTCTTCGCTTTCACACAATTTTCTGGTTTATCCAAGGACCATTCTTGGTGTAAATATGACACATTTGCTATAGTAATTATAGGATAAGGATCTCTCACTTCAGCTAGACTTGGTATTCAATTTTAGTTTAAGATCACATTGAGAAGACCTGCTGCAGTAGATCAGTGGCTGAGGTCACGGGCTTGCCCTTGGCTGTGGGAGCCATCTTTCAATGGAGGCTTGAAATACGAAAACACCCGTGTGCTTTGCAATGTGAGCTATGTTCAAGAAACCCACATCTCCACATCATCTAAATCTGGAGCCCCCCGCTCACTGCGGCATCTATTGTTTCCTGTGTGCTGCTTCGGGATATTAAATCCCACTGTGTGCGCATAAAGGACGTTTTAACTTTGATACGGTACCCATTTTTGTTAGTGATTGCTGAACGTAATCAAGAGTTGTGTACACAAAGGTGCATTCTCATCATAATTTTGAAGACATCAAATGATAGTCTTCTGCATGGTTGTGCCCATTTCATATGCCTTGCTGGGGTTGAATGATTTTAAGTTGTTACACGTGCTTTCGTGCATGGTCGGGAAACTTTCAGCTTTTGTACAAGCTTAAATTCTGAGCCTGCGAGGATGTTTTAACTGTTTGAATGTCTGGCTTTTTTGCAGAAATCTGCTAGTTTGTGACAGATATTTTTTTGGTCTGCACGTGTGAATTTGAAGGCAAAATTGGCCATTATTGGCTGTGGTAAAGTGAAGCACCTATTGTAGTAAAATGTATATTCAATTTTTCTCTTCTTTCAGGCTATGTGGCTAATGCTTCAAGAGAAGGAGCCCAACGATTTTGTTATTGCCACTGGCGAATACCACAGTGTTCGAGAGTTTGTTGAAGTGGCTTTCAAACATGTTGGCCGAACTATCGTGTAAGCTTTTGCAGCATTCCCACTGTCCTCACACCTGTGTCATTTCTGGTTTTGTGACCTTAGATTCCCATTTGTAAAGTGGTATGTGTCAGTAGCAGAGCTCCCAAGCTTAGTGTTCTAGATAGGGCGGCATTTTACCATCGTAAAAAATAGTTTTACCACTAATAAGAGAAAAATTCACACAGGATTACAGGGAGAGAGAGAGACGAGGAGGGGGGGGGGGGGTAACTTTATTTGCACCCATCAGAGAATTTGACAGAGAAATTTTTTCTTGAAATGGTCTGTCTGCCAACTGGCCTAACAGTCTGCACTCATTACCCAACCCTTTTTGGTGTGGTGAGTTATTAAATTCATTTGGTAGACACATTGCTGTCAGCCAGGTTGCATTGTTGTTGTGAACATGGCACATAGTGTTCAGAAGTGTAAAGTCTAGATTTTTTTCTCCAAAATGTTGGATTTTACCAAGCTATTGAAACTGTAATATGTGTGAACTCATATTATTCAGCATGGCCAAGAACCTACAAAATGTTGGATTTTGCCAGGCTATTGAAACGGTAGTATGTGTGAACTCATAGTATTCAGTATGGCCAAGAACCTACACAGTGATGGGTCGTTTAGTACAAAGTCTGCAGAAAAGGGAAGTGACGCAGAAAATGAACTTAAGGGTTGCTTACACCTTCCATGTATTTTGGATAACATTTGAGGCATTTTTTCTCTTTTCTTTTCAGAGCCTGATAGGGCTAGTGCAGTAATTTTGGTATCATTGTGATAAACTTTCTCCATTCTGTTTATTTAATTAGAATTATATTTTATATATATACACACAGTTGAACCTGGATGTAACGAATTCCTGAATTTAACGAAGTTTTTAATTTCCCCTATGCCACACCCATTGAAGCCAATGTATTTTCGACCTCTATGTAACGAAGGCGTTGCGGCAGTCAACCTTGATGTAATGAACTCTCGAAGCTGATCAGTCATTATTTTTCAAGCTTTTACTGAAAATTTGACCGAAGAAATGCATTAATTTAGTGAATATTAGAACTCTAAGAACGCCTGTAATCACAGAAATCAAGCAAAATTGGCGATGATGATAGTATTACCATCTAGCGCCGCTCCGTGGCTAACGCAGCAGCCTCCTCAGGCATTCGTAATGTAGTGCAACACCAGGTGGCATTGGTGGCTGCAGTTGATTTCTTTGTAGGTACTGTACGTGCGTGTAGCACATGCAATTTTGGCTCATGTTGTGCATTCGCCATCTTGTCTGTTGTTCTGTGTCTCGTGTGTCTACGGATTTGCGGTGTTGGTTCGCCCGATGTGTTTTGGGAAGTGCTAGTCCAACCTTTCTGCCTGTGTCAGTTCGTCGTGATGAGTTCAACGGCCAGAGAACAAAGTTTTGTCATTTCAAGACAAACTTGCCATTTTAAATGCGGTCTCCGCGGGCGAGAAGAAGGACGTCGCCGCTCGTTTCAACATCCCAGCGAGCACCCTGTCAACAATTTTGAGTGCGGAGAGAAGATTAGAAGTGCAGTAGAGCTGGAACAAAAGCTAAGAAAAAATTGAAACTGTCAACATATGATGTGGACAAGGCAGTGTTCACGTGGTTTTTGGGCACGCGAGCCAGGAATGTGCCCATAAGCGGAGTGATACTACAACAGAAGGCAAAGGATTTTGCGTGCATCTTGGGCCATGATGACTTCAAGGCAAGCAACGGGTGGCTACGAGGTTTCAAGAGGTGACACAGTGTCATTGGGAAAGTTATCTGCGGCGAATCTGCCTCTGCAGACAGCGATGCTGCTGCTTCATGAGTGGCTGACATGCTTCCTGTAATACTGAGTCGTTTCGAAGCAGCTGAAATTTATAATGCTGACAAGACGGCTCTCTTTTATCAGAAGCTTCCGGGCCGCACGCTAGCACTTAAAGGAGATGACTGCTGCGGCGGAAAGCAGAGCAAACTCCGCGTAGCAGTTCTACTGTGCACCAACCTCGACGCCACTGACAAGCGAGTTCCGCTAGTTGTGGGAAAAAGTGCCCGTTCCAGGTGCTTTAAGGGGACGAAGCGTATGCCTGTGAAATACATGGCAAACACTAAAGCGTGGATGATTCGGGCAATAATTTCTGAATGGCTGAAAGACTTCAACCAGGATGTCAAGTGGCAAGTCCGTCAAGTTTGGCTACTTCTAGACAGTTGCGTTGCGCACCATGTTGAAGGCCTGCAGCTGTCTCACATCGAACTGCACTACTTCCCGGCTAATTGCACATCACTAATACAGCCGCTGGACAAAGGAATAATCGACAGTTTTAAATGCTGCTACCGGTGCCGACTGATACAGAAGCTTCTTCTGAACATCCGTCTGGAACGGGAGCTGAAGATCGATGTTTATCAGTCACTTGAAATGCTTGCTGCCTCCTGGCAAGAAGTCAGGGCAGAAGTTATTAAGAACTGCTTTATGAAGGCAGGGATTACAAAAAACGCACAGGCTGGTGCCTGTCCACTCGTACCGCTGGTCCCAGGTCCAGGTGGGGTTCCAGCGCTGCTGGCAGCGTACGCCTCCATCGTGCCCATCTTTTGAACTGCATTTGGCGGCAGTTCGTAGTCTGAGGAGCATTTACCCTGCCTCCGGAGTCCGGCTCGAATAGCCAAGATGGCATTCGTCATATTGACAATCTGTTCCTCTGTTTACATTCGATAACGTTCAGCTGACTGAACACGCGTTCAACTTCTGCGTTGGACCAGGGGCCTGGATGAGCTACGCAGCAAAGGTGGTGTCCCCGACGACGTCGACCTGAGAGACTTTGTTTGTGGACAATGATGCCGTAGCTACGGGAGAAATGAATGATGAGGCATTTGCCGAAAACGTGCAAAATCCCGATGTCTGTGATGATGGTTCCTGTGAGCGAGGTCCGTGAGACGTGCTCACCGCGAAGGAGGTGATGAACGCAATCAACATATTGTGCCGTTTCGTTGGCTTGTGCGATGACGAAGAAGCATTACATGATTTAGCTTCATTAGAGCGCCGTGTTGTGCCTTCACTCACGCGGAAACAAGCAGAAATTACACAGTTTTTTACTGTAAAATAAATGCCTGAAGGGTGAGTTCACCTTCACTGATACCTGAAGCCTTTCGGTTTCGTTTCTGCATCATTCGTGCGAACCTTCATGCAAAACCTGCATGTAACGAAAAATTGCGAACTTTTATCAACTTCGTTATATTCAGGTTCAACTGTGTGTGTGTGTGGGGGGGGGGGGGGGGGGGGGGCTGAAGCTCGAATGGGTCCGGTAGGTCATAAACTTGAAGTAGGTGACACACGGTGAAAAAACAACACTTTAATCCGACGTTTCGGCCGGGGTCCGGTTGACAAACGCCTTCCTTGACAAAGGCCGGACCCCGGCCGAAACGTCGGATTAAAGTGCTGTTTTTTCACCGTGTGTCACCTACTTCAAGTTTATATATATATATATATATATATATATATATATATATATATATATATATATATATATATATATATATATATATATAATTTTTTTTTGTTGTTTCTTGATTCTTGACTGTGCCCTTCTAATCTTCAAGTCAAAATGGGCAATAGAAATCCTGCAAAAAAGTTTTTTGCATTCAGTTTTATAATTCTGGCTTAGTAGACTCTTCTATTAACGAGGTACTGTGCAGAAATAATGTTTCTAGCCCTCGTGGTTCCTGATTAAAAAAAAGTGGATCGATGTTGCAAAAACTTGTTTTGAAGGGTTCAATACAAAATTTTTTCCAATAAATCCACATTTGCATAGCAATCAATCGGGTACCATCAACCAAAATTTCTGCCTTGCTTTTAGGGCCTCTTTTGCGATGAACTATACAGCCCTTTCTGCAAAGTAGTCATTGCTAGTCAGCCTCAAGCAGCCATTGCACCGTATGCCATTCTGGGGAATAACCAAATGGAATTAAAACGTGCTCTTGGGGCAATGGAGCCATTAGATGTAACTGCAGCTTTCATTCTTACTCCCAAACAAACCCGTAGATTTATTTGCTTTTTCTCTATGTATACCGTATATACTCGTGCAAGGGCCAGGCTTTTTTTTTTTTTTTTTCCTGGTTCTGACGAGGTGTGGCCCTTGCTTGGGGCCATCATTTTTTCATTAATGTTTCTGACAACAGCACAGCCCTGTTTACGCACCTGCCCTGTTACACAGCAACATGTATTTTCATGATGAATTAGCACATCCCAGATGAACTCATGAAATAAAGAACAGATTGAAGGTATGGTTGATACAACATGAGCTAGAGGATTAGCATGATTTGACCTCCTGGATTGAAACTGGCTGCTAGCAGTTGCTTGAGCATTGTAATATTTTACTGGCAAACGTCACGTGAACCTAAGTAAAGGTCCTGCTAAGATAGGGTGCTTGCGACGACTAGGAGCAATTTGCAGACATCGGTATGGACCGGCTTCTGCTTGGGTCGCTTTTCTATGTGCTTCGATGTTGAAGGCTGTGCAAAAATCAGTCGCATGCTCATTTTGATTTGAGATTTTTGCCTGATGGTAAACGGTAGCAAGGTTAGATATTTTATGAATGACTTTGACTAGATTCAAAGCGCCTTTTGCCGCTGCTTCAATGCAAAGCATGTTAAGCATAGCGACAAGGGCAACCGGCATGCTACTACGATGCCTGTGCCTGATGCACCATTCATGTGGGTCCACCTCATTCTAGCTTTTGCACGGCACAGTGGTTCATCCTCTGTGGTGCAAAATCAGAGTGCACAAGACTAGTTTGCAGATTAGTTTATCAGCACCTTGTATTTGCAGTTCCAGGCAGGTCCAACACATGGGAGTACACATCCTTGGTTGTACCGAGCATCGCAGGCAGTTATTGGAAACAGTTCCCTTTTTTTTTTTTGCTAACAATTTTCTTTTCCAAAAAATGTGGAATTAATTCTTCTGCAGCAAATTCTTTAGCAGTAGTCATATCATTAACTGTGAAACTCGAGGCCCAGAGCCACAAAGAATTGCGTATACTATTTATTAAGTGGCTTTAGTGCAGGGCAAGATTGTAAACAGTGTGCTTCAGGCAAGTTGCACGGCATCTACATATGTGGGACCACGAAACTGCCCGAAAAAAAAGCCTACAGGACTTAAAAACTGTTAAAAATTCCACCTTCCACAATACAACATTTTTACCTGCAAAATAGGGTAAAAAGCCGCTAAGCTTGCACAGGACTGCACACCTTAAAAAAAGACAAGTAGCTGCTGCCCAGTGGTAATGAGGCTGCGGCTTCATGTGGGACTGCCTGTGATAATGCTTTGAATGTTTTGCTTTACTCAGTTGTGGCACAGGCATCTGACGCATTGTCTCTTAAATGACTTCGACATATCTATTCCATATTTTAGTGCGCCATCTGCTTTTATTTATTTTGTGGAAAGCATTGACTATTATTGGCCTTGGGGGTTTGAGACGGCCTTTTTAAGTAATATCTTTCAATATTTTTGTTCATATCTGAAACTGGGCCTTATGTCACATTTGCATAAATAAGTTAAAGTAGTCATTTCTTAATAGTCCTGGCATTCTCACTGATGTCTGTAGCAGTGGTAAAAAGAAATAAGTATATTCGTACTAGCAAACAGTTCTGCAAAAAATGCTTAAATCTGACATTTTTCATGGAACTGCAGTAAACTGTGGGCCTTATTCATGGCGCATAATTATGCGATGACTTTTGATTTTATAGCCGCTCATCTTTTTCTTGGGAGAAATAGTACAGTGACATGTCAAGCTGCAACAAACATTTGAAAGTACTATAAGAATGGTCATGGCCAAATACTCCATTGACTCGCGCAACATGAATGTCGAATTTCCAAACGGGGTATGGCTAAAGTTTCTTGGAGGGATTTGTCTACCCTTAGTGGCTTGCACTACATTATCTCAAATGCCCAGAGTGGAATGTTCTTGTAAATGTATACTCAAGGTTATAGTGGTGAAAATGCTGACAATTTACTTAAGCATTTATTTCAATAAAAGTGATGTGCACAAGGTGGATGTTTATGCTCGTATAAGGGTGTGTGGTACATTCTTAACTGGATATAATTGACACCCTTGTGCTATCGTACTTCACAAATAGCTTTTACCTGCTAAGAAAGACAAAATTGAGCACTAAATTATCTGCTACATGGAAGTAATATTCAACCAATAAATTATTAAGAGGTCTAATCGACTAAGGAAAAAAAAAAAAGCACTTTTACCAGGTTAACATCGCTTGCAAGCCTACCTGCAGAAAACTTTAGTGGCAATGGAGTAGAGACATCAAAATCTTTGCTCATGCTTTTTTTTAAATGTCCGCAAGACAATATTATGCATAAACGACTACTTTGAATTCATCTGCAACAGCTAAATAATTTATAATTTCTTCCTTGTGCATTTTTCGTTTCAGCCACCAAACAATGGCTTTGGTCACATGAGTCATGGAAAAAGCTTTGATATAATCGCTGCTCATTCATCTTTTGTAATTTTAAGGTTTGGGCAGGCTTGCGTATGCATTGGTGCGAATTAAGGTGACAAAGCAGCAACCGTATTGCAGTTCTTTTTTTGCGCCTTCAGCGAGCTAAACGCATCTGTAACATCAGAGCCATTGTTCAACATTTGAAACTGAAGCAGATGCTACATGGGAGGAAAAAAATTCAATTACACGTTACATACTACTTTTTCGCGTAATCCATGTTGCTAATCATGTTCAGTAATGTGCTGCGCACCGTTCCACAGACATAATACACAGCAAAAATTTGGCGTCTCTACCCCTTAAAGGCTTATTGAATGTATTGTAATGGCTGAATGATGCGACCTTTCTCTGTCTTTTAAGCCCAACCATTATGATTTGACAATGCAAAAGCATATTTTTAAAGTAACAAAAGAAAAATACAGCTTCTGCAAACAATTCACTCTGGTTCTTTAGTAAAATTTGTCATGAATGCAGGGATAAACTGGGTTGTGTAGTTAAGGACTACTTATAATTAGGAGAATAAAGCAGGACATAAGTGTTAGAAATGATCCACTAGAGCTGCATCTGTTGTGAACATTCTGGTTTCTATGATTACGTATGTCTTTTGTTTTTTCTTTTTGTTTCCGCTTTACATGCAGCTTGGTGGTTGCAGCTCTTGTATTGCTCCTCATGAGTCATGCGTGCTTTCTCAATACAGGGATGTTACATATTTGTTTATGACTTTTGTCGCAGGTGGGAAGGCTCAGGCCTTGAAGAAGTTGGAAGAGAGAAAGAAACTGGCAGTGTACGAGTGAAGGTCAACCCCAAATATTTTCGGCCAGCTGAAGTGGTGAGCTAACTTGAGTGTATAGCAAAGGAGCACATGGTTAAAGGGCACTCCGGAGGTTTTTCAACATCCGTGTATTCTCATAAAAATTTTACTGTAGGCCTTCCTCTCTGCCCTGACGCATTCTACCAAATTTAGATGCCTTGCAATACTTCATTCGCGCGTAACTTTGCTTTAAAATCAGTAATTTTCATCGCCACAGTTCAGGCAATTTCTGCAGGTAACACTGCGCTTGTGATGTCAAAAACATTATACCCGGATTTCTGCCCGCTCACAGCATGATTATGAAATTTTGAGGTCTGTATTAGGCTATCTGTAATAGGAGACCTTGAACAGGGCGCTACGCCGTCAACAGCCAGTGGAACATTCGGCGATCAGTCGTAGAACTTGTGTCATCACACGCACGAGCGTCGAAGCGAGCTTTGTCGTCGTTTTCTTTCCTGACCGTCACGCGTTGAACATGGTTGTAGTCATTCTTTTCAGCATCAGGCGCTGAACATATCAGAGCCAAATACCTGTTTTACAGCTTCCCCCGGCCGAAAAGACGCCGTCCTGGCGGCTTATGGCGATGTTACGATGGCAGGATCGTAGTAAAGTTTCAGGCGGTTACTGTGTACTATTTCACGATTGCGCGACGGTGGTCAGTGGATGGCATAAGGGGTTCGATGAGGTAACTGACGGGGGATGTTTGCTTGACATTACGGTAGGGGCCCTGGTACTTGCTCAGAAGTTTGGATGAAAGGCCGGGACTGGAGGAAGGCCATAGCCAGACTCATAGCCAGACTAAAGAGTCTGTACGGTAAGTAGGAAGAAGTGCAGATTGATCTCGGGTGGTTTTCTGCTGTTGCTGGGCGTGAGAAGTGAAGGACCGGGCAAGCTGGCGGCATTCTTCAGCATAAGTTGCAGCTTGTGAAACAGTCGTGAATTTGGAAGAATCCGGTCGGTAAGGGAGAATGGTGTCCATGGTACAAGATGGCTCACAACCGTACAGGAGGAAGTATGGAGAGAATCCGGTGGTTGCTTGAGTGGCAGAGTTATAAGCGAATGTGACGAATGGAAGAACGCGGTCCCAGTTGGAGTGGTCTGCAGCGACATACATTGCCAGCACGTCGCCCACGGCGCGGTTAAAACACTCAACCATTCCATTTGTTTGCGGATGGTACGCGGAGGTGGCACGGTGAATGATTTTGCATTCTCTAAGAACAGCTTTGACAATTTCAGCTTTTGTCAGGGTCCGACTGGCGTAAGCGAAACTTCCGCTGAGCAAGTACTGCGCTGAGGCCAACGCTGCTGGCATCAGTGTGGATTTCCGTGGGAGAAGAAGGGTCGAAATGACGCAGGATTGGCAGAGTGTCACGAAGGCATCATCACAGTGCGGAGACCAAGCTGAAAGATCGTGGCTGGACAGAAGCTTGGTGAGAGGGTTGATGATTGTGGCGAAATTGCAAACGAAACGGCGGAAGTAAGAGCAGAGGCCAATGAAGCTTCGGAGTTCTTTCACATTAGTGGGCTTGGGAAATTCTGCTACAGCGCGCAATTTTGCCAGATCAGGAAGAACGCCATCCTTGGAGACGACATGTCCGAGAATGGTTAGCTGCCGTGCCCCGAAACGGCACTTCTTTCAATTTATTGGAGGCCAGCGTCGGTCAGACTTCGCAGAACTGTCTCAAGGCACTGGAGGTGAGATGGAAAATCCGGGGAAAAGATGACAATGTCGTCCAGGTAACAAAGGCAAGTGTGCCATTTGAGCCCTCTGAGTTGGTGTCCATCATGCGTTCGAATGTGGCAGGGGCATTGCACAGTCCGAATGGCATGATATTAAACTCGTAGAGCCCATCGGGTGTGACGAAAGCAGTTTTTGGGCGATCGGCCTCTGCCATCGGCACCCCTCAGTAGCCGGAACGCATTTCTATTGAAGGAAAGAACTCAGCTCCCTGCAGGCAGTCAAGGGCGTCGTCGATACGAGAGAGAGGATAAACGTCCTTGTGCGTGATCTTGTTCAGTCGGCGGTAGTCTATACAGAATCGGATGGAACAGTCTTTTTTCTTGACCAGGACGACCGGAGACGCCCAAGGGCTGTGCGACGGTTGGATCACGTTGCGCTGGAGCATGTCGGTCACCTGTTCATCAATAATGCGGCGCTCAGCGGCTGAAGAAGGTACGGATGCTGGCGCAAAGGGGCATGGGTGCTGGCATCAATGCGGTGTGTAACGGTAGTTGTGCGCTCCAACGAAGGGTGCTGGGAGTCGAACGAAGCCGCGAAACGTTGTACAAGCTGGGCTCGTTGTAAGGGCGTCAGGCCAACGTCGATGGACCGGTGGAAAACTTTGAGGGAAGATGGAGTGGCGACAGGAAGAGGCGTTATGGCGCTGATGTGAAGGCCGGCAGTGGTATCGACGAAGGGATAAGTGGGAGTGGAATCGAGCAAAGCAACGCTACCCAGTGACTGGCCACGGAGCAAAGTGGTAGGGCAGGGGCACGGGTTACAAACAAAAATAGCACTTGAGCTGCGAAAAATTGTCAGCACGGCATGGAGCAGCAACACAGATTTTTGGTCAGCGCATCATAACGAAGGTGTGTAGATAACAGTGGTGTCGGAAAAAGCAGCACAATAAAGAGGCACAAGCACTGAGGAGAAAGGCGGAACTTCAGTGTCCTCTGTGACGTGCACGGTAGCGGCAGCAGCACCGGATGCATTGAAAGAAGTGTCACTGAGGGGTGATAACTCAAGTTGAGCACGGGCACAGTCTATAATGGCGTTATGATTGGAGAGGAAGTCCCAACCTAACGTCGTGTGATGAGCGGGCGAGGACGAGGAATTCTATTGTGTATTGAATGTCGTCGATGACAAGGCGGATGGTGCAGGCGGCTAATGGTCGAATGTCCTGAGCGCTAGCGGTGTGAAGAGAAACGGCAGGAAGCGGCGTCATCACCTTATGAGTTTGCGACAGAGGGTGTAATTAATAACTTAAATGGCTGCGCCAGTGTCTACAAGTGCTGGTACGAAAACAGCTCTTGTGTTAGTCCCTGATGGCGCAGTTCTTGCCTCCGGAACTGCGGCCATTAGTTTTCTGTGTGAACGGCTGATTGGCGGCAGAGCATCGGAGAACGGGAACGACGGCCAGGAGAAGGCGAGTGGTGGGAGCGGCAATCGTAACTTGAAGAGGACTGCGGAGGAGGCTCAGGGAACACTGGCGAGGGGGATGGGGGAAGATTGTACGTCGGCAGCTCACGTGTATACGCGATGCGCAAAACGCTGACAAAGCCGCCTGTCGCCAAAACCGCAAAGCGTAGGCGGGCTCAGTCGGGCACTGTTCATGTCAGCCTCTATGCGCGCGCGTCGTGTTTTCGTCTTTGGTCGTGGTTTAACAGATATAACGCCTCTGTCAACCTTTAGCAATGTCCGGGAAGAATTGCTGCATAGTTGGTTTTTCGAACAGACAAAACCTTGCCAGGAACACGTTTGTATAAATTTCCTGTGATGCTTCACGAGAACGACGGCGGCCGTGAATTGCGGTTTTTCGACGCAGAATGCAAGCAATTGCATCGAATGACATTTGTTCAGGTCAATGTCATTTTTTCGACGCGCTGCTACACGACCAAAGCTAATGCCATTTCCAAAGTATGGTAACTGCGATTGACATGCAAATGTTGGTGCGCCTTCAATATGTTGCGATAGGTGACTGCGCTGTAAACTAAAGCAGCCTTTAAATTGACATTCATGTCTTGCATGCCTTGTAACCAGCCTGTTGATTAGGACTATCAATTACGAAGTTAGCGGCAGTGTCGGCGGCGTTTGTTTATGAAAGGGCACAGAAGGTGCGCACTTCGGCGCTCGACTGCGAAACGCGTACGAGTTTCAACAACGAGTACACTTTGCACACTAAAGCAAGTGTCAAGAACAACACGTAAAATAGGCAGTATCTAGTGTACTGTCCGAGGGCGCTTTTATAGAACCTTTGAATATCTCTATACGACGCAGCATACTACATCCCTGTTGACTCCTGTATATTTTCGCCAGATCGTTCGCTCGGTGGACGATTCGTAAATAGTTCATAGCAGCAAAAAACGGCGTATTAAAGTGAGGTGCTTCATCGTGAAGAATGCAATTTGTGCCACCACACAACTTGTTTCGAAAAATTCCCGAGCTTGGCCTCATCAAGAAAGCATATGGTAAATTCGTAACGCTTGCCACATCGGATACCGCGAGCTTACCGCAATGACGCTGACTGCGAAAGCGGCCGACGACGGTACTCTGGCCGTGTGCTAGGACCTAGTCGTCGCTATGCCTAAATGCCTAAATGGTTTCGCATCAAAGCCGTAGCTGGAATTTCTTTGGAAATAGTAAATTTCATATTCGTAAAACTGCCGTAGTATCAGTTCAATTGTCTCACAAATTGTCTTACAGTAAACGGAAGGTGTAACTTCGGTAATGCCTTAGCAGCGGAGCTAGAGAACAAAATCGGATGAGCTGCGTCTCACCGGCGGCAGCTGCTAATAGCAGAAAATTGCTTGTATTGCAGTTCTCACTTCTTCCAAAATCTCCTTATATAACAGTGATCGTCAGTAAAGGTATTTTTTTTATTCCTTCGTCAAATTAAACGCTTATTATTCTGAAGGTGGCGAAAGAAATTCTCTGTGTCGGCGACTCGGTGCCGATGGACCCTCGCAGCAGGAGCGACCTGTCCGCCCGCGCTGGGTGCGGTGACTGCGGGTTGGCTGGCAGCGATGGATGCCAGATTTTTTTTTTTTTTACAGTAGTATTTGGCATATTTCACAAACATGGCTAGCTGCACAATTATAGGAGCACAGTATATTTAATGCAGGTGGCACGTTTGTAGTTTATTTTGAGTGTATCTTCTCATCGAGTCTCTAGTGTCGAGATAACACATTTCCTCGTTGATCGCATTCGGATAAGTACCTCAAACTCATTCGATACCTAATGTTTTCTTTGAATGTCATTATATTTTCTCGTGCAGCAGCAAACAAATATCATTTTGATCATTCGATGGAAAAGGTAATAAATTTGCCATGTGGCAGGGCTGAATGATAACTATGTTTTCAGTGTTTTCTGCTTGTCATTGCACCTTCCGTGAACACTTCTTGTTTAAACTTGGTTGCCTCCACTGCCGGGAATATACAATACGCATTAGATTTATGCAATGCTTAGCCAGACAATCTTTAGCGTGCATCGACATCTATAACTCGATCTCCCTTAGTAGCCTGAGCCGCTGCGGCAGGTTATTGAACAGACGTTTTGCAACATGCGTTTTGAAACTTCCCATGCAATTACTTTGAAGACCGGAGCCAGTATTTCTGTTGGCTGGCAAGATTACGAAAACATAACACGTCGCTGTACTTGATATTCAGTCTAAATTCAGTCTAAAGGTTCTACAGCTTGTTACAAAGCGCACTGCAATTATGCAGTTGGGTGCAAGGATGATACAAATGAAATGAAGATGATACTACAATAATAAAATAGGATATAAAATTTAAATCTAATATGCTCTTGGCTATCCTGTGTTGAAGCTTTTCATATATTTCCTCTGCTGATATCTCGCTTCCCCATGAAATTATCTACCCGATCTATCTTTTTGACGGCAGAATAGGTGAAATCCGTCCTGTACAGGCAGTGGTAAAAAGCAAGCATGAAAAATCTGAAGTCTTGCTGGAGGAGCCCAATATGCGCGATTTTTCTGATGCTCAGAATGCTGGTTTGCAAGCTCGCTGGCTTTTTCTGCGGTCGCACCGGTAGGAAACCGCTCGCAGTTTCGACGACGCTGCTTAGTTTGTTGTATCAATTTATTGCATGTAAATGAAGCAAGCGTGTACCATTAAGCAAAGAAAGGACATTCGTTCATAGGTCAAGGAACGAACGAATTAGCGTGGCGTTGTAATAAAAGCGGGGCACTCAAAATGAGCTCCACTTCGTACGCAACCTTGTTGACGCCAGTCTGCAGTAGACACTTGATGCATGTGGAGGCGATGTAGTTTCAGACGGCCGTGATATCGAACACATGTCCACTATTATAAAGGGCAATTCCCTTGCGCGCACTGTCATCGCGGAAGTGCCCGCGAGACGCGCACAAACGGCAGATCGCACGCGCGCACCACGGCCACGCTTGCCGCATGAGGCCGCCTCGGGTTCCGACGGCTGCTGCTATGCGGCTTTCAGTGATGCCCCTATAGGCGCTGCGCATGGTGCATAGTCGTAGGGACGAGGGCCACGATTGCGGCACAAACGAGCCATGTCCGGCGACTCCACAGGCGTAGCAAATAGGTCAGTTGTCTTGTGTGCGCCAGGGGTTGGAAGGCTGTGGCTGTGATTGACGGCGGAGAACCAGACGATAAGCGGGGATTGTAAGTTGCTGAGTTTGCTGAGGTCCCAGAGGCTCGTAAAAGAGGGGAGGCCAGCTGTACAAAGGGGCGACAGGGAAGGGCCGTGGCCGCTCCAAAACATCAGCATACGTGAGAGGAGCCGCCAGCAGGGGCTGCTGAGGAGGTGAAGGCAGAACCTCAGCGACCTGCTCTTGTTTGACACGCTGAAGAGTGGGAGTGAGCGGCGGCGCAGGCACAGGCGGGCAGGTGGACAAGGAAATCTGGTGTGCGACTTCCTCACGAACAAACTGTTGAATGTGCTGAATGAGCGACTGCTGGTCCAGGGTACCGTCCCCGTAAAGAGCCAAGCTGGAAAGGGTGGCCTGCTGAAGGCCAGCACATCTTGTGGAAAAGCCGCCTTTTGTGCAGCTCATCGAAGCTTTGGCAGAAGTTGATAACATCGGACACAGTTTGGGGGGTTTTGGCGACGAGCATCTGGAAGGCGTCAACGTCAATGCCTTGCATAATGTGCCCGATCTTATCGATGTCGCTCATGGTAGGGTTTACGCGCTTGCAGAGGTCGACGATATCTTCTATGAAACTGGTGAGGTTTTCGCTGATTTGTTGTGCCCGACTTTGCAAGCGTTGCTCGGCGCGAAGCTTACTTATAGCGGGACGGCCAAAAACTTCGATCAGGCTGGTCTTGAGAGCCGTCCAGGTAGAGATGTCACTCTCATGGTGGCGGAACCATAGATTGGCAACGTCGCTCAAATAAAAAATGACATTTGTGAGCTTCGCTGTGTCGTCCCACTTGTTGTACGCACTTACGAATTCATACGACGCCAACCAGTCTTCCACATCCGTGTCATCGGTGCCGCTGAAGATGGCTGGGTCGTGCTGACGTGCTGCGCCGGGACAGATGACAGGCGATGGGGTTGGCGGTTGGTTGGCGGTCTCGGGCATCGCGGAAGTGGTAGGCAACACTCTGCTGCGAAGCTCCAGGTTGAGGGGATTGCTGTCGCCTCCACCACTTGTAATAGAAGACCTTGAACAGGGCGCTACGCCGTCAGCAGTCAATGGAACGTTCGGCGATCAGTCGTAGAGCTTGTGTTAGCACACGTACGAGCGTCGAAGCAAGCTTCATCGTAGTTTTCTTTCCTGACCGTCACGCGGAGTTGCCCTTTAAAGGGGAAAGTACAAAAACACATACACAAAGTACAAAGGGATGAATTACAATGACAGAGAATAATAACCGCACAGTGAACCCCAACTGACATGAAAAAAAAAAAAACATTTCGAGGACAAACTCAAGTACAGTAGAATCTCGATGATACGAATTGCAAGGGAGCACGCAAAATATTCGTATCATCCCGAATTCGTATGATTCAAAACAAGTCAACATCCACATGGGAATGAATTGAAAATGAACCAAAGTTTATTATGGCGAACTACTTGCGGCCGAAAAAGTCCGTAATGCTTGTCTGCACTTTTTTGCTGTTGATGTCGCGGACAAGCTCCGCCTGAAAGGCATAAAACCGTGCCGCGGTTTCGTCGCTCACGCTGCTGGCACTTACGTTGCGGCGCAGAACATCCAAAGCGTGAAAAGTATCTGCCTTTGACGGCGGCTGATCACACTCGTCATCAGCGTCACCATCGCTGTCAGGCTCACTTTCGCAATCATTCGCTTCATTGACCAAGTCTTCAATAGACCTCAGCCCACAGGTCGCGACATTGTCGTCCGCGGTAACGAAGTCCTGAACCGAAGCTTCAGTTTCCAGATTGTCCCAGCCATCAATCGTGAGGTCTTCGTCTGGCTCTTGACAATCTCCTGCCGAAGCCGCAGCAAGTCCGATGGCAAATCCGCACTTTCTAAAACAGTTCGAGATTGTGTCTGAAGTTACACTATCCCACGACATGGCTAGAAAGTGCAAAGCATCTAAGAGACTGATCCGCAAGTTTGCTTCTTTACGGTCAATTTTTGCCAGCAGACGCCTCACTAGAAGTCCTTTGAAATGATGTTTCACATTTCTAATTATCCCAGCGTCCAGTGGCTGAAGATGGCTGGTAGTGTTCGCCGGCAGGAACCTGACTTTCACGTTATTGAATGTCATTTCCTTTGGGTGGGCAGAGCACTGGTCCACGAAAAGCAAAATTTCCCGGTTTCTTGACGCCATTTTCCGATCAAGGCTTGTCAAGAACTCGCGGAAAAAATCTCCAGTCATCCACGTCTTTCGGTTGCCTTTGTAAAAGACAGGCAAACGCTCCGCTGATCGGAAACACCTCGGTTTCTTCGACTTACCGATGACGGTAAGCTGGAGTTTCTCTGATCCATCTGAGTTGCAGCAAAAGAGTACTGTTACTCTCTCCTTGCTTTTCTGGCCGCCCTGGCATGCCTGGCCTTTTACGCACAAACTTCTTTCTAGTTGAAGGTTGAAAAAGAGGCCCGCCTCGTCGGCATTAAATATGTCACGTGGCGCGTACTCCGAAATCAGCGCCGGCAGCGTGTTCAGCCACTCATCTACAGCTGACTGATCCACTTTCTTGCCTTCACCTGAGACGACCCGGCAGACAAGTCCGTACCGCTCCTTAAACCGGTGCAGCCATCCCCCAGACGCTTCGAAATTTTCAATTCCAAGCGAAAGCGCAACGGTGTCGGCTTTTTCACGTAGCACCTTGCTGTCCACGTTGACGCCGGCCGCTGTCACTTCGCGGAACCAAGTCAGCAGAACCTCTTCCAGCTTGACATGGGTCGCTGTTTTAGCCTGCTTCACGTTCGCACCGAAGTGCTGCACATTCTTCAAGATGACATCTCGCTACCCAACAATGGTGCAGAGTGTTGACGGTGCCAACCCTAGCTCTTTTGCTAAGTCGACACTCTTCTTAGGGTTTTTGTCGACCCTCTTCAGCACTTCAAGCTTTTCCTTAAAAGAAAGGGCTTTACGCTTCCGCGACATTTCGGCAGCAGCGAACGCTTGCGTCTTTCTAACGTTTGGGCAGGTCACGTCACAGGGAACAACAGAAAGAAGCGGCGAACGGAGAACCGGAGAACTACTGTAGCGGCAGCCAGCGTCACAGTCCTCCTGGGAACAGCCGGCGAGACAACTTTTCGATAGACCAATGAGCTGCCAGCGAATGAGTGACGTACACGACTGGGCACGTGCTTCGCCTTGGCCGTCCTTGTCTAGTGCTCGTCGGTTTGCTACGAAAGGGAGGGGGGAGTAGGGTGGCTAGTGGGGTGAGAGGCGTTGGAGAGGAGAGGCAGCGGCCGCGGTGGGTACCCTCTCCCCCTGTGAGCTCTTGCGCTGAGCTGCTCGGTGGCTTTGTGCCTTTGTACAACGTTCGTTCCTATCATTCGCGGCGATCATTCGCGACGGGGGGAAGGGGGGGGGGGAGTTGGCGGCGGCCGCGTCGGTTATGTTACCCTCTTGAGGACAGCCGCGCCGGCCCGCTCGCATGCACGACTGGTTTGCACGTTCGTATCAACCGCGGCAGGTTCAGAAACTCTTCGTATCACCCCGAATCTTAACGTATTCTATACAATGTAGTCCGTTCAAAGCATTCTTAAAATTCGTATCATCCCGAAATTCGTACCAGCCGTAATCGTATCATCGAGATTCTACTGTAACAAGTGATAAGTGATAAGGAGAAAATGTATAGAGAAACGTGTGCAGCTTATGCTATTGTGGAGCAGAATAGAGTGTACATGTGTTGTGAATAAACTGTACACTTAATGCGATGTGGTATTGTTTTCCCGAATAGTTATGATACAGAGGTAATACAGTCGACCGATTTTTCGGACCCTCTGGGGAATGCAAAAACGTCCAAAAATTCAGGCAGTCCGAAAAAATGAATGCATGAAAAAGACGTACCATTTTACAAATATTTCTTGGATCAAAACAGTCAAGGACGAGGTATTAGGCTTCCAAAACACCAAAGCATGAAAAAGAGCCGTTCAAAAACTCTATGCAGCCGACAGCCTGTTTATTATGCATGTGTCGTCACGGCAGCCAGCGTTATTGCTGCAGTGTCTTAAAGAACTTGTCGATCCTTGTTTGGACGGTGTTCCGCTTGCATGCGGTCATATTTGCCTCGATCTGAGCAAGAGTCATGTCAGCGCCGTACACCGATGAAAGCGTGAGCAATGCTCGCGTCAACTCTGAGCTCGTAGGCGGCGCAGATATTGGCTCCTCATTCTCAACATCGGAGTCTTCCGAATCCTCCACAACCTGTCGGACTAGCTCCTCATCAGTCAGTTCTGCACAGAAGTCGAGCTCGTTGTCAGCATGGACAAACTGTTCAAAAGTTATTTTCGTCGGTATGGAAATCTCAGCAGAGCGGACGTCGTTGATCGCGTCGTTCATGAGCGGGCACATGTCAATGACATTGTCACATTCAAGCAAGTCTGCTGCCTCTGTGGGGAGTGCGAAGCCTGCGTGGCAAAAACAGTTGGGAATTGCATCTTCCTTCACTGTCTTCTATGCGTCCACAAGCATTCCGACAGCAGACCGAAGGTCAACGTTGTAGCCTTTGCCGCTTTCCGCACACAACACCATGCGGTTTAGTACCCGTTAACGGTACAGAAGTTTCAGATTGCGGATGACGCCTTGGTCCATTGGTTGGAGAAATGCAGTCGTGTTGGGCAGCATGAACTTCAGCTGTACAGCCTTCAAATTGTTGATGCGACTATGAGCGGCGCAGTTGTCAACGAAGAGCACGACACGTCTGTTCTGAAGTTCAAACTTCCTGTCCAACCTGCGAACGTAATTCTCATGCAACTGCTGAATGACCCATGCCTTTTGGTTGGCTTCGTATACACACTGGCAGCAATGCCCCTTTAAAGCACCTCAGGTTCTTCGACTTCCCGATTACAAGCAAGGGAATCTTCTCGCTGTCAGACATGTTGCTGCCGACGAGAACGGCCAGCCGCTCCTTACTGTGCTTGCCACCGTGGCATTGGTCACCAGAAAAAGCAAGCGTTCTTTCCGGCATGATCTTATAAAATAAGCCAGTTTCGTCGCAGTTGAAAAAATTGTCAGCAGAGAACTGCTGCAACAAAGACTGCAGTTTTCCGTTGCGGTGCTGCTCAATAACTGCATTGCCGACGGCGCCGCTCTCACCGCACACCTTCTTGAACTTGAGGTCATTTCGATGTTTAAAGTTTCTCAGCCACCCATCACTAAACTTAAAATTGTCAATGCCCATTTGAAGCGCGAGAGTTTCCACTTTTTCTTTCAAGACGCCGCCCGGGACCGGCAACCGCTTTGCAGTCATTGAATTAAGCCAAACGATGAGGGCTTCCTCAAGCTTTGGGTGAATACCTCGCCTTGCATTCTTTTTTTTGGCACCAGATGGTTTTTCGGTCGCTTCCAGGATCTTGCCCTTGTTCTTGAGAAAATCCGAGACTGTTTGCTTGGAAATGCCGAACTCCTTACGCACGTCAGCCTGCGATCGTCCGCTTATTACTTGTTTAATACGGCTTTCTTCTCCATCATTAACCGACGGTACTGTTTTCCGCGCTTCAATGCCATCAGCGAGGACAACGAGGACGGAGTGGGGGCCATCGCGGGCAAGCAAAATCCTTTTGTTGCGAAGTGTCGAAGCACCTAGGTCTAGCGTCGCAGAGCACACTTGACACAATACGTAGCAGGTAGCGAAACCATGCACCAGCTTAGCAAAACACCATGTGGCCTGCGATGAGTCTACGCAACGAAAAGGCGAAACGGTCGCGGCGTCAACGGCACTTCCGGAAACTCCGGAAGAGGCGCTGGTGAACATAGCCAGAGTGGCCAGACCAAATCGGTGTGTGACGGCTAGGTACGGCTAGTTGTTCAAAGCTGTGACATGGTTCGCAGACTGGGAGATAGCCAAAATGGCGGCCTTGTATGACGCAGTTGCGGTTTCAGATCTTCTGTCGCATCAAAAAGTCCTAAAAATTGGATGGCGGTGGTTCGAGCATCCAAAATTTCAGATGCCCTTATACATTGATTCTATGGGGCTCGTGGCGGTGCCGCGAAGACGTCCGGAATATCGGGCATGTCCGAACATTCGGTCGTTGACTGTATACTTAAGGAATTCAAACGTTCCTTTAGAGATATTTATTCCTGCTAGCTCCAATGTTTATATATTTATAAATTGGATATGCCTCTCTATATTTTCTGCCCCTTGCAGATTTAAAGCCTAAGTGGAGAATATATAATTTAATTTCTTCGAACTTGTGGTCTGTCTGATTGAAATGCTGGGAAACTGCTTTCGGGAGGTTTTTGCTTGTGTCTGCCCGATGTCCATTAAGCCTTATGTTCATCGGTTGCCCTGTCTCTCCGATGTACTGTTTATGACAGAAGGAGCATTCTAGAAGGTAGACAATGTTTGCAGATGTGCAGTTAAAGCCTGAATTTATGTGAAAAGTAAAATCGCTTGCATTACTTTTAACCGTGGTGTCTGTTTGTATATGACTGCACGTCTTACATCTAGGTAGAGAGCAAGGGTGTGGTTGTGTTGGATGCTTGTTGTTGAGTTTGGAATATACTAGAATATCTCTGAGGTTTGCGTTACGTTTGTATGTTACCCTTGGTGCCTCCGGAAATATTTTCTTGAGACGTTCATTACACGTTAGCATGGAATGGTATTTCCGCAGAATATTGTTTGGCATTGGAGTATTTAGTCACAAAAGAAGGCTGGCGTTCAGTGTTGGCCTTTGGTCGTTTCATGAGCACGTTGTTGCGGTTTAAAGTGCTTGCTTTTTCGAGGGCGATATTAAGGGAGTTATCGGGATAGTTCCTCTGGATGTGTTGCTTTCAATGAATGTAGTTCGTTTAGGTAGTCATTATTATTGCTACATATTCTTCTAAGCCGTGTCGCCTGTCCTACAAATACAGTCGAACCCGGACATATCGAACTCGAAGGGGATCGTGAAATAGTTCGATACAGTCGCAGACTGATTTTTAGGACATACTCGATTATTCGGACTGCTTCGCGGCACCGTCACCCTTCCCATAGGCCGTAATGCATAACAAATACCGAAATTTCGGACACTTCGCAACCTCTCCATTTGATTTTTCGGACGCTCCTCGAGCCAACTCGATCGACAGCAGCTACCCACACTGACGCTGACTGAAGCATGAAGCGCCATTTCTGTTTTGGAATGAGCCTCCTTGCTGCCCCAAGAGGTGGCGGTAGGAGCGGAGTCTGTTCATCATCATCGTTTTTGTGTGTTCCGGCACAATGGCTAGTTTCGGTCTCGCCCATCCAAATCCAGTAGCCGCTAGCCCGGTTGTCTCTTCTTCCTTTGTGACGGCATGCGGTGTAGTTATAGTGCGCAGTGTTCATTCTACTTGTGTTCCTTGTGTGTTGTGTACGCCTAGCAGTGAGACCTTTGAAGCACACGGGAATGGCGCCAACATCAGGGCAGTCAGCGCCGGGGAATTCAGCTGAGAAGCGCGGCAAATACGCAACAATGACAATGGCGAAGAAGATCGCTGTGATCCATCAAGTGCAGAATGGCTACCTGCAGAGCGAAGTTGCCCGGGAGTTCGGCATCTCGAAGCAGACTGTGTTGGACTATATGAAAAACAAAATGAAGATTTTGAACGAATCATTGAAGTCTTCTGCAGTGCTGAAAAGAAAAAATTTCAGAGAGGGCAGCCACCCAAAGCTTGAAGAAGCGCTCCACATGTGGCTGTGTGTGACAGTTGCAAAGAGGATCCCAGTGTCAGGCGATCTTCTGAAACAAAAGGCGGAGGCCCTCGCACTGCGAACGAACATCAAAGTCTTTAAGTTTAGCGATGGCTTGCTCCGTAATTTTAAGAAGAGGTACGACCTCACTTTCAAGAAGATGTGCGGCAAGAGTGGTGCCGTGGACCAGACTCTTGTAACAGATTACCGCTCCGACAGACTGAAGTCGCTGCTGGACCGATTTTCGCCTGATGATGTCTTCAATTGTGATGAAACAGGCTTTTTTTATAAGATGTTACCCAAGAAGACACTGTCCGTGTCTGGCGACCCCTGCCACGGCGGAAGGCATAGCAAAGACCGGGTCACAGGGATGGTTGGCAGCAACATGTCGGGAAACGAAAAGCTCCCGATTCTTGTGATTGGGAAATCAAAGAGCCCGAGATGCTTCAAGGGGGTAAAAGCATTGCCCGTGTGGTATGAAGCCGACTCGAAATCTTGAATTACGCAGCATCTTTTCGCTGCCTATGTACGCAAGCTGGACCAGAAATTCAAGACCCAAAATCGCAAGGTGTTACTCTTTGTGGACAATTGCGGTGCACATGGCCACATTGATGACCTCGAATCCATTCAGTTGGAATTCCTGCGACCAAACACGAGCATCCTTCAACCTATGAACCAGGGTATGATTAAAAATTTGAAGGTGCTATATAGAGCTCGCTTGCTGAGCCGCAGGATTCTGTGCATTGGCGGCGGCAAGCAGTATGCTGTAACTCTGCTATCGGCGTTCAGCATGCTTGCTGACGCCTGGAAGGCAGTGACTGCAGCCACACTCCGAAACTGCTTTCGGCATGCTGGATTTGTTGGAGTTGGTGAAGCGGATGCCGCGGCCCAGGATCTCCCGTCTGACATGCTTCCCACAGATGGCGAACATGTGCTGTAAGACTTGCGCAGTGGCGGCAGGGTGATCCCATACGCAGTCACCTTTGAAAACTTTGAGCACTCACATGCGCGGAGCTGGACGATGACGAGATAATTCGTCAGGTGTCTGCTGTCCCGTCTGACGACGAATCTGAGTCAGAGGACGACGCACCACCTGTTCCGCTGCTGTCGCACGCGGACCTTGTGAATGCGGTGACGATGCTTGCAGCTACCTACAGTGACAGCATGACCTTTTCCGAGATTCAAGCCGATCTGATTGCTCGCAAACGGAGGAGCGTCCAGCAGCATATTCACGATTTTTTCCAGTCAATTGCGGGGCCTGAATAAGTGCATGGGGCATGCCAGTGCATAGAAATAAAGATTTCTTTTTTTCTTTTCTGATTTTGTTTTTTTGGACTCCTGTTCATTCGGACTTTTCGGCGGTCCCCGTGAGATCCAAATAATCGGTCGGCGACTGTATATCGATAATTCAATATACAGAAATCAGCTTGTGACTGCACTTACGATGCGAAAAAACGATGCCGTATTTGTCACGTAATCAACCCACTCTCATAATGAACCCACCTTCCACTTTTTCACCCGAGAATTTGGGGGAAAAAAAACCGTTGAGGCCAGCTTGCTCACATGCAAGCGATTGAGTGATCTCAGCGACGAGCGGCAGTGACAAAGCGAAAAATTTCCAACTTGTTGGAACTGCATCTCTCTTGCCGCTCGAGCTACCGCGGCAGCTCAAAACACTGTTTCTGTGTCGCCGCGACAGAAATCACGAGCGTTTTTGCTTGCTTGCAGAGGAAGCAATCACAGCTGCGGATGCTAAGAAGCGGCAGATTTTTTTTTTTTGCGAGAGTCGTCTATTCTTGCATCTGTGAATCAACAAAAGCACGCAGTCATCTGCGATCATGACACCGGCTTTAGCATTGTTCATTTCAAATGGCATTTGCAGCTAACATGCTTTCCAATGATTTTGTGGCAGTGGACGACGATGCCCCAAATGCGGCGTGTAGAATCAAACCAGGCTTGTGCAATCTAGCCATCATGGGCTCTTTGCCAAGTGCTCTCCCCGCCACCGCAGGAGCTAATATTAAAAGTATAGTAAGAAAAATAAACACTCCGTGACGTTATCACTGGGCAGCATCTTGGCTTGCTGCCAATAAATGAGCTGTAGATGCGACCCACGAAAGGAAGGACGTGCCCCCAACTAACACTTATTTTTTTTTTTTTATTCTCAGTGGCAAAAGTGGAGGGTGGGTTCACTATGCAGGTGGATTGATTATGCAACAAAAACAGTATCATTTTTCACAGTCACAAGCGGTGTCTCAAGCCGATTTCTGTGTATCCAATTATCAGTATATCTGACTATTTCGCGATCCCCTTCGAATTCGATATATCCGGGTTTGGCTGTGTAGTACAAGAAAAACGGTAAGCAGTAAGACTTTCTCAGTGTGCATCAACTTTTACTGCTGAGTGACTATTTGTGCTGCTTTTGAGGAAGTAATGGATGAAAACATTAAAAATAGCATCATTTATACAGACTCTTTAAGTGCTTTCATGGCAATAAACTCCAAAAATGCTGTCGAACCAATGATAGGAAACATAATACTGAATATATTAAACATCACGTCACAAAATTGTATTATAATACTCTGCTTGGCCTCTAGTCACGTTGGGAATAGCAGAGGTGAAAGTGCTGCTCCATTTGCTCCATTCTGCTCCAAACTGCATTTCCTGCTCCATCCTGCTCCAAAGCACAATATTGCTTCAAAACTGCTCCAAACTGGCTGCTTCCATTTTCTGCCATCAAATTTAGCAGAGCAGGGGAACATTTCACTGCACCAGGGCCAAAGATATAGCGTATCTTGCACTGGGCTTAATAGAAATAAAATTTTTGTAAGGGAGGGAAGCATGGAGCATAATAAATGTTTGTTAGCAAGTAAATTTAGTATGAGCCACTGTTGATTGGAGGGAATTGATTGCAAAAAAAATGCAGTGTGCATGTGGCATATACCACCTCATCCCAGCTTCTTGAATCGCCAGTGGAGGTGAGAAGCAAGAGCAGCAAGCGAAGTAGATAGCACAAACTACTGTGAGCCATTAGGAAACTTGTCCAACTGCAAAGACTGCATGAGTTATTCTAATACTTTTGATGTGAAAACAAGCAGGTACATCGCCATCAAGCCTCACTGTCATTTACAAGCATGTCAGGCCTACGGCAGACAAAATCATACTTGAAGCCTAATGGGTTGCTATGCCAAAAGTGTCAATCACCACGAGGCTTCCATGAAGTGCTGGAAAGCCATATAGGGCTAATTGCCAAGACTGTAAAAATGAGCCCCAGCATTTTTCAAGCAAAAGAATAATGAACTATTGGCAGGTGGCAGTGAAGTGAAGAAGCTGAAGGATGATAAGGCTACCCTTCAATGCCATCTATCTTTCCTGAACACACTACTGACTAGTGCTCAGGAATTTATCAGCGCAAGATAGATAGAGAGCGGAAATGTCGTTCCCAATAATCTGAACTCCAAATTAGTGGCTCTGCTTGAGGGCATCAGAGTGGTAGACTTGACAGATTTCTCGACATATAAATCTATCAAGTCAAAATAGGCAAACAGTTTAATTCAGGCTGCTAGTCTGTTGCAAATTGTTGCTTAGATTAGCATGTTTTATATTATACATCTTTACATGTTTTGGCCATTTGTCTTGTGAGAGATGAGTGCAAAGTTGGAAAAGCATCTAACTTATATAAAAAGGAATCAGATCGGGAATTTTGTATATCAGAAAGAGAAAACCACAATTATCAAAGGCGTTTGACCCTAGAAACATGCTCCAAAACATAATTTGAATGCCTCTCATTTCATTGCTCCGAAGCTGCTCCAAAATGGCGTTATTACTGCTCCCTGAACTGCTCCAAAATGCCCGAGCCTTCTTCCACCCCTGGATTAGGGATAATGAGAGAGCAGATGCATACGCCGCGCAATCCAGAACCATGAAAATAAATCCTGCGAACATGCCACACAGGAATTGCATGAATTTAGTGCATCGCAAACTGAGAGCCAAGAGGCAGGCTGCTTGGGAAAACGAAGCAAACAAGCTAAATTTTGTAAAGCCCATTTTAGGAAAATGGAAATCATGTCACCATCAGGAATGTTTCGTTGAAGCAATTTTATGTCATCTACGCATAGGACACACACACGCACATCGCCCATAGTTTCTTGCTAACAAGAAAATACAAACCTGCGTGAAATCTGCTGTGGTAAGTGCACAATTCACATTTTAATCACATGCTCACAACTTGAAGACTAGGAAAAAAATGTTTTGCTGTGTTTTACAGTGAACATATTTCATTTCGACCAAAAGTGGCTACACTGAATAGACCAAAGACGATAGTATACAGTCGAACCCGAATATATCGAACTCGAAGGGGATCGTGAAATAGTCCGATATATCGATAATTTGATATACAGAAATCGGCTTGTGACGGCACTTACGATGCGAAAAAACGATACCGTATTTGTCGCGTAATCAACCCACTCCCATAATGAACCCATCCTCCACTTTTGCACCCGTGAATTTGAAAAAAAAAAAAAGTGTTAAGGCCAGCTCGCTCACATGCAAGTGGATTGAGTGATCTCAGCGACGAGCGGCAGTGACAGAACGAAAAATTTCCAACTTGTTGGAACTGTATTCCTCTCGCCGCTCGAGCCACTGCGGAAGCTCAAAACAAGGTTTCTGTGTCGCCGCGGTAGAAATCACGAGCGCTCTCGCTTGCATGTGAAAGGCGCGCGCCACTCCGTTTCGGTCGTCTCATCCACAGCTCATTTCTTGGCAGCATGCCAAGATGCTGCGCAGCAATAATGTCACTGCGTGTTTATCTTTTGTTAGCTCCTGCGGTGGCGGGGAGCGAACTCGGCAGAATGCCCGTGATGGCGGGATTGCACAAGCCTGGTTCGATTTATCACGCCGCGCTTGGGGCGGGCGCAGTCCACTGCCACAAAATCACTGGAAAGCGAGATAGCTAAATGCTGTTTGAAGCGAAAAATGCTAAAAGCCAGTGTCATGATTGCAGCTGACGGCATGCTTTCTTTGATTCATACGTACAAGGATAAACGACTCCCACAAGAAAAAAAAAAAAGAAAAAAAAACTGCCGCTTCTTAATGTCCGCAACCGCCATATCTTACGCTATGCCGCGCGTACAGCACAAGATAAGAATGGACGGCTCTCGCAAAAAGAGAGAGAGATCTGCCGCTTCCACGTCAGCTGCCGCACGCAGAGGGTTCGCAACACACGCTGGAGAAAGCGGCGTCCGACGTTCTGTCTGAAAACGGGCTGAGCTGGCTTGGCGCATGCGTAGCGCGTGCTACTGAGAACGAAGGCCAGGAGAGAGGAAGGAGAGAGATAGCTCGACAAAAGAATGGGCACACCCTTGCGCTTTGCTCTACCGCGTTTTTCCCCTCTCGTTCACACGGTTCTCTTTGGTTCATTCATGCACATGGCTTGCAAATGTCACGTGCTGGCGCGCGGGAAACGATAACCGCAGATGCGCGCACCTTTGGGGAATGGGCGCAGCGCTGCCCTAGACCAGCCGTCGCCGAACTGTCCCCTCTCATTCCTTCCGCGCGTGGCTTGAAAACGTGATGCGGCAAACGGCCGAGGGTGATGCAATCATCTTTGGGGAAGGCACACTTTCCAGTGCGTGGTGCGGAGTTCGATATATCGACCGACCGGTGAAATTGAGTTCGATATATAATGCGGCTTTCCTGTACTTTTACATGGGATTTTCAAGGGGATATTCCGTGAGTTCGATATAACCAAAACTCGATATATCCAGGTTCGACTGTATTTGCGCCCAATGCACACCTGCTGTGAAGTTGTATCCACTTGTTGCATTGTTCACTGTCTGTTTTTATTCACTCAAGTCAGCCTAAGCCTAATTGCCAGACGATTGGTTCTTTTTATTAGATAAAGCACATAAATGCTTGAAGGTTGAATTTTTTGGCAAGGACATGGGGCAACAATGTTCAAGCATTTTAGTTTCAGTACTCTCTGCCCATGAAGATCCGTGTTGAGATACAGCCGAATTGTGCAATGCCATGAAAGAGGTTGGTAACAAGCACGCAAGGAAAAAAAAAAGACACTTGACTGGAATGTTCAGACTCTGTACTGGAATACTGAGTCTTATGCCCGAGTATGGCGATGATCAGAGCGGTGATTCTGAGTGCGAAGTGGATGTCTCTGCAGCGCTGCCGTCAAAAATTTGCTAACTTCTTTTTTTACCACATTGGAAGACTAACTCATTGAAGGCTTTTGAGTAAAAACATTGTTGCTGCTCCGCCTGCATGACCTTTTTTTAGGCGTGATTGCTGCCTATTCTTTTCTATCATTTCACACTGTGTAAAAAATGTTCTAACCATTTTGCTGTACTCGCACAAGCATCATATACTCAAATCACATTGTGTTACTTGGGGAAATTGAGGTGCGTCTTATATATACATACTTTTTTATTGAAAGCCTCTAAGGTGCGTCCTATACACCAGGTATGTGTGCTTGTACATTTTTCACTCTCTAGCCTGTGTCTCGCTCCATTTTTCCAACTTTGTTTTCCTTGCCAGGACTTCTTACTTGGAGATGCTAGCAAAGCCAAGGAGAAACTTGGTTGGCAAAGGAGGATTTCATTCCAGGTTTGTTATTGCTTCTGTATTGATACCCTAACAATTACACTGCAGTCCCAGTGAAAACGCTCAGCACAATTCTTGTGTGTTACTATGTTTAAAGGAAGGCTTCATAGCTAACTTAGAAATAGCTTCTGCTGTTAAAGGTCCACTGAAAGGGGTCACCAAGAAGGGTAAACAACACCATAACACTGATAGTTATTGAACCACCCATCATTCTTCCGCAAATATTTTTGATCTAGCTTCTGCAACACCAGAGATATAGGCGATTAAAAATGACCCTTCCAATTTTCTCTCTCAACTCGTATGCCGAAGGGAGCCATAAAAAAATTAAGAATACAAGCAAGTTCAAAGCTCCGCCCAGAAATACATCACTTCGACGAACTTCCGGTTGCCGTGCGCTCGCTCGCTGGCGTACTCGCGTCAACCCGTCCTCGCTCGCACACGCCTGAGGAGTTCGCCGGTTCGCACAGCGACGGTTAGTGTAACCGCAAACCCGTGGTTAGCCTATGTTACATGGCGGACCAAACCATGGTTACACCACTAACCGCGGTTATCGCAAACTGAGCTTGGCGACCTCGGTTTGCGTCGTTAACCGAGATTATGACTGCGTCTGTTGACGGAAGCTACTCGTCGGTGCCCGAGTGCGCGAAACGTACGAGCGGGTCTGCTTCACAAAGTTATTCATTTGCCCACTGTATCACGTTTAAAGATCAATGTATAGAATATGGTGCCACCCGACATCTTAGATTACGGCCGACAGCGCAGCGACTGCGTACTGAAGCCTTGTCTTACCTGCAGTATCGTTTGAACGGCTTGTTGCTGAGCAGAACGTCAAAAAATGCGTGGCCTCAGCTATGAAAGTACACGAGTTTGCAACGCTTGCAACACGGGATGCCACGAGCAGGCTGATGGACGTTATACAATTACCGCGGGAGTGGGGCGCGCGAGCGCGGCGAACGACGGCACCATGCGTGACCGTCCCTAGGCCTAAATTGTTTCGCTTCGAAGCCGCGGCGGTCGACGCTTTGGAACATGATCAATGCTGTCGTAAATCGTCTATTTAAGAAACTGCCTTATAGTGAATCCTACCCTGCCATAGTAAAACAATTATAGGATTAACTCTGCCGACGCATTAATCGCAGAGCTAGTATGAGCAGATCGGATCAGCCGAAATGCACCAGCGACAGCTGGCTTGAGCAGAAACTTGCTCGTATCATGGCTATCGCTCTAACCAGCAATTTGCTGCTGGTCAGCGATCCTCACGAGGGCTTCATACTTGATATTCGGCTCAGTATTCCAGACGCCAACAAATTTTAGCACACTTTATTTCGGAAATCGGTGCTAACGATCCGCCGGGTTGTTCGCGAACGGTATGCGGGAGGAGGGGCCACAGCGGTGGTGTTTACGGCGGTCGAGGAGGTGCTGCCATCGTGCGGTGCTTGACCGTGCTGTTGACGCCTCGTCGGACGACACTCCAGTACTCCTGAAACCATGTTATATAAATAAGATATTTGTAAATGCAGCTTCGTTCTGCCGATCCCTGCGTCGCTTCGGTTGTTGTACTTAATGGGCAATGGCCACCTAACCGATAAGGGCGGTGAGCTGTGTAACAACCCGCACAGAGTTCGAGCAGCGCACGAGCAGATGACTTTCGCAGCTACCGGAAGTGTGTCCGTGACGTCATGGCTGCAGTGGCCACAGGGAATGGCAGCTTCTAGCAAGCCTTGCCAGTCAACTCACCCGTGACGTCACGGGTTAAGGAAATATTTCCATGCGACACCGCCAAGCGACATTCTCTCTGCCCGCGAATTTCAAAAAACACTGTTTTTAAAAATTAATAATAAATCGCTGGCTTTGTTCCAAGGAGTTATACTTTGCGTTAATGCTCAAAAGGATGTGTTCTACACACTGAACACGTTTATCAGTGGCTTCTTGGGGGCCGTTTCCGTGGACCTTTAAGGTGGTTTTTTCCATTGGAGAGAGTAGGACAAAAAAATATCCTTGCAGGGCACGCCTGTAAATGCTACACAATATTTAGAGCGTAATGTATGTAGATTATTAGATCAAGCAAGCACAGAAAGAATGAGCTGTCACTGCAATAGTTGTCTTGACACCAGTCTTGCAGTGCTGTGACATGAAAAGAGGAACCACAAAGCTGCGGGGCTATTTCTAGTGTGGTTACGAATGTATAATTAAAATAGGTCCATTCGATTCGGCTGTACTTGCTGCACCAGTTCCGTAAAGTTCTGTGGCAGTGCCGCAAGCGTGAAATGCCAGTTTCAGCAGTTCAAATGCAGCATCAGCACCAGCTGCTTCCTAGCCGTGGCGTCGCCAACAAGCTATGGTCGAGTGCCACTCACGTCATCCGATGCGAGTGTCTCGAGTAACGTGACGAATTTTCAAATAACACATGACAACAAAGTTTTGCCTTGGTCAAGCCACTATACACGTGGTTTGTACGTTGTAAGATAAACTGCGAAGACACACGAGTTATTCCACTTGTCACCGAGAACGCGAGTTCACCAAGGAAACTGCTGTACTATGCATGTACCTCACATCTAAGTAAACATACGCATGCAGTGTGATGCATGCTGATTATACCTGTCATGATCATGTGCGTTTCTCGCCCGCTACAGCAATTGTGGTGCATGTATATGCATTTAATTGACAGCACGTATATTTATTGCGTTGTGCTATTCGAAAACCTTCATGTTCGGGATGTTAGCGCCGGTGTATGTGAACGGCAAATACAGAGCCAATAGAATTCATTCATTCGTGAATGCGGTGCACAAGTAAGTATATAGGCGGGCCACACTCTCATCAACCGGCGCCAACATGCCAGTGAAGGTGATGAATTTTTAATTAGCACATTGCAGTGAAGTGTTGACACAAACTAGCTTCGATGCATGTGCACCTTGCTGCAGCTGGCACGAAGCGCACATCTTTTACTGACCACGAATGAAGTCAACATATGCATCATGCATCACACTGCATGCGTGTGCTTGCTTTTGAGATGTGGAGTAGGCATTACCATTTCCTTGACGAACACGGGCACCATTCTCGTTGACGAGTGGAACAACTAGGGTCTCTTCACCGTTTGTCACAACACGCAAGCCATCGTTGTACAAGCCGTCATCTGCTTCCATGCAGAGACAGCAGCTGCATCATTCCAGCACTGACAGCTGAGAAGGTACACGGATTTGCTGATCTTTTCTTGAACTGGACCTGCACGACATCTGCACTTTTTGAAATGAACGTAATCATGTAGAGGACGCCATGCTGCAAAAGCTGAAACGAATGGCGAAGTGCAGCACCCCATAGTTTACGTAGGGCAGGTGAATCGAATGGACCTTGTAGTATTTCCTTATGGACTTTGTGGTAAACTTGATAGTAGTAACCTGTATCGAAACTGCCAAGCACCAACCCAAAAAATATTTGTGTCCATTCTGGGATAGTGGTCTACCAGATATAGAGCATTGCAGATTAGTGAGCCAACAGTTTTATTATTGGCCTAATGTAGGCAATCCTGTAGATTGTTTCAATCATTTGAATAGTTTCTTCTACTGATAATTTGCTCAAGGCACAAATTAGAATGCCAATTTTATTTTGTGACTTACATGAATAATTCAAGTAATTCCTCTTTAAAACTACTAGAACATATACCACAGGGAATAGCACACATGCTATTCCTTGTGGAATATGTGCTATGCACTGCTGTCATTCAGCAAGGTTATGACATTCAGCTGCTGCGTTCATGAATTCAAACCCACACTCATGGCAACCAAATTTTAATGAAGGCGAAATCCTAGAATGCCTTTGTTCTGGTACATTGTCACATTAAAGAATCCCGGATTATTGAAAATCATGTGGAGCCCTCTACTGTTCCTCATCTATAGCACTTTTGCTTCGTAATGCAAAAATTATTTTAACATTGCACGGACACTGCAAGCTGCAGTTGTAATGAATAAGTTGCGCAGAGTGGGTGCAGCACGTTTATACGGCCTGTTCTGCAGAATGCCTCGATTTAAAGGAAAAGGAAATGCCCTTTCTGCTATTATTTTTTTTTTAGGGGTAGAAATAACTTGTCAACGATGCTTGGGCACTCAGTATATCACTGTAGCCTGTAGCCCATGAATGATTTAGTTTGTGGCGAAATTAGTTGCTGAAGGGTTCACGTAATACTTCTGTTACCCACTTGCCGGTAATTTCGTTTGTGTTCCTCTTTTATTTATTATCATAACCATCTTTTTCACCTTCACTGAGTCTGGGAAAGAATTTGTGATGCCACATTTCATCTGCGTGATCTCCACATTCTAGTTTCTCACCTTGCCATGGTGGGACAGTGGTTAGGGCTCTCGACTGCTATACCCAAGGGTGCGGGATTGAATCCCGGCCGCGGTGGCTGTGCCCGTGTGCTGTGCGATGTCAGTGCGTGTTAAAGAATCTCAAATAGTCGAAATTTTCTGACCTCTCCACTATGGCGTCTCTCATAGCTTCAGCTGCTTTGGTACATTGAACCCCATAAACTAAACAAACTAAACTTTCTAGTTGCCTAGGCTGTGTGAGAATTGTTCTGACTTCAAAATTGCATATATCAGTATTACGCCCACTCGTTTTAATATGCGATGCTTGGTGGGTATATTTCTATCTTACTTCTCAATCTCTGAGCGGGGTGGATGTAGTGCACATTCTACATTAATGGCGCTTCTTTAACCAGGTTAAAGAAGTTACTGACCGGTTTGTAAAGAATTGCAGCAAAAACAAGCTTTCACGGCCTGCACTGTGGCTTTTTGTAGGATGATGTGCAGCTCTTTAGATGTATGCCATTATGAAAATAACTCTCAGTTCATCTGTACCCATGAAACACATGCAAGTTGTTGAAAGTTGTACATTGCTTTCAGCCTGCTTGGAATTGTGTTAACAGCTTGTCATGCCCAGCACACTGTACCCCACTGCAGTTGCTCAGTGGTTAGGGCACTCAACTGCTGATTTTAAGGGTGTGAGTTCAAGCTCAGCCGAAGCAGCTACGTTTCGATGGATGCGAAACTCTACGCGCCCACGTGCTGTGCAATGTCTACGCACACTAAAGATAGCAGTTGGCCGAAATTTCTGTAGCTCTCCACTGCGGCATCTCTTCTAGCCAATCTTGCTTTGAGTAGTTAAATGCCGTCAGCTAAGCCAAACCATCAACTAACACCACCTTCTTTGCAAATACTGCAGGAGCTAGTCAAAGAAATGGTGGACTCTGACATTGCCTTGATGAAGAAGAACCCATCTGCCTAGGGTCCTTCACGAGCTTACACCTGCCAAGACCTGATGCTGTTTACACAGAACCTTGGAAGGACATTCCCATGGAAAACTGAGATGATGATGCAGTTCACACGCCTTCACAAAGGCACAGTCATTTTTATAAGCAAATTGTTTTTCTTAGTTATTCAGGAACCTGAGCACCTTCTATATATAGGTGCCAGCGTATTGGGCGGGGCTACATAAAAATTAGTGCAGGGAACTTGTGTTTTGTTCTTGTTGTACTTGTTACATGGGAGGGCATTATTTTTAATATATCATTGAAAACCAAGAGTGGGTTTTGGGACCTGTGTTGGGAACAAGCGAGAAGATTTTCTTTGTGCCGAATTTTCTTTGCATAATAAAAGAGCAGTGAAAGTAAGGATGTAATCGTGTGCTTGACTTAAATAATTTGGGGTTTTTGTAATTGAGCTTTGTAATTATGTGTCTGGTACATAAGCAATCCTTACTAATAAATAACATGACTACACCCGAGTTTTCAGAAGGAAGGAAAGTTTGGACTGGCTCTACTCGCCTGCTATGCTTAGTCTTATGGGAGCTTTTGGTCGGGTGAAATTAGTAAGGAGTGACTGCAGTAGCTCTTTGGTTGACCAATATCGGAATAGATATTGCTGAATTGGTGCAGAGAATGCAGGGATGGGGTGGCTGCACCATTTTGATGCAAATGCACTTTTCTGCGCCATGCTGCATCAAAAGCACTTAAATGGCTGAAATTTGCCAACTTGGGCCAAAGAGGCTAGACAAGAGCGACATGATCTTTCCCCACATTTCATTTTATCCGTTCTTTCAAATAGTTTGTGGTAGCACTGGCTGTTTCACTTGCACCACAATTTAATGTTTTCGATCAGCTTGAATACAGCACTCTCAAAGTGTGACCGCCAAAATAGGTTTGTAAATTTAATGGAACAGTGGTGCTCGTGCAATTCGTACGTGCTATGGCAGCCACAACGATGGTTGGCAGTCCCCATTTTCGAAATACATTTCAGTCACATTTGTTCTTTCCTCAACTTCATATCATCCCACGGCTGCAATCGAGCGTGTGTCAGTGGCCTTTTATTTATTTTAGGGTAGCGTTTGGGATGAGATTTTACTGTATTCAAACTAGAGAACTGTGTGCTTTAAGCCACCGAGCACATAAAAATAAAAAAAAAAATTCGATGACAAAAAATAAAAGGTTTGGAGCTAGCCCCACGTAACTCCGTAGCAACTCTGGTGCATCTGAGGCATAGTTTCGTTTAGCCGGCTTCAGTAAAAGTCCATTTTCACCCCATAACGTAGCAATCAGTGTTGTCAGACCAATACTCGAAGGCTGGGCAGCTTTAATCCAGTCGAGAATGGCATGCATTGCGCTCTGCCTTTAAGTATCGTGAAAATATGTGGAAGGAAGGGTCTGGCATGCACTGTTACCCAAGGTTACATCTCTTTTGTTTCTCAATGCATGTTGCATTTAACTGTACTGCCTTTATAATCACTTCGCAAATATCTCTCTAGTGTCATGCTGGAGTAGTAGTCGGCGTGCAGCACGGGGTCTGCGTGAAGCTACGATTTTTCATTTGTATAAAATTGTGTACTCTTGTGAGCATGATTAATGCCCTGCTTGCATGACTCGAAGCCCTTGGTTGCCATTATAAGTTGTGCGCCAGGAGGTAACAGGACTGAGCACCACTCACAACTTGTGAGCACTCAGTCCTGTTATCTTCCTGGTGTCAGTGTGATTCGCGCCTATAACCAGAGATGAACAGTCACCAACTAGGCCAACATTATACGCCTATGAGCTGTAAAGTGGACAGTTGCCAATGAATAAGTCGGGCTGAAAACCATCAAAAGAACACAATCAAAAAGTGTGATTCTCAATCACAAACGAGTCGACACCCAGAGATTGGCTTATTATGCATCTCTCCCAAGTGTTCATCACATCGCACTGGTGTGATGTGACAAAATTCATATCTCCACTTTGTCCACCTTTTCGATTTTATGCCTTGAGAAGGCTAGTATACGTGCTGCTGTAATCAATAGATTGAAGCAAAACAGCATTTATTAGCATTTAATATAATTTAAAAATTACCGCATACTGCATTTCTTGCAGTAAACACGCACACAAAAAAATGCAAGTTGCAGAAACAGCTGCCAGTAAAAAATACAACATATTGCACGTTCTCAGAGTTAAGAAAAAAAATGCAAGTTACAGAAATGGCTGCCAGTAAAAAAAACTTCTGCACATTCTACAGTTTAAAAAAATATATATTTTCGATTTTATGCTTTGAGAAGGCTAGTACACGTGCTGCTGTAATCAATAGATTGAAGCAAAACAGCATTTATTAGCATTTAACATATAAAAACTACCACATACTGCATTTCTTGCAGTAAACACGCAAATTTACAGAAACAGCTGCCAGTAAAAATACAAAATATTGCATATTCTTAGAGTTAATAAAAAAAACACAAGTTACAGAAACAGCTGACAGTAAGAAATACAACATATTGCACATTCTTAGAGTTAAGAAAAAATACAAGTTACAGAAACGGCTGACAGTAAGAAATACAACATGTTGCACATTCTCAGAGTTAAGGAAAAAAAATGCAAGTTACAGAAATGGCTGCCAGTAAAAAAAAAAACTTCTGTACATTCTAGCAGTTAATTAAAAATATATATATATAATTAATACATTCCGCCAGCAACCCTGTGAGTAAAGTCAAAAGAAGTAGGGTAGAGTGGATACTAGTTACGTTCAAAGAAATTCTAAAATGAACCTGCTAAACAGAGCAAAAATAACCAAAGTAAAAAACATGGTAGCCTTCTTTCGCAGATAAAAAAAAAAACTGCATTCTAGCAGTTAAAGGGACAGAACACTGGAATTTCAGCATTGAAGTCTTTTCGGTGCAATGGAATGGGTGCTTTCTAAAGTGTTCGATTTCATGGCAGTTTTGGTAGAAACGCTGTAAAAAATGTTTACCAAGAGGTCTTTCAGTCTGTGCATGCGCCCATTTTTATGTAATCTGATGCTGGAAACCATGAACAACAACCACGATGACGACTGGTGGTCGACAGAAAAGACGTATTGAAAACAAATATAAATTTCACTTGCCAGACAGTAATTAGTAGACATTTTTAGCATAGGGTAGCATCCTTTTCAGTTTCCACACTTGAGGCTCTTACGGCATAACAACATACGCCTTGTCGGCGAAAGTTTTATGGGCATTATCGCCATTTCATCCACAAAATTCGAAACACCGTGGCGTCATCTAGTGACAAAAACTGAAAGCATGCCACTCGCAATGCGAAAGGAAAGGTAGCTTTAAGAGCGCACTGGAGAGAGCACAAAATATAATAAAACATGACATGCACTCCTAGAAGAAAAAAAAAACAGTGGGCACTAAAGAAGAACGGTGATATTTTGTGAAGATGTAGTCACGTGGGATACTACAGCGATAGTAATAGTGTTTCTCTGCAAGATGGCACCTCAATTGTTTATACGCTGTCAGTGCCAAATTAAAATTGCAAAGCTTCTCTTTTTTTTATATTGTCGTGCTCAATCTGGTACTATATGCGACATGATCTTTTCATTTCTACCATAATCTCAAGACATATTTTGTTCAGAATTTGGCCCCTTTAACAAAAAAAAAAAAAGGTTGCCATGCTTTAATGCACAGCATTAATGTGTTTTGCCAGGTCTTCTATGCTGGCATATGCATGGTTGCAGCCTCTGCAGGCAAAAAACCCCAGCATGGTAGTAGCACCTGGCGCTCCTCGACCATGTCTGCCGCTGCCGTTCCTGGACCTACACAGAGAAGCCAAATTTGTTTTTTTTTTACTACTGCAGCCTCGCAGTAAGGCAGGGATGGGGCGAAAGTAGCAGAAAGAATCACACATCACAGATCAGCAGCTCCTAAAACTTTGTAGGGGGACACAGAAATTTCCAGGTAGTGAATTCCTAAGTTAATATGTCAAAAGAAATTAACTGGACATGATCTGTACCAATGGGGCACTAGCAGCAATCTTGCATAGCAGGGCAAGTATGTGGGTCCTCCTGCCCTAGGAGCAAAGTGCACACAATAGCTGCAGCATTTCAAAAGACTCCAGTCATGTTATTCTGTTTACTTCCTGTTAGCGAGTTCCTGCAGTGCACATTTAGATCACCTGTTTAACAGCTGGATGTTGTTTGTTCTGCCAGCGTAAAACAGGCTTCTCAATGCCACATGTCGGTGAATGAGCTCTGTGCAAGCTCTGATTTCCATCCAAAAGATGCAAAGCTAGAAAAGCACGAATACTTACGATAAGGATGGGAAAAAAAGTGAATGTACACTGCGGTGTGTGTGTGTGTGTGTGTGTGTGTGTGTGTGTGTGTGTGTGTGTGTGTGTGTGTGTGTGTGTGTGTGTGTGTGTGTGTGTGTGTGTGTGTGTGTGTGTGTGTGTGTGTGTGTGTGTGTGTGTGTAAGGGGGGGGGTAAGCATTAAGGAAGAATTTTGCTCGCGGAGTTGATGCTAAACAGTGCAACAAGAAGCAGCCTAAAGTCAGATCTCAATATAACGAATCGCACTCAACTGACAAAAATCGTTCGTTATTTTGAAATGTAATAAAAAACTTGTGGCTATAAGCCAGTGGCCAAATCTAGGTATGACAATGGCGTACCTTGGCAGTAAACCTGAGCAGACTAGCAAACTCTGAAATGAATATGTGGCACTCGCTTCAAAGCCCATTTATTTAAAGAAATCGGCCGTTTTATTCGGTTGGAGATGCATTTATTGAGTATCGCAATGTTTTGCATCGATTTTCGAACAGCTTTTATAGCATTGGTGTTAGTGCCATTGTTGGCAATGTAGAGGCCCAAGACTTTGAAGTTTGGAAGGGGGTTCCATCCAGGATGATGCAAATTGCAGGGGTTGATGTTCTTTAAGATGCATTACTAAAAATTCCGATTTATATGTCAAACAGGATTTTATTTTACCGTGATTACCCGTATTAGTCCAGATTGTGATGTCAATGATGTACAAAGAGTGCTGAATCGCCGGGATTGCTGCCAATTTGCTTGCTAGTGGAATGACAGTAATATTAAACAGAAAGGGGGATAGGACTGCCCCCTGTGGGGTTCCTCTACTTCCCAGGGTGCAGATTTCGGTCTGAGCTATTCCGAGTTGCAGGCAAGCCGTCCTTACATGGAGGAATGCAGCTATGTACCTATACGCACGGGAGTCCACATTCAGTGTGCTCAGGGACTGGAAGGTGGAGGTGTGATAGACATTATCAAAGGCTTTGGTAAGACCCAGAGCCAGGACAGCTCCGGTAAGGTGAGGGAAATCAGGATTGAGTACTTCCTCCTTTAGCTGAAGCATGATGTCCTGAGTCTAGAGGCCTGCTCGAAAGCCGGACATGGTAGGGGGGAATAGAGATTTTTTTTCCATGTAATGGTTTAGGTGACTCAGGACCACATGCTCCATGAGCTTCCTTGTGCACAACGTCAAGGAAATGGGCCTCATGTTCTTCAGGTCAAGAGGCTTATTTGATTTAGGTATGAAGGTCACTTTTGCGATTTCCATTCAGGCGATGGGTGCCTGTCTCGCAATGCTGGTTTATAAATTCGGTGAAGGATGCTATTGGTCCTGCATCCAAATTGCGGATGGCTTATTAGTGATGCCGTCCAAGCCCAGGGCAGATGTGGTGCGCAGCTTGTGTAGAGCAGCCCACACCTCTGCCTCTGTTATGGGGGCATCCAAGACTGGATTTAAAGTTCTGGTATACGATGGTAGTGACTTTTGCTCTAAATTTGGGAAGTAGGTGGTAATGAAGGTCGATTTGAGATACACACCCTGCCACTCGACTTTATGTAAGAGTTTAGTAATTTGCTTGCTGCTCTCTGCACGCGAGTAGCTGGGGTTTAGCGTATGGCGTAGCAGTGACCAGGTATTTTTCGCGTGCAGCCTGCCGTCAAGACGGTCAAGGGCCTGTCACACTAGCACGACACGGCGCCGATTTGGTCGGCCAACAGAGCGTCTTTCTGATGTCTGCGTCTGTCACACTGCGGCGACGGAAACAGTTGGCCGACAGTCAGTGTCGGCGCCAGCGCCGCGTCGCTCGCAAGACGGTTGTCGGCCAACGGTCGCCCAACTCCTATGTCACACTAGCGAGACAACGTGCGAAACCTCCCCACCGACTAGGCCCTCCTATCCCCAGTCTCTTCTCATGTCATTATACTATTTCTTTTCTTAATCCTTTTATTTTTTCTGCCATGCGAGATTCTCTTTTCTACACCTACTCCCATTTTTATTTTACTTGGTTTGTTTTCATAAAACGAAGGGACGCTTTATTTTTAATCCTATCGCATAAATTCGACCGTACCAAAACAAGCGCTTCACCAGTCGTGATTATGGGCCGAGACTGAATACTGCCCAGTATTTTATGGCTGCGGTTGCCGGATCAGAACAACGACAGTGTTCGAAAAATAAAAGCTGTCCACGGCGAATAAGAGACAGTATATTAAAAGCAGAAAAAAAATTTAAAAAAAATCTCTGCCTGTGGGATCGAACTTACCACCTCCTGTGCGATAGCTAGCTGCGCTAACCACTGCACTACAAAAGTTTGGCCTAACCGGTGCTTTCAGAGGTTGAGATATGGTTTTAGCAGCTGATATGCTGTCTTGCAGTGTGAAAGTCGCGAAGGCAGTAGTAGCGTTTACCGCTTAACTGACTGTCCAGCTTGCTGAGAGTAAACTGCAGATAGTTTGAATCATGCCATGTAGTGCAGTAACAGGTAAAACCTTCGGTGGATTTCATAAAACCTTAAGGCCCGTTGACACTTGTGACTAGCAGCGGTTGCGCGACCGTTTTGGTTGAAAAGCGACAGTCTCAAATGGTCGCATCGGTCGAAAAGCGACTGCCGCGGGCCGATCGGGCACTGCTCGAATTTCCAGTCGCGCGACTACTAATCGCAAACCATTTCGCCAATCAGTGAGGTCCCGGAGTACTCGATCGAGCACCTTCTCAATGCAATTAAAAAATACCCCTACCTTTTCAACAAACGGCACCCGGAAGTCAAAGGCAGGGAGAAGGATATGGCCTGGGAGGAGATTGGAAAGATATTTGGACTATCCAGTAAGTACCATGAACTTTTGAGAAAGGGGTTTTTCACGCAGGCGCAACATTTTATATTGACACCACGGTGATTGACACAGTCTATTCGTCGTCGGTGTTCTCCTGGAAACACGAGAGCGCAGCATGCGCACTGGCTCGCCTGAAAAAGCTGAAGTGTCTGGTAAGCGGCTGCTATCGACGTTCGCTGTCATCGCCCATCAGCTCTCCTACTCTCAACTGTGCCTGACGTACTGAAAGGTGAACCTAAGGCAGGTGGCGCTGATAGCGCTCAAAAAGAATTTTTCCAAGGCCGTCGTCGTTGTTTCTGCGGCTGCAACTGCTCGCGCGGCCGCAGCGCACATCAAAACGGCGACGACGTCCTCCTCCTCACTTGGATCTTCAAACATCATGTTTTGCGGCCAAAATTAGAAATATGCGGGACGAGCGTAACGATGGCGCAAGCGTTTCGCGTTGAAGCAGACGGAAAACGCGCGCGAACGGCGTCATTCCCAATGGTTCTCGTTCGGAACGAGAACAGAACGAGAAGGCGACAGTGGCAAGTGTGAACATCGGTAGTGGCGAGCTCCTCTCCTCTGGTCGCGTGACTACCAGTTGCGTGACCTCATCTAGTCTCAAGTGTGAATAGACCTTAGGTGTATTACGCAGGGCCACCTGCGGGACCATAGCTGCTGTTGGTTCTGTTTAAGTTTAAATGCAAGGTGTGCACTTTTTTGCGCACACAATTTTTGAAACACGTTGAATTATGGAACAAAGATTTATTGCGTGATGCGTAACAGCGTTAAAATTGGCTTGCGAAGTAGCAACACAGTGACTAGACGTTATGAATGTAAACACAACGATCAAAGTGTGCAGGAGGATCGGCAGCTCTGCTGGCTTCAGGAAAATAATCACTTCTTTTCATCATTTCTTTGTCACATACTATGTTCATTTTGCACTATTCTGTGCAGTTCGAAAACGCGGAAAGATTGCTCATGGTCCCGACGCGCACCGCAAATCTATGCGCCCCGAATTCACCCCGAAACGAAACGCTGCCATTGATATTCCACACGCATTCGGCGGCCCCGAGTATTTTGGCAGCTCACGCTCACGTTTTGGTCAGGGATTATGCATTGATTCTACTTTTTTACGTATATTAGTGCTGAAAGGTATTCGCCGTCGACGTGGTGCACTGAGTCGGCTTTGCGTTTCGAGAAAGTTTTTGCTCGGTGGCCAATCTCAGAAAGACTCTGAATCTCAGTCACTGAGAGTCAGCAGACTGGTTTTATCGGTGTCCCCGGCCTCAAAGCCTGTCACACTGGGAAGACATTTGGTTTTCGGTCGTGTTGGTGTCGTCGTCGGCCTAGTGTGACAGCTTGGTCGGCCGCAGACACGGTCGGCCAATGAATTGTCCGAACGTCGGTGTCGTCGAGTCTGTGTCGGCGTCGTGTTGCGCTAATGTGACAGGCTCTTTACAGAGCTGATTTCACTGCTGCGAGGTGAATTTGGCAGGGTGTTCGATTATGAGTTGGAGTATGTGCGCCATTTTACGCTTCAGTGCTCGATTATGCTTTTGTAGCGAGGGCTCATTGGCCACAGTTTCGCCATTTTGCTGTGCCTCTCTGAAGAGCAAAGAAGACAGATAACTCGGTAGTTGCTAGAGGCAAACGACAACAGCGAGTTGCTAGGATAGAAGATTCGTTCGAACGTTATGACGGTGGTGCGCCCCGAAGTTCGACGTAGAGACGATGTCATACCACTAGAAGCCTTCTACACCCGAATGAGAGTGTTCAGCGATGAGAGGCAAGGGGTGCTCATATGTGAAATGATTCTCCTATGGGTATAAATAAAGCTGAAACCATAGAGTAAATTGTGCAAAAACCATGTCTTTACTTTCAAGCCGGGCCTGAGCATAGCCATGCAGATTGCTTTCGTGTAACTCCAGGTTTAACCACAAGCTAAACCACAGCATAGTTTTTGCTTGAGCCAGTGCTTTTCCAGATTTTGATACGCCTCCCATAGATGGAGGAGCCTGCCATTGACTGGGTGACTGTTATGCTCTGCTGGGGTGAGCTTTTCGCTTAGGGCCATGTCCCGTTTAATTTGAGACGTCCACTTTGTGTAGCTGAGGATGTTGTTTTTCGGATTCTGCTCACAGATTTTGCTAAATTTTTTCCCCATCAGTCTGCCCGCTAAGGGTCTTAGTAAATCAGAAGAATGTCACCTTCGAAAGTTGCAAACTGTCATTTAATAATCCAGCAACACTTCACGCCATTGAGCCCGAATCCTTTTTGGCGCAGTGCAAATTTTATGGCCAGAAGGCAAACTTATACCATATGGTATGGGCTTGTAAACAAAATACCAGTATTGATATAATAAAGCAGCCAACGTGGGAAGGCTGGGAGGCGGCCCTGTCCAGCTCGGACCTCAAGGACCAACGAGCCCTCGTCGAAAGAGCACGGGCAGTGGCTTTTACCAACGGTGTCCCGGACCTTGATCATCATCATCATCCCCATCAATAACGCGTTTCATTTTAAATTGCGGGCGCAGATTGTCGCTTGGAAGAGTGATCTCTAGTGTCCAGTGACCGCTTCCTAAGATTAAACTCGCGTGTCTCCAATCTGCCTGTCTAACGTTCTTCGTTAAAGTAAGGTCAGGGCTGGTGTTCCTGCTTAGGCTGTTGCAAAGCGCGTTGCTTGTGCGGCATCAGTGACAAGAGTTAGTCTGTTTTGCTAGATGTATTCATATAGTCGTTTACTCTAGTGAGCTTAGGTCCTGTAGCCCCAGTACTCGTGCGGCACATTAAAGTCACCCATTATGACGGTGAGTGCGCTGCCTGCTATCTCAAGGGCTTTATCTATTGCTAGGAAGACATTAGTCAGGTCGTCCGTGGGATGGGAATAGATGTTTAAGACAAAATAGGTAGGTAAGCCCGAGCGGTGCGGAAGAAGCTCTAGGAGGAGGCAGTCAGGGTAAAAGTCGGACATATCATGCCCGATGTTGGCTATGTGACGATGAACATACGTGATTACCCTAGGTGAGGTTGAATGGCGCTCCAGTTTTCTTCATGTGCAGCTGTCCGTACTCTTCGAGCACTGGTAGCGGCAGGCCTCTTGTCTGCCTTAGCCCTAATGTCTACCATATTTTTCAGTATTGTCACGTGGCGGTGACCAGGGTCGATGACACAAATGAAGACACAGGCTTGATGGTACAGAAATTAACTCTTTATTGGGCTGACTTGCGCAACTCGGCAGCGGCGATAGCAGCAAACGTGTTGGTCGATCGTCGAACAAAGAAATGCTCGTCACACTCGTCAATGCTCAATTTAAAGGCTGCACAGAACAATCTAGATAACGTCGCAAACAGCTACCAGCACGGGCTGGAACATTGTGGAAAGACACACGAGTGGCCGGAATCTTCGAGATAGATCTCGGTGCATCTTGCACTACAATGAAACTGATAAAGGTGTGACTCGCGACATCGAGCATTAACAAACAAAGATTACGGCACTGATACACGATCCAGAATCGGAGTGATAAGCCTGTATGCCGGCGGCTGTTGAAAAACAACAAATACAGTTTTGAAGGTTTCGCGGCATTACTCCCCCCTTAAAAAAAACATCGCCTCGATGTTCCAAAAGAAAGCAACTTAAACATAAACACTGCAAAGTTTAAACGCCACAGATTCTTTAACGCGCGTAATATGGCTTCAGTCGTACAACATGTACAATTTCTGGGCGTGCGCGTCGCCATTGTGATGCTGACGTTTCGTCGGGAATGACTTCATAGTCCTGTGGTCCAACGCAGCGAATGATTTTGTACCGCCCAAAGTATCGACGCAACAACTTTTCACTTAATTCGCGACGGCGCTGGTGTCCAAACTCACACTTGGTCTCCTGGATTGTACTCTGCGTGGCGTCGTCGTAAGTTGTATCGTCGGCTGTCAGTGCGCTGTTGGTCTTTAATACGTAGTCGTACGAGTCGTCGGACTTCCTCTGCACGCTGCAGGTAGGCGGCGACGTCAAGGTTGTCCTCGTTGGTTATGTGCGCTGGGGTAGTGGCTTGAGTAGTCCGGTTGAAGTGGTCGCTCGTAATGGCTCATCCGGTTGTCCAACGTCTTCTCGATGGTAGACGCTTGTTTCAAATTCCGCCACAGTTCTTGGCGGATTTCGCACAAGACCCGTAAAGAGCGACTCTTTAACGCCTCGCAATAAAAGTTTGACTCGCTCACCTTCGGTCATATTAGGGTCGGCGCGGCGAAAGAGGCGCTTCATCTCCTCAACGTATGCCAGGACAGGCTCGTTAGGGAGTTGAAGTCTTGACTGAAGGAGGGCCTGGGCTCTTTCCTTTCGGACGACGCTTGAAAAGGCAGTCAGAAACGCTTCCTTGAAAGTCTCCCAATCCTTCATAGTGGCCTCATGATTTTCGAACCAAACTCGGGCATGTCCTTGAAGAACAAAGTAGACCTGCCCAAGTTCCGCGGCGTCGTTCCAGCCGTTGAATTCTGCCACACGATCGAAAAGGCCCATCCAGTCTCCCGCATCTTCATCCAGTCGTCCATGGAAGCAGGGGGGCTCACGGGGCTGGACGAAAACAACCGGTGCTGTAGGCTGGGCCATTGTCAGCGTCGATGCCTTCCGAGATCGAATGGGGCAGGCAGCAGACCGTGTTCGGATTGTAGGCCTTGGAGTCGGCGGCTGGCTCGGTGACCTGTAGGTTGGTCTTCCAGGGCGACAGGAATAAGGCTGAGGTCTTCGCTTGAAGGATCAAGGGCAGCACCTCCACCAGATGTCACGTGGTGGTGACCAGGGTCGATGACACAAATGAAGACACAGGCTTGATGGTATGGAAATTAACTTTTTATTGGGCTGACTTGCGCCCGCAAAAGAACTAAGCAACTCGGCGGCGGCGATAGCAGCAAACGTGTTGGTCGATCGTCGAACAAAGAAATGCTCGTCACACTCGTCAACGCTCAATTTAAAGGCTGCACGGAACAATCTAGATAACGTCGCAAACAGCTACCAGCACGGGCTGGAACATTGTGGAAAGACACACGAGTGGCCGGAATCTTCGAGATAGATCTTGGTGCATCTTGTGCTACAATGAAACTGATAAAGGTGTGACTCGCGACATCAAGCATTAACAAACAAAGATTACGGAACTGATACGCGATCCAGAATCAGAGTGATAAGCCTGTATGCCGGCGGTTGTTGAAAAACAACAAATACAGTTTTGAAGGTTTCGCGGCAGTATTGTACTCAGCGTGCTTCTAGGGATGCTGTACGCTGTGGCGACATCCGACATCTTTTCTCCGCACAACTCTTCTGATTATCTCTAGCTTTGAGGATATTGGCAGCTTCTGCCCTTTTACATCAGCGTTTCCACAATGCAGTAAAGTATACTATCTTCAAAGTGAGGCAACTGCATGCAAGTGCTCATGGCTGTGAGTGAACACGAGGGACAAAGAGAGTGGTCTAACCACTTTTGCTATGGGGTGGCTGTCTGAGGGAGCAAGAGCAGCGCAGTTGGGCTAAATATAATGGCGATTTAACAGTGCAAAACAGACACAACCGAAGAAAGAAATGAGACACACGAACCGGGTGGTGTTAAACCACCATTATGAAGCAACACCAACTAGCCCAATCTACAGTTCTTCTACAGGGCTAAACCGATTTGTAGGGGGGGGGGAGATGCTAATGAAGGTTGTCCGGCCGCCAATCATGAAAGCAAACTTCTGGGGCAGTTTTGCGCTGCTTGAAGTTCAGCATATTGTGCGCAGCCTTTGTTTTTGTTCGATTTATTCATTTTTGCTATATATTCTCACTGTAACATTACTGTGTTCATAAATTGTTTGACATACGGGGTAATTCGATCTAAACGGGTTCAATATAGCCGGGTTTGACTGTGCTATGTTTGTAAAATTTTAGCCAAGTTTCTTGTACCATCATTAGCTTGGGTAATATACATTAGAGTCAGAAATGTGCTTCATTATGACAAGAGCTTTGCTGCATCGACTTCTACAGCTAGCTAATGGGGAATTTCAAATATTTAATTGAAGTGGTGTTTGTTGTAGTGAAGTTCTGCCACTCACTTTGGTAGTGATGCACGCCATCCAGCCATGTATTTTTCAGTTGGTAATTTCTGGTAGTTGACAAAGCGCTTTTGCAGAACCTGAGTAGAAGAGCGGAGGTGGCTTAGTGAGGCTCCCTGTGAGCGAAAAGCACATATCCCACCCAGAAAGCACTGCTGCCAAGGGCCATGCACAATGGTGTGTGTACTTTTGCTTGCAAATAAGCAGTAATCAAGAATCTATATATACAGCAGAGCATCAATTATATGACTTTCAGAGGACTGTGCCAAACTGTTGTTACATTAGTTTCCTCTGAACTTGATGGGACCAGGGATTCGGTTTGCCTTATCAGAAGCTTGCCTTGACAGAACGGCTTTAAAAAAAAGACATGTTAGCATGCTATGTGTATCCAAACGCACCGCATGGAAACAATGAATAAAACAGCTTCTGAAAGGAAAAAAAAATTAGATACAGCCATGTGAAAGCATTAGTAGTCGTTTAGGGAGGAAAATGTGGCACCCCTTCATCTGCCACAATCTATTAGACAAATTAACATTATAAGCACTGTTGGTAGCAAAACGTGGCATTATTAAATTGCCTGCCACTAGCCACAATAATTCGTATCAATTACTGCAAAAGCATCAGAAGCCCCCAATTGGGAAGGAGACCCAGTGTCCCTTAAAAGGTAGCACCATAAAACCACCTGCCAACAGTTACCAAAAGATGACCGGAAAAATCGCGATGTGCTAAAATGACGGTGACATTTGTCACCAACATTACGACAAACCTCACTTTAATTTTAGCATGATGCTTGGAGAGAAAGACCAAGTTTGAATTTTGAGAAGCATTGCCACAGTCTCTCCTCAGTCTCTGTATGCCTTCATGGGAACCAATTCCTAGACGAACAGCATCTTTCTCGGCACCTGCTCAACCAATTAATTGCAGTTGTCGTCTATGAACCTATATTAATGATGGAAGCTTATGTCAACACCCTAGCGCCAAAGCAGTGTAGGCCCAGAGAAGTGAGAGAGGAAAAATGTCACCAAATGTTGCCAAATGCCTGGGCTGCTAGTACCGATACTGCAGTTCAACAAGTATAATTTGACACAGTCATAGTTGGAGGGATGTATGCGACGATGTAGCCGAGGGCTCTGGTAAGTTAGATTACGTAGGGTTCTTTCACTTCCACTTGCAAAGATGTTGATTTGCCATTGAGTGGTGAAAGGATTAAAGTGGAAAACGATGGCAGAGTGCCACTTGTCAATACTGCTAGTACCAATACTGCAGAGAATGTGCAGTTCAACAAGTAGAATTTGATACAGTCATAGTTGGAGGGATGCATGCGACGATGTAGCCGAGGGCTCTGGCAAGTTAGATCACGTAAGGTTCTTTCACTTCCACTTGCAAAGATGTTGATTCGCCATTAGATGGTGGAAGGATTAAAGTGGAAAATGGTGGCAGTGTGCCACTTGTCAATAAGAAAAAAGTCACATGATAGTTTCTACACCATGTGGCAATAGTTGTTCACTAGGCTCTCAAATATTTGGGAAGAAAAAGGAAAGTTCAGTCCGCCAATTTCTTAGTCACACATGATACCGAAAACAGGCAAGTGTCTCAATAGTTTAGAGATTGACACTCTTCTTTTTGCCCCTGCAATAATTCAGATTTAGATGATCCAGAATTTATAGACTGCTTGCAAAGTAGTAATGCAGACAGTCACAACGGTCAGGTGGTGCTCGACTAGAACAAAGGTCGTGAGAACTCAAAGCTGGCTTTGTTTTTAACAACACAGAGATATGCCAAAGGCGAGAGAAAAAATTGTTATGTGATGGATTAGACTATAATAGCTTGGCCTTCTACAAAAAAACAACTGGCGAAAAAATCTACTACACAGACTGAACGTCATTCTAGATGGAAAAATGTTTGAAGGGACTGTGATGCCTGGTTAAAAGCGCAGAGTAAACCAACTGATGCTCCATCTCCAGTGTGCTTGAAGGCCTGTGTTTTTCTCACAGATTTTTTCTCAGCAGATACCTCGTAATGCCATGAAGCAGAACCCATCGTGAAGCACGCACAAGAAGCAAGAGCTTTTGGCAATGTGGAAAATGCAACATCGCACTGCACATGGCTGAATGCTTCAAAAGTTTCTGCATACAAAAGCTTGAATAGGCCTTTTGTGTGTCCGCATGCTCTAACAAACAGACAAATATAACAAATCTGATGCACTGGGACATTTGTTGCAGGAGCAGTCGAACCCCTTTGTAGTACTCGGGCTGGCAAAAATTTGTACTAAATTAGGGTCTTTACTATATCAGTTGTTGGTGATGACATAGCCTCGAAGATGCTGTCTGGTAATTAAGTGGCTACTTACTAAACACATCTTTTTGCTGTATGAAAAGAAATGCTCTAAAACACCTTTCATCCCCTTTAAAGAGCAGATATTAGTGCCCAAAATAGCCAAATTTTGCTATATTTAAAAGACCGCCGATCAAATACAGATGAAATAAAACTGAATTTTGCTGTACTACTCGGAAGGCAAATACCCATTCTACATGTAGGCCAAACGAAACTATCCTACGTACACTAGTTTCTTCAGAAGAGTTATTCGAAGTAGGATATATCAGTGACATTACCGAATTTGTCATCTGCAATACCACCTCTTGTGCAGTTGGTAACGCTGACACATTAGAGAAGGGTACATCATTTGACAGAGCACACGTTAAGCTTTTGAATGATGCCTACTTTGTAATGTTTGAATGAGGACAACTCACAGGATGCTCGCGCAAATATAGCCTGAAATGGAACATCCCCGCTGCTGGAGTGGGACCCCCACCTTTATTAATAACCAAACCATGTTTTTTAAAGTTCCCTTTCTCTGGCAGAAAAAAAAAAGTTTTTCAATAAAACAGGTAGAAGTATTTTAAATACAAAATAACCAGGAAATTAACAGAAGCCAAAACATGGCTCCGCCGAAGCAGTGACGTGACAGACTGGCCAACGATGTCCCAAACACTGTCAGAACCTAAGGTGCGTGCATTGTTTGGGTGAATTGGCAATGGCTAGTAATGGTTTGGGTCACTTGTTGGTAATGACCAAATTCAGCCATTTAGCTTAGTTACCCAAATGTGAAGTATGTGTGCTAGCAAAACTTGTTGCATTTCACTTCTGGTTTGAGGCTAGAGTTTCAAAGTTACACTTGAGAGAAATATCAGTGGAATTGTTGACTGGGGACCTCCTAGGTGGTACCGTAGTATGAAATAGTGGGACCACTTTATGTACCTTAAGGGGACAATCTGATAACGGTGTGTTTGGATCCATTGTGCGCGAATGGAAATTGATAAAAACGATGACATGCAATGCACACTGTGAGAGGGTGGCAGTTATCTATGTGGTGATAGTATCTATAAGGCTCTGTACTTGGTTCCAGTATTTGAATCCACTCTGATGGAGCTCTTTTTATGGAGTTTCTTTTTCTGCTTCAACGCTTGAGAACACACCGTTATCACTGAAGTCGCTCACCACAGTCACATTAATGCGCATTAAGAATGTTAGAGTTGAATTTTAAGGCTTGGCTTTTGTTTCCCAAGTGCAGTAGTGAGCATGCCCCTGAAAAAAAATTCCTGAACTTCTGCTAATTGATGACCCTCCCATCGACACTTGGCAGTTGTCACATTCAACTAAGGACATACTTCCGGTTAGAGCAAGACACTCATGGCATATACTCACCGGGACAGCTGGGGGGGGTGTTCTTTTTTTTCTTCTCTTGACACAAGGCATCTGAACCAAGGCCAGCGTGCGCCGACCGTGCACCCGCCTCATGTGCTTCCCTAGGGCGCACCGTCTTTTGTAGCATTTATCACACAATGGGCACGTCGTCAGGAGGCTGGCTGGTACTACTGCGAAGCACAGTGAGACCCACTGATTGATCAAACCCACCGATTTATGCCAACATTACGCATACCGTATATGCTGAGGGCCAAGGAGAAAGAGCCTCTTATAAGGGGGATGTAGCAAATAACAGGATCCACTTGGCCTAACTTATCCTCAAATTTTATATCCAAATATGCTACATAGGTTTTAATATGCACACTGCAGACCTTGGCAAATATACTGACATTCAAAACTTGCACACTTTCTGTTGAAGTACAATTTTTATCTTGCTCAACAACTATACAAGCCGCCTTAGAATAAAATAGAATTCTGAAATCAGCATAACAAATTACTCAACTATGCCAAATGTGGATGCATTTCCGACTTATATAATGGAGATAGATTTAATTACCCGATCCCCCCATAAGATAGGCTTGAAAAGGTTCTCCCACTGTCCTCTGTAGAGATAGCTCAGATACAAGAGGTGTCACTGTGAGCATTCAACCAATTCATGACATTTTTCAGATATTGTGCGAAAATAACATGAGTCGTTTCAGCCCTTTAATCCATGCATGGCGCACAGAAATGGAAACAGCTGCTTGCGCCGAGCATTGCTAGCTTTTATAATTCATCAGGAAAAATGTAAAATCATATGCAACATACAAATGAAATTTATTTGTTACACATGATTTTGCATTTTAACACCGCATAATCATCCAGCATTAAGCTTCAGCACTGACCCTTTCAGAGCCAAAAGAGCTCAGTCACACTTCAGACCACCGCATTTCCGAAGCCAGACCAAGAGAAGGCATGGCTAGTTTACAGTTCTCACAATTCACCACGACAGAGTATTTTACGCACAATCCAGGCAACGTTCCAAATCACAATGAGGGGCAGTACACTGAAAGCACAATACCGACACTGGATACGATGAGAACAATGAGAAAGTTCACTGCAACAATGCTGCCAGGCAAGTGGTTATCCGTAAGCTCCAGAGAGCAGCACATCCTTACAAGACACCACCCTTCCTGGATAGCACATTCAGGCACACTCTGCACTCACTGAAGGCCCGCATGTACAATGAACGAGAGTATTTCTCAATGCAAGGGAATCTATCACCAAGCTCTGCGAGAAGCTCCAATGGGATGCACGTGGGACAATGTAGAAATACATTGTTAGTAACGTGAAATACATCATCTCAAATGATATCAAATATTAAATGTATGTGTATGAAGTATATAGGCGTGTAAAACAAATTCAGCAGCAAAATTGCACATTGTATAAACATGCCACAAAAACAATTTTTCTCAGAAGCTTAGGGTCAAGTGTGATATATTGCATGTACACTTTGGAGAACACTGTTACTGTCAGGTCCATAACGATCACTCCAAGCAGACATGCACAAAGTCCTGTGCTGTAAACGAGTGAGACATCCAGTGCGAGGGAATCTGTCTTCTTTGCAAATGCAAGGTTCGGCATCCAGAGCCTGCCTCTTGCGCTGTTGCAACTGTGTCCATTTGTTCAAACCAACTATGGTGCCTTGGGGGGAAGAAGAAAACATGGTCAGTACAGGCAACAGAAATTTGACTAGCAGGTATACAATTACAGTACGCAATATGGGTGGACATTTTAAAGGAGACAGTTGAGCCCCAATGTTAGTGCATGTTTTATGGCACACAGGAAGCAAGCTAAGAGTATCCTCAGAGTTAAAAATTTAGGAGGCACTTGACCCTTTCCCTCCCGCTGACGAGTATATTCGTCATTAGATTCTGTACCTATATACCCAATGACTACTATAGTCGTCATGTGCAAAATTTACTCGCGTAGCGAACCAGTGATAACTATGCTCGTCCTATTGCATCTAGTTGTGGTTTGTGACACTAGATGACCATACTTGTCCATGCTTATCTATTTGTGTGTTGCCTTTCGTCATATTCCCACCTCTAACAGCAGCGCGCAAAAAATGGCTGCCCCTGTGCCACACGTGAGTAAAAGCTCGAGCAAAAGAAAGTATTGTGACGACTCCTCATTGGATGATGACAGTTCTGTAGAGTTGTACTCAGATACGGAATGTGACGTGTTGCCATTTGAGAACTCTGAAGATGAAGATCCTGTGGATGGACCAGAAAATCTCGCGCCCGTGAGTGGTGGCCCATAGCTTTATCAAATCCGCCTGCTGCAACGCCGCGTTTCCAGTTCTCTCAAATGCCTGGGATAGCTGAAGTTCTATCTGACGCTGAAGATGTATTGGCGTGGTTTGAAATGTTTTTTCATGAGGAAAGCTTCGACATAATGCTTTTTCGCAGAATACTGGTGTCTTGCAGTGAAGCCTGCTTTAAACACTTTTTTATGGAATTTGTGCAATAAAGAATCCTGAATGCATCGAAAAAATGGTGCCATTATACTCAGAATAGAAAGCTTTATGAAATTAGCAAAAAAATAGAAAATCGGTATATTTGGAACAATTTTCCTCTTCTTGCGCGGGAAGGAAAGGGTTAAGCTTTAAGGGTATGATGCAATGATGTTAACGGTAGTCATCTGCCACTTCTGTCGCTAGTTCTTTTATTTATTCCATACTGCAGACCTTGCTCAGGTCCAAGCAGGATGGTAAAATACAACAATATTAAAAATAAACGATGCATCAGTCAATGGTAACAGGAAACAGCAAGTCATTCCAATCTGCTATAGTTCGAGAAAGAAACGAAAACTTTAATACATCCGTCCATGCAAAATAAGGTGTTAGCGAATTCAGATGATGGCGTCGAGTAAGCCTAGATGTTGAGACAGATAAGATGAGTCAAATGCTAAATTTCCTTTACAAAGCATGGAAAGTAACTGCAGTCGTAAGTTTTTCCTTCTATGTTCAGGAAGTTCAACGCCATTATCACGCATTACTTCTGAGGGATAGTCTTGTCGAGAGAATTTGGAATAGATAAATCGTACAGCTTTTCTCTGTACCCTTTCGAGACATTTAATATTTTGTTTAGTAAATGGGTCCCAAACAACGCCTGCATATTCAAGTTGAGGTCTAATTAAGGAATAATAGGCAAGCAATTTTATGTTATGGTGGAGAATTTTTAAGCTTGTGCTGCAAAAAATATAATTCACACAAGGCCAAAGAAAAGATATCAATCTGTAAATTCCATGATAAATTGTTAGCAGTTGTGAAATTCCATGATAAATTGTTAGCAGTTGTGACACCCAAGTACTTATAGTTTGTTCCTGCAAAGGCTATGAGCCTAACGTGTAAGTAAAGGATAATGGAGCTCTTTGACAAGGGAAGCGAAGAAAGACAGTTTTTTCAATATTAAGCCGCATTCCCCAGATTTTGCACCAATCAAAAATGTCAGCAAGAGAAGCATTTAAATCAATTTGATTGTTTGATGACGTGATTTCGCGAAAGAGCACACAATCGTCCACAAACAAACTGATTTTCACAGTAGAAATAATTGCTTGGTAATGTCATTTATGTAAATTAAAAAAAGCAATGGCTCTAGGGCACTTCTTTGAGGTACTCCTGATATGTGCCCCGCCGGGGTGGTGCAGTGGTAAGACGCCCGACTACTGTGCCGGAGTTCCCGGGTTCGAACCCGACCGCGGCGGCTGCGTTTCGATGGAGGCGAAACGAATAGGCGTCGTGTGCTGTGCGATGTCAGCGCACGTTAAAGATCCCCAGGTGGTCGAAATTACTCCGTAGCCCTCCACTACGGCTCCTCTTTCTCTCTTTCCACTTTCATTCCCACCCTCCTCCCTTCCCTTACGGCGCGGTTCGGGTGTCCACAGAGCACGTGTGACAGTTACTGCGCCTTTCCCTTCCTGTGAACCAATTTAACTTAACTCCTGATATGACCGGAAGACAGCCAGATTGTTGCTCAATAATTGCTACAAACTGGCGGCGATTTGTGAAATAGTCCGTTATCCATGCGACCGAATTTCTGGAAGCTCTAGATGTCGCAGTTTTAGTATCAGTTTGTCATGTGCAACAGTATCAAAGGCTTTGCTGAAATGATCAATCTGACCATTTTTATCAAGGCTTGAGGCGAGTGAATGTATTCCGGCGATGAGTTGTGTAATTGTTGAATAGCCTTTTCTGAATCCGTGTTGAAAATGAGGCAGTATTGAGTGTTTATCCAGAAATTCATTCATCTGATTGGCAACAATATGTTCAATTAGCTTACAACATGAGGATGTCAGTGATATCGGACGGTGATTTTAACAATGAACGGTCGCCCTTTTTGAATACGGGCACAACTCTGGCTATCTTCTAGTCATCCGGTAATTTTCCAGCGATTAATGAAGCATGAAATATAAAACAAGGAACTCTGCAATGGATTCAGCCTATCGTTTCAAAAAATGTTTTCAAGGTTGTCAGGACCACATGAAGATTTAGTTTTTAAGTTTGACAGCGTAGAAACTATGCCAGGGTGTGAAATAAAATTTGCCTCAGATGAGTGAAACATTTTTTCATTGGATGAACAAATGCCATAATTGGAAAATACACTATGGAAATAACAACTGAAATTACTCTCAATACCCGGTGATCGGTAATGATTAAACCATCAATGCAAATCTGGGATACTGGTTTCTTTTTTTCGCTGATATGATTCCAGAACTTTTCGGAGTGTTCAGCAATAAAGTTTGGTAATACTGTATTGAAGTAGCATTCCTTCGATATCCGTACTGCACGCGCAAGTTTTTCTATCATTTCTATAATGTAGTCAAGTTGTAGGGGTTTTTTCTTTAACCTTTTTATTTTGCGGGTCATGTGAATAATGCCATGTGTCATCCACAGATTTTGTTTGCCAATTAGTTTGGATTTATCAGGCATAAAATTATCAATACAGAACTGACAAATGTCTTTAAAATGGCGCCAAACTGCTGTCAAGTCACTGTCGTTAAAGTCTGCGAGGCAGGTTTTCATATGATCTATTATGGCTGCATCATTTGCACGTAAGTAGTCCTTGAAGGATCGTTTTACAGGTTTTTCATATGGGGCGGAAGTGACAATGGGTACATCGATACTGACTAGTCTGTGATCAGATATACCTTCTACAACTGCAACAATATACTGAGTTAACATTCTGGTCAAAAATACCAGATCAAGCACAGATTCGCAAGGTCCTTGTACACGTGTTGGCTCCTAAACTATTTGAACTAAATCGTGCATTAGCATTATGTCAAGCATGGTGTTTAAATGTTTACTGTTCCGTGAAGGTGCTTGTAAACGCTCCCTATTGATGTCAGGTGAATTTAGGTCACCTACTAGTAACAATTTATTCGAATAGAATTGAGACATGTTTCCTTGTAGCTTGATTAAATACTCAGATGGCGCATCGGGAGGTCTGTAAATGGCAAACAAAATAGATTTGTGGCCCCAACACGTGATTTTTATGCCTAAGCTTTCAAGACTTAGATCGTCTTCCAGAACAACAGCTTCTATGTGGTTCTTAATAAGGACTGCAACGCCACCTCCCCTAGAATTCCGATCCTTGCGGAAAACTTGGTAGCACATGCACTTTGACACTCCCTTAATTTCTGCTGTGTCACATACTCATCAGCACACCTTCGTCAGCTACCACATTATGTGAAGGACATTTCAGACCCCGTTTTTAACAAGCCGTTCGAATGTGCCTACAATGCCTAACAGTAGTGTGTTTGACTTGGAGTCCAAAGGCCCAGGAAACTTCCCATCTCACCCTTTCATCTCTAAGGAGCTACCTCTACGTTTTCAACTGCCAACTTCTGCCATGTCATGTGTTTCAAATTATCCATAAATTCAACGTAATTCACAGGAACTTTCAGGTAAAGAATGGAAGCGTTTGTTACAAACATTTCAGTACTTAGCTTTGTTACATGCCAGAGCGATGCCCGTGGCTTTTCTCTCACAATGTAGACTCAGATAATGCTGACTATGGATTATCTGCAGAAGAATTTAATGTGATTATGTCAAAATTAAAATGCCTATTTCAGAACTACCAACCGCACAGTGCTGAATCTACTATAGAGGATGCCAAAAAATACTAAGATTTGGTGAAAAATACTAAAATCTCTTTATTGCTCATAATCTCTTTTCAATGATGAAAAGCAGAGCAGTCTAAAGTAGAGTTCTGAAAAGTCACGTAAACAAAACTTCACAGACGTATTTGAAGGGAAAGGCTGGGACAGTACTAAAGAGCTTACTGCTTTTGCCTTCCACAGGAAGTCCTTGTCGAACACCTGATTGTGAGAAACTTCAGACTCCTTTTATTTGACAACTAACAGTTCTTCTAGGCCCCTTTTTGACATAGAGAGCAAAACCTGGTGCGCGTCTTCTTGACTTTACTAAACACTCACACTCTGTATTACTGCGTGGGAGAGCGAGAATGCCTAACATAACTTTTGAGAGCTTATCATACTTTAAAGTACGATCAATGTCATGAAGACTGGCAGCAGAGTGCTGCGCTCATCTATGCACTCCTGAATGGTTACCTCTACTCGATAAAAGAAACTGTGAAGAGACACTCGGCTTGAATAGTGGCTTGGTCCACTTCAGAATAAAAATACCCACTAATCTCGTTGGTGTCAACGCTACTCGCTAAATCCTTATTCTTCTTTGTACTGAGATAGAGCGGAATTTCTCGACGACCGACATGCGCAATATTCACATCAAGCGGCAGTAGGCAGTAGGCACTCACACTCGCGGTGGCCGTCCGTCCGTTACATCCAAAGGTGGAAGAAGTCGTGGGAGGTGGTAGCTGGCAGCTGACATGGCCGAGCACTAACTGGACATAGGGCTTCCTGACATTATGTTTGGCAGAAGCTGCCAACTCTGGCCTCTCCTTTCATATGGGAGGGTGATATCACAATCAGCCTGCCAAAAGCTTTGCTTTCACGTTATCCCTAGGCCACGCAGGCACATTCATACGGCTTGGTTAAAGCCAGGCTTTATATGTTGGCTGGTAGCTCATGCTATCACGTCATCAGAAAGGTGGGAGTGAAAACAGAGAGAAAGAGGTGCCGTAGTGGAGGGCTTTGGACCAGCGCTCGAAGCTTTCGCCTCATCGCACTTTAGTGATCCAAAGTGCCTCTAGAATTTTTTTTTATTCAAGGAGCTATTGTCAAGAGCAGCAAATACTTAGTACCTGCTCCTCTTACTTGCTAATTTTCAGAATAAATAAATGAATCACAAGCAGACGCTTGTGCAGAGCAGAAATGTCTACTACCTGAGCAGGAACCAGTGGCACAATACATTCCTCTCAATAGACTAGCTTCTCTGGCTTTCACATGCCATTCTTGCCCTTGCCACATCTTGTCCCACAGGATTCGCTAGCAGATGCACTGTTTGGTTGGCTGTGTATCCAGCCCGTCTAGGCACAGCAAGGCACAGTTCGAATTATGGGAGGCACAACGCATCGGTGGGCAATATTTACATCGCCCAAGTTGTGAAGCTTTAAAATTCAAAGTAATGAAGTTCAAATTGACAAGCTTTCATTGTATTGAGCAGAGATTCCAAATGTTCGCTAAAAATGTTTCAAGACATAGCCAGTGATTCACCCCCGTTTGGCATAGCGAGGTTTGCCTGGGCTACCAAGTTTGTGCAGCGAGTCAAATACTGAAGCACACAACATGATTCAGATTGTTCAAGTTCCACTGCAAAACAAACTGTGGGCATGTACATCACGCACAAACAACCAAGACCAAACACAATCTTAATATAGAATTTTGTTTCTTAAGCAAGGATACAACTTCTGCAGCAAGGATACATGTTCCAGGCCTTTCCTCAGGTTCAAAAGGCGGCACTTGTGTGGCGGCACTTCCTTTCTTGCGGCATTTTCTTTTCTTCACCAGCCACGCTGCATCAACCTGCCCAAGACAATACACACACAATCAGTTACAAAGCACCATTCCTGCAAGTGTCACTGCAGCTGTTTTTTCCAGCTTTGTATTCCTTTTGGTATGACAATAAAACAGAATAAAACAGAGCACTTTCAGTGGAAAACACTGTCTGGACACTGCTGTTATAGCCCAGGCAGTGCATCATGATTTGAAAATGCTATATCCTTGCTACCAGTAAAGGTCAAGAAAGTCTCCATTACCACTTTGAGTATCAGCAAGGCCCTGCACAGCCTCCTTTTCCAACGAAAAATACGCCCTGAACACGCTACAAGTTCGCACATGAATAGTGGACCTTGTTGCCTTCGTTGTGTCTTCTGTTGACAGCACTCCCAAAGCGAAGATCAGGTCTAACTAGTGACCACAGTAAAACCTTGCTGCTTCGAATGTTACTGCTGCAAGAATTTCATCAATGATATTTCTCATAACACATGGTGTCTGATAGTCATCTCTTGGAAGCCTTCCGTGTCTGCAAGCATCAGTGTTGCTCCAAGAGGACACAGAACCATTTCAGCTGCCACATGGCATTCCTAAAAAAGAAAAAAAAAATGTCAGAAACATTGTCTTCAAGTTTACAGAAGCCTAACAAAATTTCCTTTGTAAAAATAAATATCTCTTCAGTTCTTTTCTTAAGGGTTATTATTGGTGCTGCATGGGAGGGGATAATGCAAATAACTTTGCAGCAGTGGCATTTTCCTTCTGAGACAGCAGATTGTGCAGGGCACCATCCACAGTCTTCCTTCTTATCTTAGAAAATCGTTTATATCCCCTTAGGTCTCCATGTCCCCATATGTGAACGTGAACTTTGTGTGGCATGCTGTTAAAAAAGGCAATGAAAAAAGCTGTTTTGAATGTTTCAAAACACACAGCCTGAGCCACTTTATGGGACTACTGGCACCATCTTTTCTTCTGCGAAGTATAAGAAATCCTGCCTGAAATGCGCAGCTAAAAAGGAGAGAGCTACTTTCTAGGAAGCTAACAGTAATTGCTTCTTGTTTTTGTCATTTTGGACTGTTATGAATCTGCGGTGACCAAAATGTTAGCATTAATTGGAGGAAGGGCCCGTGACTGTGAATGGCTATTATCCTTGTTACGAGCGTATTCAGCCTTGCATACACTTACGAATGTTAGTGTCCCTGTTCGGGAACAGAGCGCCTCAAAGCCGCTTCTGCCGGCACACTTCTTTTCTGAGTGACTGGTATCACATTCTTAATTTGTGAGCCCTGCTGTGCAAAAAGGCAATAAAAGTACCATTTTGGATGCTTCAAAACGCGTCAAACTCGACTTCCTTATGTCAAGGTCAAGAATCAAAGTGGCTGATGGGGGTAACTTCTCACTTTCTCTCTTTTGCGCTCTGCAACAGCTGAATAGAGTGTGTGACGCAACGGCTGAGGAGCTTGCACAGAAAAATACTTTTATGTATTATGGACAGAAAAGTATTTTGGACATAACGGCCTTCCAAACTGACGTTGCGAACAGCCTCGTGTGCAGCAGAACACCTCAAAGATAGCACAGTCGGCCAAGTAGTGAATACCCAGAGCCTATTGTGATGAAGGCTAGACCGTATTTGCTACTGACAGCTACCATTAGTTACGACTATAACCACTGGCCAGAGCATGTCAACACACCGATCTCGCAGGACTGCCGCCGCGAAGCATGCATAGCAAAGTATCGGATTTGCTGCCAAAAGTGGCACATCATACCATGCATGCCGGCTCAGAGCAATTGCTTTTACCTTTTTCACAATAAGTATACTGCGAAGCAAATAATTAAATTAAGAAATCAAGCAATCTAGAAATCAACCATCTTTTGTGCCCGATATCTTGCTAAGGACACTAACTCTCTGCTAGTAGCATGCATTTCTTTTTCTGTATTGATGCGCCCTGTTCCCAAATGGGGACATTGCAAAAGACAATGAAAAAATAAAATTTTTCTTTCAGTTTCCTCAGGACACCTCCTTTGAAGCAAGGAGAACAGAAAATTGCCCTCGGATGTTTTTTTTTACTGAAGAAATTTTTTTTGCTCCTGAAAGGGATGTACTAGGCAGCTTGAGACTTCCCTTTTTCATATATTCATGTTAAGCAGACAGGTGCAAGTTTTCAGAGGTTCTTCCTCCACTGCTCCCAAAGGTGCATATTTCAAGATTTGTGTATGCTTTTCTCAGGAATTATAAAGCCAAGCAAAATAATGCACTGTTTTCATTCAAAGTCTTTTACATGTCTGGAACTATAATGAATCTGATCAATAAGTTTATTTTCATGGCTGAAAAGGAATAAATATACATTCACGAGCAGCAATTTTGTAGCACCTAAAAAGATTATTTTTTCATGGAGTGCATAATTTTAGCGCTGACTGTAAACATAACCTTGTCTACTCATGCACAATTTCTGCATCCAACCGATTTTAAGAAATATACAAAAGTGAGGGGAGGAGGAGGGGGATAAGACAATTCAATCTACTTCTGAGCTAAAATGCAACCTGCATCTATATTTAGAAAATTGTTAGACAATTTCATAACCAAGGATTTTATTGCAACTACTTGGAAAACAATTTCCGAATGTCACCCCCTCTTAACAAAACAGTGTCTGTTTGGGTCTTCGTATCCGTGGCATAACCCAGAAATGTTGTGGAATGTTCATGCGAAACAGAAAGGGTTCCTCTGACAAAACACGCAGCTGACTTCCGTCGGCATGAATTACGCTACGGTATTCTAGAGCACCGTAATTACGCCTAAATCCTGACCGCTCCGTCGCTTGCTGCGAGGAAATGCGCGCCAAAATATTCAAACATGTCCCTGAAGACGCGCTGGCCATGAATAGACGCACTGACTGATGACAACGACAAGTCCGGTCGGAAAAGCTTTTCAGCATAAATAAAGCACTGAAGAGCACAGAACACGCACAAAATGGCACCGGTCATAACAGAAAAGTACTGGCAAGCTACGTCGTGACGCCGTTGGTGACGCCATTGCCGTTCCCTAGGCTTGGCGCGATTTTTCCCCGAACACAGTTCACATTTCGCCACGGGGCACTATTCGAAGCTAGCGCTGTACTAGTGCTTTATTTCTTGTCTCCCGTTGTATGTTCTAGGCACAAAAGCGTTCTCAACCCTACGTTAAGTTCTAGTTACTTTACCTAACCACTGTTCGCATATTTTTTTCGCCGCCATTATATAGTCTTCAAAATGTTGCACAAATGCGCGTGCGCGATCAAATACATAGTTGTGGTGCAAAGGAAATGTACTTTCGCAGTGTTCTAATTTATGCCAAATTACAATAAACCATTGCTCCCGTTAATATGTCTCTCTCGCTGGACGCCGCAGAGGTATAAACGTCCCGCGATTCGGGTCCTATATGTGCGCCAAAGCCACTATATCGTCAAACGTTCGCAGGCTCACGGTGACATTAGATTGCTTTCAGCATTAGATGGGTTGTTTCAACATTGTTTTCTCTAAAATACACACTGTTCACAACGCAAAACAAACAGAAGGTAAAGTATCGCTAGTTGAGAGCTGTCAAGGATGCAACAGGCACCCGCGCTTCAGATTGCCGCACAGATAAGGCTCGCTTTTTAACATTACAGCACAGCGAAAAGAAAGCTAGGTACAAGCACCATGATTACCTTTGGTGACAGCGGCGGGTCCTTCTAGCTGAAATTTGCCAGTAATGGGTGACATAGCCCGCCAGTCTCGAACAGCCTCGCATCCGCCGACCAGCGCCGCCGACTACTATAGGGGAGAAAACCTGTGCCAGGGGGCGCTGCGCCGCTCTGTGCGTCAGCGCCCTCCATGGAGACCCCGTCAAAATCTACGCGCAGCCCGGCCGCGTCGTCTGCTAGCCGCCGCATAGAAAAGCATGTTGTCGTCTGCTCCGCGCTGCTTTCTAGCACGCGTTTGCGCGCGCGCGCTCGGTTGTTTCTCTCCTCCTCCGGCCGCATTGTGGCCACCGTCGCGCTCTAACAACGAGGGGGGAAGAAGAAAGAAAGAAAAGAACTAGAAGGAAAATAATGACGGCGCACTTTTTTCGCGAAGCTTGTGTGGAAACGGTAACGGGATGGTTGTGGGCCTCTTTTTTTTTCTTTTTTTTTTTTTTGGGGGGGGGGGATATCTCGTACCGTTCGTGTGTCGTACTTCTCTAACTGGCGGTGCTGAAGCAGCCATCGTGGAACCGGGTCGGCCTCAAGAAACAGATATTCGTCATTAATGTGATCACTTTACGTCAATCATCCTATCCTCATACGCGATCCTGCTTCGGGAGCTCAAAACTGCGCGTTCGCTATAGGAGATAACTGAACTAGGAATTGCGCAGCGTAACAGTGGAATTAAGAAGACAAAGATTTCCGTGGAGAAATGTCCCCGTCTGCATGGAAAGTCGTCAGACATTTCCTCGCTGTTCGTCTCGTGGAGAGGAAACTGCCGCAAAAATGGCATGCCTCGGCTTCTGGGGAATGACCCAGGTCGTTAAGAAACCCCTCATCGTTAACGGTAGCTAGGTCATTGATTTCGGATGGCAGCGCCGCAGCAGTGAACTTCCCCTGGCCGGTGTCGGCAGGAACCAAAGGGTAAGGCGGCATGCTTTGTGCCTTTGTAGGGAACGCATCCTAAACGCGCCGAAAACAGGCCCCACGGCGCCGGCAGCATTGCCTAAAACGTTTGTCCCCAAAGAGCTGAATAGGCCCCTTTCAAGTAACCAGTCACAAAGGGAAGGAGCACTCGAAGGCTGGACCCTTCATTCTGTGAACATATGGACAGAGGCATCAAGAGGTGCCGCCTCAAGTCTTTCAAGATACCTGTCGTTTGCATCACGCCTTCAAGCAGCGAATTCGCGTTCATTTTTCTTTATGTATGTCTGAGCCTGCCAACAAGCGCTCTTTGAAAACAATGTCCGGCGATCAATTAATCATAATTTCTTGCTTTCAAAAGCACCGATAAAAAACATGCCTCCAGCCAGCCTCTATGTCAGCCCGGGCATAGAAAAAAGCAAAATTAAGAAATCCCACTGGCAAAGAGCGCCGGTTTTGCGCGCGAGAACGCGCCACCAACCCCCCTCGTCCTCACTCTCCTTCTCCCGCTCCGCGTGCACGCGCGGCTGAACGTAGCACGCGCTCCCGAGCGAGCGGGCTGCGCAGACTCCGCAGACAGCCACGCGCAGCGCGGGCGCGGATGCGCGTAGGTTTTGTAGTTCCTCTCCGCTCCGCTGGAAACCGAGCGCTAGCGTCGCGGAGCAAACTCCAGCTTTGGTTTCCTATGGCGACTGTGCTCACGACGCGCTCAACGGCGTAATCAGCGTGTGTCTTATTCGAAAAGTTTCCAGCAAGTTCCCACGTGACCGAAACCATAGCAACCGCCACCGCAGCGAGCGCTGACATTGGCTGCGCTCATCGTCGGAACAGAGCGGGAACACCGTAACGGCGAGCACGGGCGGCTCGATCGGCGCGCGCGCGGCGGTGCTTGCTCCGCCGTGCGCTCCGATCAAAGTGGCCCTGCGGCGAGTAATGGAATTATAGCGCCAGCGAGACGGACCAATGGCGCACGCCTCGGACGCGCCGAGGAGAAAACGGAGCGGGGGAGGTGGTAAAGGGTGGCTGCTCCTGGCCCTACGGGGCTGGGACTGGTAGTTCAATGCCGCTTGCGGCGGCGGCTAGCCTGCCACAGAATTTGTATCTATTGTAGGCCGTCATTGCACCCGCCACCGCTTAGGTGGTGGACGACGGCTGTTGCGGCGCGCGTCTTTCTCTTCTTTTTCTTTCTTCTCCACTTTCTCTTTCCTGTCCGTACGAGGCAGCGGAGGTGGCTCAGCTACAGAGCCAGTAGCAGGCCCATGCATTTTCTTTTCCTTCTTCCTACAGCCACAACAAAAACGGAGCGGCTTTATTTGTTCGGGCAATTGGAGCGCGGAGGTGGTAGCTAAAGCCCTTGAGGGGCTTTAGTGGTAGCTACTCCTGGCCCTTCGGGGCTGGGACCGGTAGATCACCACCGCTTGCGGCGAGACCGAATTTTTATCTGTTTAGGCCGTCATTGCACCCGCCACCGCTTCGGTGGTGGACGACGGCTGTTGTTGACGCGCGTCTTTCTCTCCCTCTTCTTTTTCTTCTCTATTTTCTCGTCTGTCCGCACGAGGCAGCAGAGATGGCTAAGCTACAGAGCCAGTAGAAGGCCCGTGCACTTTCTTTTCCTTCTTCCTACATGTCACAACAACAACAATTGGAGTAGTCGGCAGTCAATGAGCGCCGTGCGGTCAACACGAGTGAGCCTTAGGTCTACGTCGCACGCTTCACCACCAAAGCGAGCAGTGCCGTCGTACACGAAGTCGGCACGTTAACGGTCCACGAAACGCACTGCGTCACGAGAGGTAAGACGTCCCCGCACGCTACGACCCACAGATGAAGCAGAGGCCCAAGAAAAGACTATATGCACGTACAACAAGGGAGCTTGGAGCAGTGAACGAAGCCAATGCAGCGTGGACCTGATTAAGGCCAAAATATTGGTAAAGGCAAACTATGAGCAAACATGCCAGGAGTTCTAGAGTTCGTGCGATCAGACCGAGCTATTTTAGAGGCGGTTCGGTCTGAGAAGTATGACTTCAAGAAAGCAAAACAAGTGGCATCGAGTACTTCAGTAACGTGTGGAAAGTAAGCCACAGGTTTTTTGCGGGTGCCTATATTTTGGGTTGCCAAATTTTTACATTGGTAAATTAAGAACTTTGTTTCATGTCGAAGCATTTTGCATTGATGTGTAAATACTTTACATAGGTATTTGTGTCAAGTACTCTATTTTCTGTTTCAGAGATGGCAAAATATCACAAGAAAAGTTTTGTCGCCAAAAGCGAAAAATATATTGTCGATTTGTCGATTTCTCATCCGGACGTGTCAATAACCTCACCCCCCGGTCAGCGTGACCCGCATTTTCCTTCCAGGAAGATGAGGATGAAGATAGTTTAATTGTATCTCGGTTAGTACGTGGAGGAGAATGACGACGTGGAGAGGGTTGAGGTAGGGGGCTGAAATGTACCGCTGTGTGCTGCCCCTTGTGCTGCTATGTGATTGAGGAGGTGTGTGTTGATGGTTGTTTGTCATCTGGTGGTGGTGGGGTCGAGTAGGGCTCTGAGGATATTCCAGGTTTTCCGTGCGCCTATAATGTGTCCTGAAGGGTGTTGCAAATATTTCGCCAGTTGGAGTTGATCAAATTGACTTCGTACTCAGTAGCGTCGGAGGTGATGTGTGCAATTCGGGGAGGCGTAGTCTCCTGACATGTCTTTTCCATCTTTTAATGAGGCTCCCCCCCCCCCTCCCTAGGAATGCAGCTATAGGTAAAGGCCGATTTGTGGTGCTTGCGGAGTGTTTTCGACAGTGTGTTTGCGCAGTTTGTGAGGCGGCTGCGGAGTATTTGGAGTCTTGTGGTGTGTGAGTGCGAACTGGAGCTTATCCATCCAGGCTTCTAAAGGGAGATCGCCGTCCTTGGGAAGGGCTGCCGCAAATAGCTCGCGAAATTCGTTCCAGCTTGTCAGTTGCGTAATGTTGCTGTTGAGTTGGACAATTTAGTGGTGTTACGTTTCGCCACCGATAAGTGTGACGGCTGACGCGGCCACAACGTAGCATCAGGCAAAGCAGCGAGCGGTTCGGCCATTTCAGCGCCATCCGGTCGGCCGCCCAACGCTTCCTCCCGCGGGCGTGTCTCAGCGTGTCCGTCCCACGTGCCGAATGTGTGTGCGTGCGTGTGTGGGCAAATGCTGGCCAAGCCCGGCGCTCGAGAGAGAGTGCGTCGCCCTCGCCCGTCTCTGGAGGTGGAGGAGATATCTGTCGAGCAACCGACGATTGAAGGCTGTTTCACATGATGCGACGCGCACGAAAAATTTCGGTCCAGTCGCAGTGTCGTTGCGGCGCAAATCGCAACAGCCCTTTCACATGCTTGCGTGCTTGCGGCACCAGCGATTTCTGTCGGTGCGGCACGAGCGGCGGCACCATCATATTTTACCAATAAAGGTAGAACACGCGTAAGATTAAATGTAGTACCTTATTTGTTTTTTATCAAAATATAAAACACTTTATACAAAATAGACATTTTTAACTTTTTCGTTTTGTACGCAACTACGTACAACAGTCACATCGGGCTGGCGGCAGTCTCGTTCGCAACGATCGCTGCGACGGGAGCGGCGTGCGACCAACATGTTGCAAGTCTGTCACAGCCGCTCTGTCGCTGTGCGGCTGAAATCGCACACTGCTGCGGCGAGAATCGCATCATGTGAAACGGCCTTGAATCATCTCGTCTTGTTCGGACATGAAGTCTCTCCCTGAACTGACAACGGCTGTTGTTGCGGCGCGCGTCTTTCTCTCCTTTTTTTTTTCCTTTCTTCTCTATTTTCTCTTCTGTCCACACGAGGCAGCGGAGGTGGCTCAGCTGCAGAGCCAGTAGCAGGCCCGCGCGTTTTCTTTTCCTTCTTCCTACAGCCACAACAACAACAACCGCTGAGACACAGACTATTGAAAGACGTCGTAGAGACGACACCAGACACCAGCTGTGTGAGCGTGTCAGTTTTCTCTCCCGGCAAGCTTCTCTGCTCGTTCCCACGAGATGTTGAATTAAACGTTTGTTTTGTAGAAGAGTCTTTGTTGGGTCCGTTGATGCCGTCCGCCGAGCCACGGAGCCGCCAGGCCAACACTACCGATGGGGCCGCGACCCGCAGGTAACAACTGGTGGCAGCGGAGCGATACCCAGGCGCGAGCCAAAATATAACAACTGGCGTCAGCGGTGGGGTGAACCACATGAACCCAAAATCTAACAACTGGTGATCAGCGGTTGAACGACCAAGCCTTGACCGTGGTCGGTGAGATGAGCCAGGCCTGAACGAGGTGCAACACCTGGTAGGAAGAGTGGAGATGTCCCAGGCGTGACCCGTGCAACAAGCAGCTCAGCGGAAAGCCGGGAGCAGTGCAACGAGCCCTGTGTGATGACTGGTTGCCTGCAGCGGAACGACCGCGCTAAATTCTTGACTGCGAGGTTTGGTGAGTGCGGGGCTTTCTTCTACTGAGTTTTTCCAGGCTTTTGTTAGGTAGAAAACGGAGCTTGTAATTGGGTTGTCGTTGTTGCTGGGTTAATTTGCAGCAAGGCAATAGTGGGTAGTAGAGAAGGAAGCACTCGGAACAGCCATGGATTTGAAGTCGTTGCGCAAACCGAAATTACTTGAGCTTGCGAAGGAGTTTGGTCTGAATTTGTCAGACAAACTCAGAAAACCAGAAGTGCTAAAGGCTATTCTTGCGTTGGAAGCTGAGGATGACGAGCTTTCGGAATGCCTTGAGATCATTGAGGAACGAGAACGCGAGGAGAAAGAGGAACGTGAACGTAAGGAGCGTCAAGAGAAAGTGAAACTTGAACATAAGGAACGAAAAGAGAGAGAGGAACGTCAATTCGCTTTGGATGTAAAACTTCTCGAATTAGAGGTGGAACGCACTCGTATTGCAAGTCGGGCTCACGGTGCAGGAGAACGGGAATCGTTCAAAATGAGTGACCTGATGCGGCCGTTTAAGCTTGGAGAGGACATTGGTTTATTCGTGGTTAACTTCGAGCAAATTAACGTGCGAGAAGCAAGGGTTCTCTCGGGAAACGTGGCCACAGCGCTTAATTGCTAACTTTGTTACCCGGTCAGGCGGCAGACGTAATTGCTCGCTTGAAAAACGAGGAAGCAGAGGATTACGACAAAGTGAAAGAGACTGCTAAAAAAGTACAGGCTGTCAGCAAAAGCACTCCGTTGGTAGTTTCGGGAGTGTGAGAAAAACAAAAGTGAGTTGTATACAGAGTGAGAAAAACAAAAGTGAGTTGTATACAGAGTTGTGAGTTGTATACAAGCTTATGTCAAACATGCATGAGTGGCTCAAGGAAGAAAAAGCATATTGTGACCGCGATAAGGTTCTGCAGTGTTTCGGGCTGGAACAGTTTTAGAGTCGGTTACCCGAGAACGTGAGGTACTGGGTCTTGGATAGGCCAGGCGTTAGTACGGTGGATAGAGCCGCCTAGTTAGCTGAAGAGTTTGTGACGCGTCGGGCTCGTGCAGCTAAGGACGGTCAACAGGGGGAATTCGGCTCTAAGTTTGAGAGGCCGAGTTCACGCCCTTTAAAGCCAAGGAGAATAAACGTGGTGCGGATGCGAGTGAAAGCAGTCCGGCCGACGATAAAGAGACGGCGGTAAAGTCGAAGCCGAATGGAAAAAGAGGTTCGAGGCAAGGCAATCGCGCGTCTGTTATACGTGCCAGAAGCATGGTCATTTTTCGGCGCAGTTTCCAGAGACAAAACCAAAGTTCGTGTTTTTGTCGTTATGCAGAAGTGACGAGAGCATGAAACTTCTCGAACCGTACACTCGAGACCTCCTCGTGAACGGGAAACAGTGTCGAGTGCTTCACGATTCGGCGACTACCATGGAGGTGGTCACCCCTCTTACGTAGAACCAGAGATATTCACGGGTGAGTGCGCGTGGATCAAACAGGCCGTGGAACCTCGCAGCGTGCGTTTGCCAATAGCCGAAGTTCTTATTGAGGGGCCTTTCGGGTCACTTGAGATAGAAGCGGCGGTGTCATCTGTGCTTCCTCCTCAGTACCCGTACCTATTTTCAAACAAGTCCGATCACCTCCTGCGCGAAAAGAGGCTTGTGTTTGGAGAGGGTAGCGTACTAGCCTTAACCAGATCTAGAGCTCGGGAGATCGCTGCAAAGGCGGTAGTTCCGGAGAGGTGGTCAAGCAATGAGAAAGGGTCGGAGGCACAGCACGCTGAGATTAAGACCATGTGCGTTGCAGACACAAGGGAGCCTGAAAAGTCAAGGGTACCAGAGAATGAACCACAGTTTGGGGAAGCGGCCGAGTAACGCGACCGCAGCAGCGAGCCGACCGAACCTCGGAAGAAAAGTATGGGGTTAACTTGGTCGAGCCACTGACAGTTGAGACGGTTAGCGTCGGCTCCATCGGCGAGAAATCCGCAGGGACGCCGTCCAGCGAGGTGAGCTGCACGCTGTTGTGCTAGGCAGGCTGAAGCCCTCGGGCATTTGGGCCGGCCAAGCTTCACCGCGTCACCGGGCTGTGTGGCGCCGCCGTGTCGCGGGATGGACTTTGTTCTTCTCCCCCTGCGTTTGCGGTTTCGGGAGGAACGCGACCTCGGCAAGCGGGAGAGAGAAAACCAGCGTGGCTGCTCCAGTGTGCGCAGGCTAGGATGCGCGGCCGACCATCGGCTGCTTGTTACCATCGGCTTCAAGATGGGTCCCGGGACCTGCGGCCCCATTCCTGCGACCTTGGGACCTACAGCTGCATCTGGACCGCCTGCTGCCTGACAGTGATATGTGACTGTTTAGGTGGGGCCAGACGAGAGGAAGATGCGAGGGTGTTTTCGGACGAGCGTGTGGCAAAGCGACGGAGATTGCTCGAGAAGCTCTCAACGGAGGCAGGCTGCCGTCCTGCTCTCCGAGTGCTTTGTTTATACTGTACATAGCTGTATAAATCTCTTTTCCTTTGTTCCTCTTAATTCCGTCGCCCATCGTCAACACTACTGCGGTTCCCCACTCCGACATCACGCTACCCGTGATTCACGATAACTGGATGGCAGCTAGGGATGAACAACTCAGTCACCGGCTCCAAAGGACCTCGGCAGCAACGGGACTGACGGCCACTAGCTACTTCAGCAGGTTGAGTGCCTGAGATTCACCTCGCATTTCGCCAGACCTCTCTAGCAAAAGAAATTGTTAGGAGGATTTGTGATTTTTTGGGGGAAATGAGTTTCAGGGGATTTTGAGTCTGTTGTGGTTTTGCCAAAGTGTACAGGCGGTTGATAACACACGGTGTAAGACCACGATGGAGAAGTTCAAGGTGCAGGAGTTGCTCGAAATTTGCGACGAGTTGGGAATTTCGCTGTGTTCTGCAAAACGGAAGAAAGCCATTTTGGAGGTTATGAGTCGGGAGGCAGTGACGATTGAGGAGGCCGGAGAGGCTTGGGGAACAATTCTAGAACGCCGAGAGGAAAAGGAGCGGGAAAAGCAAGAGCTCCGCGAGGAGCAGAGAAGACAAGAGCAGCGCGAGGCACAGGAAAAACGAGAGGTCCGTGAGCATGCTCTCAAAATGAAGGAGCTTGAAAACGCTTCAAGCCGTACGGACACGGCGCGTTCCAGTCCTGTATCCTTAGCCGGAGAACAGGTGAGACAAACACTGAAGGATTCTATCCCAATGTACAAAATAGGAGATGATATTGCACTTTTCCTTGTAAATTTCGAGCGTGCATGCGGAAAGTCGCATATCGACAGAAGTGCTTGGGCGGTATTAGGTTTGTGGCTCGCGTGCTCATCCCACCGCTGCCACCAGTTGTTAGGTTTGGGTCGCGTGCGCCTGGGTATCGTACTGCTGCCACCAGTTATTACGTGTGTGGCTCGCGTGCTCAGCCCACCGCTGACGCCAGTTGTTACGTGCGGCTCGCGGCCCCTCGGTAGCGTTGGCCTGGCGGCTCCGTGGACGGCGGACGGCATCAACGGTCCCAGCAAAGACGAGGCGTCTTCTAACGAAACAACCTTTACTACAACATCGTGAAGAAACGGGCAGAGAAGCTGACCCGGAGAGAATACAGACACTCTCATACAGCTGGTGTCTAGTGTCGTGTCAACGGCGCGTCAAAGTAGTATCTCTCTCTCAGCGGAGTCGGCCGCTGCTTTTTATAGGTTTTCCAGTTCACAGGGAAAGGGAAAACCCTCACAGGGAATGGAGAGCCCGACAAGTCTGGGCACGAAGGGATGACTCAATAGCAGGTGGTCCGACCGCATCTCCCCCACCTCCTGCAGACGGGCGAGGGCGGCGCACTCTCTCGCGAGCTCCAGGCTTGACCGGCGTTTGCACACACACGCACGCACACACATTTGGCGCGTGGCAAGATCACGTCGAGACTTGCCCGCGGAAGGAAGCGTTGCGCGGCCAATGAACGGCGCCGAAATGGCCGATCCGGTCGCGGTTCTGCCTGTTGCTAAGCGGTGGCCGCGTCAGCTGTCCCACTTGTCGGTGGAGAAACGTAACAGCAGAGAAGTTACTTCCTTTCCTTCCCGGCCAGGAGGCGGAAGTGGTGGCGCGTCTTTCAGAGAGTGACTGCGACGACTACGAGATAGTAAAACGTGCAGTGTTGCGAAAATACCGGCTGTCGGCGGAAGCATTTCGACAGCGATTCCGCCAGGGAAAGAAAAGCGGAGAGTCCCACACTGACTTCGCGTATAGACTCAAAGCCAACTTAAAGGAGTGGCTTAAGAGTGCGGAAGTGTACAACAATCACGACAAGGTGCTGGAGTGTATCGCTTTGGAGCAGTACTACAGCGTTATCCCAGAGGATTTGAGGCTGTGGTTGCTGAACAGGCTCACGGAAACCAGCTTGGACAAAGCAGCGCAGCTCGCTGAGGAGTACTACGTTCGTAGAAATCTTCAGAGCAAGGTAGCTTGCGGTGACAGATCAGGAAAAGGGGAATTTTCTGCGAAAAAGGTCCCGAACCAAAACTCGCCGCTACCACGGAATGATTACCGAAAACATGATTCGGGATCGAAGCCAGCAGGTAACGGAAATAAGGCAGAGTCACCAAAGTCTGCCGAGCCGCGGGATCCAAGGGACGGGGTAACTCGCGTGTTCGAAAGCGACGACCCATTGTCTGCTATAACTGCAACAGAGAGGGTCACATCTCCAACTGCAAGCAGCGGAAAATTGTTTACGCTAGCATACGAGAGACGGATGAAAACATGAAATTGTTAGAACCGTACATGCAGGAAATATGTATCAATGGGAAAAAAACTAGGGCACTTCGTGACTCAGCGGCAACCATGGATGTTGCTCACCCTTCGTGTGTTTTCTCCGCTGACTACACAGGCGAATGCGCCTGGATCAGGCAAGTCGCGGAGGACCAAAGCGTATGTTTACCAATAGCGAAGGTAACTCTAGAAGGAGCCTTCGGTAAACTGGAAACGAAAGCAGCAGTGAGCGCCATTTTGCCTGCACATTTGCCGTACCTGTTCTCAAATAAGTCAGAGCAGCTACTTAGAGAAAAAGGTCTCTCCTTCGCTGAAGATCTGGCTTGCATGGCACTTACGCGCTCTCGAGCACGAGAGCTTTCGCAAAAGCTTCAGGGTGCTCAAGCGAATGAGCAAGCACAGAAACTTTTCCTCAATCAGACAGATCCGTCTTGCGTGACCGAACCACCGAACCCTGAAAACAGGGAACCAGCTATAGCTCCCGAGATTCAACCAACAGCCGTAAACCAGGATAATGGGGAGCCGCCGAATAACACGGATGGCGCAATATTAGCTCCTTTCTCAGCTTGTTGGGAGGAATTGACTAAGGTGGACCGGGAGACGCTCATTGCAGAGCAGAAAGCGGATCCTTCACTATAACTTCTGAGCGAGGCCGTGAGAGGGAATCGCCAGAAAAAAACATCTGCTTTTACGCAAAAGCAGGCCTCAAGTGCCGTAGGTACTGTGATGCCAAGGGGCGTTCATACGAGCAGGTGCTAGTGCCAGAGAAATACCGGCGAAAGCTTGTCGAGCTCGCACACGGAAATGCATGGGCAGGTCACCTGGGCATAAAGAAAACACAGGCTAGACTAGCGCTCGAATACTACTGGCCCGGCTGATGGAAGGAGGTCGAAAACTTTGTCAGATCCTGCGTCACGTGCCAGCGCGTAGGCAAGTCGATGGACAAATGGTGACTCCTTTCATGTGGATGAGCTGGGAATCGAACACACGGGACTATCCCCCCCTCCCCACCCCACCCGTTCGAAGCGTCTCGGCCTTGAAAATTCGCGACCATGCCTTTGGCACGCGGCAGGCGGGTGTCCACAATACTCTTTCTGCAAGGGTATGTGGTTCCCTTGAGTATCTGTTGGATATATCCCATGTGAACTAAGCCACGTAAAGGATTTTGCCACAGCACGATCAATGGCTCAGAAACTATAATTAAAGGTTAATAGGGTTTAACGTTCCAAACAAACTTAAGCTAGGGGACGCCGTACGTAGTGGAGGGCTCCGGAAATTTGGACTACCTGAGGTTCTTTAACGTGCACTGTTTGACCCCTCGTCCTTGTGTTCAGCAGATGAGCACCGCGCAACCACTAGGCCATAGCAGCGACCGATAATTTATCTCTGTTTCTTCTTCACCTACGCGATAACATAATTACGTAGCATGCTGTAGAAAAGCAGCGTTCTCACGTATGTACCGCACGGATCTCAATGATTGTGAATTTTTAAAAGTTTATAGCACTTACAATGGAATTGAAGGGTTTTATTCCAATAGTGAGGTATGAAGTTGAGTAGGGACCGCCAAAAGAGGGAAAAGATGGAAGGGGCCTACACGTGCATTAGACCAGGGCTCCGGGAATTTTTCTTAATTTGAGCTGGGGGAACGGATGTGGTGGGGGCGGTTGCGGTGCAGCGGAGTGTGGCCGGTTAGGTAGCAGTATAGCACTGCCTTGATGATGGATTTTGAACCCGTGCTGGTACATGCAGTTTCTGCCGTACTGGATGGTTCTTCGTGAGTTGGAGCGGCGACTTGATCGTTGCTTGAGGTGCCGCGCATCATGTTTATGGCGATGCTTGTTGGAGCCCAGCGTTGCGATGAGAGTGGCTCGTTGTGGATGGGAAACGTTGGGTAGCTTTTTAAGATGCGTTTGCTTCCGATGTTGACAGGCTGTACAGGATCAGGAGTACCGTCCCAGCTTAGGCTAGCTGGACTTGTTGCGTCTCTTGACCAATTATTGTTTTGATGACTCTTGTATCGTTGCATTCACATTTGGTATTTTGGCTTTTTAACGGGGCCGTCAGGGTCGTTCGTTCTGTGTTCTGCACCGCAGTGAAGGTACAATAGAGAGCATTGATGTACTTCTTCAGGTTTGTGGAGCTGTTTCGTGAAGTTCTGGAAAGATAGTGGTTCATTTGGGGGAAGTTATAGACTCGATAGTCATATCCCAGGCAGAGTGAGTTGTAGTGCTCGGGCAAGCCATCCGGATTCCAATTCAGCCGGACGCCAAATTTTTCCGGCTATTTGACAAGCCCCGATGTTACGCCACGATACCGCGGAGCTCTGGAAGTAAACATCTGCAAGCGACATCAACGTGCGGCAAGCTGCCAGACAAGGAGGCGCCATAGAGGGGGTTTCTCTTGCTGCGAAACCTCCTCGCGTCGCGGCAGATTTGAAGCGGTAACAGCGCGCTCGCTGATTGGACCACTCGGGTCGCCGTAAAATGCTGCCTTTGGATTGGAGAGTTCGACTTGGCAATGGTTTTCTTAGCTTTATAAGCACGAGCGCTACCGCTTGGAGAAAGAGACCGTCACAACTGTCCGTCGAGTGGAGTGCTGCTCGCAAGGATGGGACTCGGCGGAATCCCGTCGCTCGTCGCTTCGCGAGAACAGCTCTTGTGCGGATCTTGTTCTGTTCAGCGCCATGTAAATAGGGTTTAAAAAGGCCTTTTGTTAATCTAACCGGCTCCTGACTCAGAGTAATTGCTAACGGAAGCTGGCAGCGCTCGATCACGAAGCGGGTGACAAGCGCTACGCGACCAGCTCCATGGCGCAACAGAGCAACACTGTCTGGCTTTGAGTTAATAGGGCAGCATCGGAACAACGCTACAGTCCTTGGGACTGCGTTCCCTTCCAACGGGATAACGGCAGCTTCTGAGTATCATCATCATGTGAACTAGATAGTTTTGCCAAAGGTCTCTAAGTTGCTCATAAGTTGGTGGGGAGGAGTTCTTGCGTCGAGTCCACGAATAACTCCTTTGCAGTAATTTGCAGATGCGATGACGTATTCTTTGATTTTGTACATAAAGTTTGCGAGGGAAAGATGGATGTAGTGGCAATTTTCACTGGTGTTGAAGGACGCGGGGTCTACAATAATGTTGCGTGCCTTGATGTATATGGACACTCGTTGAGGCTCGTGGTATCGCTAGGGGGGCATGTTGGCTGAAGGCGAGACAGCTGGGATGTAGCTTAATCTCGTAGAGGTCGAGATCGTTTTGTGGTCTGATAACGATAGTTCGCAACTTAATCGGCGGCAGCAGCGCCGTTCAAAACTTCTCTTTTCCATGGTATATTCAGTATCGACTCCCCATTTTTGTGATCTGGCGATGTGTGTTCATCCATAGCGAGGTCGTCTTGGTTTTGGTGCGGTTCCGCTGTCGTCGGCAGCGTTCCCAGAAGACGAGTCAGCGGCAAGAGCGTCGAATGAGCCGTCGATCAGCGGCAGCGGCTGCCGCCGATGCCTCCGGAAGCCCGATAGAGGGCGGCGGGTAGAGTGAAATTTCTAGGCGTGATGGTCAAGTGGGAAGACGATGCATTACGGGATAGCGACACTTGGAGATAGCAGAGATTATTTGAACTTTATACACAAAACTTTACAATATTTACAGCATATACAGCAAGGTTGGGCAAAACATGGATCTGGCTACCTGGGCCTAGCTGAAGATGACGCGTTAAGCCATAGCTCAGAACCCTCGACTGGACCCGGGAGGGGACTTTTGCAGGTCCTGGGCGCGAATCACGTGACACAAAGGTGACGTTACGCCTACGTCACTCCTCCGTGTCCTGCCGGTGATTTTTGTTTTTCATTCTACTGGAAGTGAGTGAGAGGGAGGCGCGAGATCATGGGAAGAAGTACAATGCGCGCGAAGGATGAAAGGAGGGGCTGGCAGGCGGGCCGTCGTAGCGAGCTCAAACGAGTAACTGCTTCAAGCTGCCGTTGTGACCGTGCATCCGCGCTTGCGCGCACTATTGTGCGCCTGTGGGCATGGTATTGATATGTGCTGTTGGTGCAAGGGCTCTAAGTGAGCCTGTTCTCATGAATCTTTTTGTGTGAGCATGCTTTGCTTTGTCGTGACCCTGCAACTGCTAAGCTGGCCCTGTCAAGGGAACGTCAAGAAAAATACAAAGAAACGTCGCTCTGTAAGAAATAGCCGGAAGTGCTTTTGTTCAACTGTTCACCCTTCCCGTCGAGAGGCGCTATTGTCAAGTGAGGAATGCCTATTGTCCAAAGGAGGCGATCGGAGTGACACGTCCGCTAACATACAGGAGAAGAAAGGAGCATGAGGATTACGGCCATTAGAGGATTTCCCGTGAATTCAGGAAAGAGTTGCAATTGCCGGATAGGGACAATGCTGGGAGCAGTATTCGTGGCGCGCACGTACACTTGGGTTTCTGAGAAGGAAATCCACTTGCCGGAACCAACATAGCGAATCTTTGCAGAAGAATCGAAATTTACCTCCTCGCCGTTCCCAAGCTCTATCCGCCAACAAGTGACCACGCCCGACGAAACAATACTGGACCAGTCAGTGCATCAGACCACCAGTGCAGTGATGTGATCGATTGGTTGCCGATATCTGAGGGGTGTGCCCTGGAACTGATTGGTCAGCATCTTCAGAGAGGGGCTGGACATAGGGGGATTTAAGGACGTTGCAGAGCACGAAATGACGCTCTCAGCCCTGGGTAAACGGCTCATCCAGACGCTTCTCGCTATGAACTCTTAACGCTTGCCATTTTGCTGATATACCCTTTTTTCATGTAAGTAAGTTTTCTCAAAGTGCCACAAAACCTGCTTGTATATATGTTACCAACTTCGAAGATTCAATCCTTCATCAACCCAGAGTCTCTGCACGCTACCAAGTGAAGGCCGGGTCGACTTAGTCCCAGCGTCACGACAACTGGTGACCAGCATTGTGATCTGAATCTACAAGCCACAACATCTGGTGATTAGAGGTGGATCAGAATCTACAAGCCACAACATCTGGTGATCGGAGGTGGCATCAGAAGCTACAAGCCACAACATCTGGTGATCGGAGGTGGCATCTCAAGCAACAAGCAGGAGCAACAATCGGCCAACAAGAGAGCAGCTCGGAACATCGATCGCATGTGTGGGTGAGTGCTTGGCTTTTCTTCTGATGTGGACCAGGTTCTAGAACAGGGTTAGATTTTAGAACTGGTAAAGAGTGTTGAAACGCCTTTAGGTTTGGTAGCTTGCACAGTTGTTTTGGAAGTAGCCAACACTCGGAGCGATCATGGACCTACAAAAGCTGCAGAAACCGGAACTGTTGCAATTGTGTGAGGAATTGGGAATTGTTACAATTGTGGTTTGGCACGAAAACCCTTGATTTTAAAGGCAATCACTGATTTGGGAACCGATGATGAGGAGCTCAGTGAAGCATGGAACCTCATCGGACAAAAAAAGGAGGAGCAGCTCAGACAGCAGAAAGAGTGGGAAAAAGAGGAAAAGAGGCGTGAGCGTGAAATTGAGAGAGAAGCCAAAAGGCTGAAGCAAGAAATTGAGCTCCGGAAATTAGAAGTAGAGTTGAGCAAGAGGTCGGGCAATTGTCCACAGCTAGCGGTACCTCTTCTCAACAAGGAGGCAGATTTCAAGATGTCAAAGTACATGCAGCCATATGTGATATCAGGGGATATCGGTCTGTATCTGGCTAACTTTGAGCGAACCTGCGAAAAACTGTCCTTCCAGCGAGACACTTGGTCTCACAGATTATTGACGGTTCTACCCTGCGAGGCAGCGGAGGTTGTCGCGCGGCTAAGCAAGGAGGACGCGGACAACGACGAGAAGGTCAAGGCTAGCCTTCTGAGAAAGTATAGGCTTAGCGCCGAGGCGTTCAGACAACGTTTTCGGAACGCTACTAAGTCCAGGGACGAGAGTTACCCTGAATTCCTGTACAATTTAAGAGTCAATTTGGGCGAGTGGCTAAGGAGCACTGATTCCTACAGTGATAGGGACGCTGTAGTCGAGCGAATTCTTCTGGAGCAGTTTTATAACTGACTCCCAGAAAAAGAAAGAAATTGGTTACAGGACCGAGGTGACATTAAGTCGGCAACTGAAGCTGCCGAACTCATTGAGGAGTACGCTTCGCGCCGACAATTCAGCAACCCAGCAGTGGATAGGCCCCGCAATCCCAAGTTGAGTGTGAATAACCGTCAGGAAAGGCACTTTGCTAGAGTTGCAAACGAAGAAAGGAAGGCTTCTTCAGGCAAACTCCCTAGAAAGGACAGCAGTGAGAAAAGTGGGGAAGGGACCAACGTGCAGAACACAAAGAACAAGCTTGAGGCAAGGAAGCCGCTCACATGCTTTAGGTGTAATGAGCAGGGCCACATTGCCGTCAACTGCCGGAAAGAACGAATTGCTTTCTCGTATGTCAGTGACTGCGATGAAAACATGAAGCTTTTGGAACCCTACATGCATGACCTAGTAGTCAACGGGAAGCCTTGCAAGGTACTGCGCAATTCGGCCGCAACGATGGATGTTGTCCATCCGGCGTATGTGACGCCTTCCGACTGTATACAGGACAGTGCGGCATGGATCCGCCAGGTAGTGGAGGAACAGAGTGTGTGCTTGCCAATCGCAAACGTGGCCATCGAGGGCCCTTTCGGCGAGTTAACAACTGAGGCTGCCGTTTCAGGAAAGCTTCCTAAGTGCTATCTGTATTTGTTTTCCAACAAATGGGACATGCTGCTGCGAAAGAGGGGCATCCTTTTCGGAGACAGAGTTGTGCAAGCCTTAACACGTTCAAAGGCGCGAGAACTAGCTGCACTGCTCATTCCAGAAAATTCCACAGCGGAGGAAACGGCAGTTAAAACAGTGGTCGATGCGGAAGATAGCCGGTCAGAAAACTTTGAGAGCGAGGCATCTCAGATAAGTCAACTTGAAAGTGAGCTTGATGAGGCGCGGAATGAGGACGTTCTTGAGAGTAACCTCTTGCCGCCAGTGTCTAGTAATCTCACGAGACTTCTAAGTGGAACCCGAGAGGACTTAGCTATGGAGAAGAGAGGAGAACTAAAGAAATCTCAGCCGTCCGGTCTGGGCGAGCTAATAACAGACTTTGAGGCCTGCTTCGTGGACAGGCCAGGCAGGACTGATTTGACTGAGCACGATATTGAGCGGACTTCAGACGTGCCAGTGCGATCAAGGTGCTACCCATTTTCTCCAAGGCAAAGAGAAATTCTGGATAGGGAAGTAACTCGCATGCTGGAATTGGGAGTAATAAAACCCTCGGAAAGCGATTATGCTTCGCCTATGATCTTGGTAGAAGCTCCAGGTAAAGACCCTAGGCCTGTGGTAGACTACCTAAAGCTAAATTCTCTCTCCAGGGATCAAATGTATCCTATTCCGAGTATCGAGGAGAGAGTAGTACAGGTCATTCGAGCGTCCTATGTGACTACGCTGGACCTTACTCGAGGATACTGGCAAGTACCGCTCACTGAACGCGCCAGCTACCAGCCAACAATGATGAGTTTCGGGCTCAAAAATGCTCCATTTTGTTTTTCCCGACTCATGGATAGGGTTTTAAAGGGGTGTGAAACATTCGCGGTGCCCTATTTAGATGACATTACGGTTTTTTCCATATGGGCGGACCATATGGTACATCTAAGAGCTGTACTGAGCCTTTTACGTCAAGCTTGGCTAACCGTAAAGGCCGAGAAATGTTGCCTGGCAAGGGCGACCGTGGACTACTTGGGTCACAGTGTAGGTCGAGGTTTCAGGAAACCCAGCGAGATTAAGATTTCTGCGGTAGCAGACTACCCGCGGCCGAGCACGAAGACGGAAATTCGGGCATTCTTGGGGCTGACGGGATACTACAATCACTACATCCCTAACTATTCAGCTTTGGCTAGCCCCCTGACCGACGCTCTCCGCAGGACAGAACCGACAAATGTAGTCTGGGACGAACAAAAGGAAGCCTCCTTCTTAAACCTGAAGGCTGTGCTGATTAGCCGTCCGGCATTGCGAGCTCCAGACTACGACCGAGAATTCACGGTCCAGTGTGATGCAAGTGATCAAGGGCTAGGTGCTGTTCTCTGCCAGAGGGATGACGATGGTAATGAGCACCCCGTGCTCTACCTGAGCAGAAAACTGAGCTCTAGAGAAAGGGCTTATTGCGCATCAAAGAAAGAGTGCGCTTGCATTGTATGGGCCATTCAAAAATTGCAGTGCTATCTTGGAGGGGCCAAATTCACCCTAGTGACGGACCATTGTCCCCTGGCTTGGCTGCAAACTGCGACATCGAAGAACAGTCACCTTCTGAGGTGGAGCTTGATTTTACAGCAGTACAATTTTGAAATAAGATACAAAAAGGGGAAGTTAAATGGGAATGCGGACGCGCTTAGCCGCTGTTTCTAAGCGGTCCGAGGTGCTCCTCACCATGTATCCAAATTGATACTCAGGTTCTTTTTTTTTTTCATGCGCTTGTATATATGTGACTATGTAAAGGAGCACGTTTGGTTTTCTAGGTATACGTGGGTCCTGAGCGTCCTGAGTGTGGGCTTTTCTCGGACAACGGTGGCAGTTTTCTTTTGACCTGGTCTCTTCAGACGGAAGCCGAGTGCTTGCTTAGACATGTGGTTGAGTTTCAGACAGCTCAAGCAATTTGGCCTACGACAATCAAGACAACGCGACAAGCGACAGCGAGCTTCAAGCGTTCATGTGCAGGCCATTAAGTCGTCTCTTCATTCAGCAGCTGCGACTGCTGCCCTCCGTGACTCTTCCGGCGGGGGAGGAGGCTGTTGAGACCGTGCATGGTCCGCGCTTGCGCACACTATTGTGCGCCTGTGGGCATGGTATTGATATGTGCTGTTGGTGCAAGGGCTCTAAGTGAGCCTGTTCCCATGAATCTTTTTATGTGAGCATGCTTTGCTTTGTGGTGACCCTGCAACTGCCAAGCTGGCCCTGTCAAGGGAACGTCAAGAAAAATACAAAGAAACGTCGTGGCGCGCACGTACACTTGTGTTTCTGTGAGGGAAATCCACTTGCCGGAACCAACATAGCGAATCTTTGCAGAAGAATCGAAATTTACCTCCTCGCTGTTCCCAAGCTCTACCCGCCAACAAGTGACCACGCCCGACGAAACAATACTGGACCTTGACCGCCAGTTTGGAATTTTGAAGAACTGCGCCTACGCGTCTTCTGCCTCCTCAAATGAATCCGAAAGCGGTGTTTTCCAAGGAGCTGGACAGTGAAGTCATTTGGGTCTGTTCTTTGTGCCGTACGGTGACGAACTATGTGACACCAATCAGCATCTGAGTGGATAGGGAGGCTGAGGAGTATAACTTGGTCGCCGTTCAGAAGTCTGCGCCATGAGTGGCCTTGCTGGTATGCCAATCTGTCGCTGTTTGCTTCCACCAGCACTAGTCGGCTACCGAAAACTCGTGCCGCAGCCTTGCCCACGGATCGGGAAAAATAACGACCGGCGCTTAGGGATGATGTAGGGCCTACACCTCCGAGACTTGTTTCGGCCTTTGTCGACCGTTCATAACTTACGCCTCTTCACTAGAGTGTGAAAGCGTACGAGACAAAACGCTTGAAATCAAATGAGGATGGTTTTGCTCGTTGTGCAAGGCGATGGTCAGATCTAGTAATGTTTTGCAGCTTGCAGATCTAAAGATTCAAAGTCTTTCATTGGTATGGGTTTTGAGTCCTCTCGTTTTAGTTCAACCGAGGTCTCAAAATGGTTATAGTCCTCCAAATGAGGGCAAGACGGTAGTCATCTGCAATTTTAAAAACCGCGACAGCACCATTCCCTTTTTTGCAGTTCGTGAAGAAATACTATATAAATTCAGAGAATAATATAGACTAATGCTCTAATGTTTCTATGAAAATGTTCCATGATGCTTAATCACTAATGCTCTAATGTTTCTATGAAAATGTTCCATGATGCTTAATCTCGCCGTTTTCCACTTTTTTCCAGCCTGCAGCGCCTCCAAGCCGCTGCTTATATGCGCGCTGTATTCACAGCTGAAACAGTTCGTTTTAATGTCCAAGCAGCGCACGGTTTTCCCGAAATAAGACTATACTTGGCGCCACATGGGGCCCTGGATTCTTACATCATGTCGCTGTCTGATGAGGCACCATGCAGCCATGAAATTTCATCCGTCTAATGCGTATCTACACAGTTGGCATGCTGAATAATTTGTCTCACTTTATTTCGTATGAATTACTTTATTTGTGCGGGAAGCTTCCTCTACAAACTAACTCTAATTAACAGCTCCTTGTTTGATTTCGGTTACTAGATGACCTACTAGTTAGGTGATTTGGAAGAGTGACCCGTTTTTCAGGCTTTAGTAGGTGGTTCGGTCTCTGAGCACAAACGAGAAATCCTCCATCATCTGCGTAATTTACTGCCGATAAAGCGAGATTATTTATTTTCTGACTGTAGGCTCAGTACAATAAGTGGAAATTTAAGCAATGTGTATTCCGCTTGGCAAAGTTACAAGTTGGGGCATTCATACAAGGCAGACATGTCAACAGGACTCTCGCACACCTGACTGTGGAGCACGCCAAATATAGGAGGTCATGGTGTCGTAACCTCATGCATCCCACCAGATGTCGCCACTCTCATGTGCTATGTAAAGCCCCGTGCTATGGGGGTGGCAACATGGAGATTGTAAATTACAAAAAGAGGGGTATGACGTAACGAAACGACATGGATTATGGACGCTACGTTGGATGGTCTCGGATGAGTATTAGGCCACTCAAGGTTTGTTTCACATGCGCTGACATCACACAGCACACGGCTGTTTTCACGTTTCACCTCTGTCGAAGTACGGCGCCGCGTGAGAAGCACTGGTGGGTCAAATGAAACAGCTAGAAGAGACAGTATTCTTGACGTAATTTATCGCAGGTCCTGTATAGGCAGAAAATTAAGCACCGAACAAAACCAATAATATCTCATAGGAGGGGGGTGGCAGGGAAGAACACCATCGTTAAAATTAGCCTGAATGCGCCCACCGCAATGTAAGGGCCCCTCCCATATCTCTCCACCTAACCCCGTCCTATGAGAACTGCGGCCACCTTGTCCACGTAAAATTCATAATCTCATCCGGCCACACTTAATTGTCTGCAGTGGTTCTGCAGTTACTTCATCATTCCAGCTGATTTGCTCCTTTTCATTCTTAATCTCCTTCTTCATTACTCGCAGAACGTTTGATTGCTCTGCTCTACTGCTGCTCTCATTATCGTCCTGTTTACTTCGGCTGCTGAACAGATCAGTGTAGAAGTCCTCGGCTACTTTGTCTGTCCATGTTTAAAGGCATTCTACGCCTTTTCTCTTAGCGCATACATCTGATTTTGCCTGTTTTACAGCTTTTCAGGCTACGCCGTTTTTTAGAGCCATGCTAAGCTTTCTCCTTATTTACTTTCTTATGCCGGACACTTTACGATAATTGGCGTGCTTTGATAGCTCTGCCAGTATACTGTCCTGTCGATTTGGAGGCTCTCATGCTTTGGCGTTTATTAAACAAATCTTTTGTTTCCTAAGATAGTTTACCGGTATCCTGTCTAATTCTCATGCCGCCTACTGCTACCGCGTACTAGCTCAGTAAATGATATCTTTGAAATCACCGTTCGTTTTTTATACACAAAGGTCATTTCATCGGTTGAGGCTGAATATCTACTCTCCAATTAGATCTTGTATCCCTCTCATTGCTAAATCGTTGATGGGCTTCTTCCTTACTATTTGCTCCTCTCCCTTTTTTATTCAGGACTAATTCGAGACATTCCCATCCTGTGGTCACTGCATCAGATCTTTCCGATCACCTTCCTACCCTGCGCAGTATCTGGGATGAAGAACATTATGAATTTTTGTTTGTTTTTGGTCTCCTCATTCAGACGTTTCTCTGTCCTCGCTCGGATCTGTCGTTTGTTAAAGGTATTCACTGCTCCCGACCACGTGTTATTCACGAATTGATGCAGGCGTGTAAGCCTATAAAACCTTCAATTTGTAGCGCAAAAGCTCGCTTGTAATACCTGCACCCCTCTCATTAAGGCTATACAATATGTATCGTTGTGTCCAGCTATGTCCTTTTGATCAGGAATCGTAAATCTAGTTCTGGTCTCTCTGCTAACACATGGTAGCACATACGTGCCGGCTCTTTATAACAGTATATGCTTCATTTGTCGTCCTGCCCCGCCGCGGTGGTGCAGTGGTTAGGGAGCTAGACTGTTGTGCTCAAGGATGCGGAATCGAATCCCGGCCGCGGCGGCAGAGTTTTGGTGGAAGCGAAAAGCAAGGAACCCGTGTGCTGTGCGATGTCAGTGCACGTTAAAAAACCCCGGGTGGTCGAAGTTTCCGGAGCCCTGCACTACGGCGTCTCTCAGTCTCATAGCCTGAGTCACTTTCCAACGTTAAACCCCATAAACCTACCAACTATTTGACCTCCTGACCTCCCTAGGTCTATGATATCCTATTTCAAACCACTAGTTCCCCGAACAGTACTGATAGACTAGCCTGACAAGATAAGGTCCTAGCGTTAAACTTTGACAGGGTCAATTTCCGATGGGGGCCTGTCCAACCGCTGCATCGCAGATCTGACCGCCGCCGTGTCAATTGCTTCGCAGTCACTGGGGACTGAAAGCCGTGGGTTATTTGTATATACTCGTTCAGGAGGTGATAGATACAATTCAAAATACGCCTCGTGGCCGCTAGTAGAATTCTAACCTACAGCGGCGCGAACAGAGAGGCCTGGTTGGCCGAATCATTTCAGCATTACGCAATCGCCCAGCCTAACACCTCGCGTTCTGAATTCTGCCGGTTTTTGACCTGTGCTTTGGATGTCGTCGCCTTCAGCAACTGCCCCTCGTGCGCAAGTGTGTCCAAAAAGCAATAGAACGCGGGCGCTTGCTTGCGCTCTGGAAACGGATGCTAGTAATTAAGCAGTCGTGATTTTATAAACCGACACCTGAAAGCAGAAATGCCGGGGGAAGAAGCCTTTCCTGGAATATTAGTGGACCGAAAAATGAGAGATCGACATCAGCAACTAAACGTCAATGATAATATTTATCATGAACCTATCCCCGCTCACTCGTCATGACTTTCGCTGGTCTCCTTTTCATTGTTTTCCTAATACAGTGCACACTATTAAGTTGCGTCAAGGTCATTCCAAATGCAGCATTTCCTGAAAGAGTGTGCGACCAAGCTTTCCGGGATATCAACGCCAGAGGCAGCAACCCCGCTCGCCACCACTCCTTCCCTGCCATTTTTCAGTTTCAATGAGTTGTCCTGCATTTATGAAGTTTCAAAGCATCGAACCTAAGCCGACCTAGGAGCTTCGTATTTTGGGTTCTTAAATTAACTATCAGCCTAGATTCGAAGAAATACTGTGCACGCTTTCTTGAATTTTCCTGAGGTGGCTACGAAGCCTCTTTCGATAAACCGCTTCAGAAAAAGAAGAAAAAAAAACAGTATCGACACCAGTAGGTTTTTTGCATCCCGAGGCAAAAAGATCTGCAGCTCATGCGAGTGCACTAAATAACAGCGCCGATTCACTTTTTTCTTATTTTCTTTTCTTCTTGAATTTCCTATTCATAATGGAGAATACAGTGAAGCAAAAGTCCAAAGGTGTAATACGGCGAATAGCGTCCGCGAAAAGTGATGTTGCACTGTATTTCAAAAGCGTTTTAGGTTAGCCAGCTCGATCAAAACCAGCATACATTCAGGTTTCAAACTTTGGGCATTGCAGTTTGCTTTTAGGTAAATCGCCGTTTCAATAAAATCCTCCCAGTGCAAGCATCCACGTCAGCGTGTCACTCTCACGGCAATTTTCGTTTTCCATACAGTGTGGAGGCAAAGCAATATGAACAAGTCTTATGGCCCACCCCCGTATGGCCAATTCAGTAGCAGCTGTTTATTCTCGTAGTAAGCTACCAGCCCTTGCGTTTGTTCTTGTTGTTTACAATATAACATAAGACGCATGCCCACACTGGGGGATCGGCAAAGAGTTGGGAGTTAAGTTTGCGGGCTTCACCCAGAAGCAAGATTCCGAAGAGGTGACCAAGGTCAAGGGGCAGCTTGACGCGGGCTGATTTATGACGGTCGCGCAGACGACCGCTTCTCGGAAGTGAGCCAGGAACACATAGCAGCGGGCGACGCCGCCGGCTCTCCGTCCCGTGCAGTTAGAGCGCACAGCGTAAGCGCAGTGGTTGTGGGTTCGGCGCTAACTGCTATGTACCCCGGTTCGAGTGGAGAGGGCGCGGAGGCCATAAATCCCGAAAAGCGGCGTAACACGGGCCTGGGGAGAACGCGCTGTTGAGACGTCTTCCCGGGAAGACGCCTGCGTGTCCCTTTGAATCCGCCGCCCGCGCGCAACCGACCAAGAGCAGGGATTGGAATGTTTGGGCCTGACGTTTGCGCGTGTGTGTTTTTATGTATTTTCGGAAGTGTAACCGTCGACGCCGTTTGTCTTTGAGACTGCGTGGCGCCTCTTGCGTGGGAAGATTTTGGAGAGGGAAAAGTTGCAGATGTATGTGTTTGTGTGCGCAACCACTCGCAGCTTAGTGCGTGCTTTGTGTGTGTTTTATTTGACATGCGTAGGAGAGGGTATATGTGGCACAGTGAGTGGCCAGCCCATTTTGAAACACTGAATATTATTGGCCACAGAGTGACTAGTCGTTGATTGGTCAATGGACTATACTCGATTTCTGGGCGCTAAGGAAGGAGCGTTGAGACAGTTGGGCTCGGAGCAGAGTTGGGCTCGGAGCAGAGTTGGGCTCGGAGCGGAGTTGGGCTCGGACGATAGTGGAGGGCAGACGGGTTGTTCGAGGAGGGAGGCTAGGCTGACGGAGATCTCAAGGGACTCCGGCCTAAAGTGTAGCAGAAGGCCAATTTCTGCTAGCCTCTGACCTCTGATCGTTCACCAGTTGCAGTTAGGCCTCTACGTTTGATGTCGCATCCGACGACATTATTTAAATACGTTAATGTAAATAAGTTGTATAATATGTAAATAAATCTGATCGGTCCACCCACTTTACTCATACTGTTTGCGCCGAGGCTGAAACTCATCATCAGGCACACCGAAGAATCCCGAAGTGTTTAACTGGCGCAGTCGAGACAAGATCGGCCCAGCGACTTCCTGCGGAGTTGCGAGAGACCGACGACGCTTCGGACACTACCTCGGTGAGCCAAGGCTGACCAAGAAGTTTGTGCCCCGTGAATCGACGCTACCGGCCTAGAGAGGCAGCGACAGTGAGGCGACATCCAAGCGAGAGGCCTCAGAAGCTAAGGCTTCATTTACGACCACGCCGACGTGCGAGCGACGGACCCCGTTCTGTGCGGCACCTACGTGTGGGAACTTCGCAAGCTCCGTGGTTGACAGCCCGACAACTGCAGTGAGTTTCTCCGCTCTCACTTTACTTGCCTCAGCGTATGCGCATGAGTCGCAGGATTAACGTAAAATAGCGCACAATGACTGCATTTTGTTGGTGGAGTGATTATGACTGTGCATACGACGCTTGGTATGCGCCGATATCAGAGGCTGAGCGAATTAAGAAAAAAGAGGAAAGGGAGAGAAGAGAAGCGCAGATCCGCGATCGCCTGCGGCAGATATATCCATAGCCAAGGAAGAGCTGAGGCAGGAAAGGAAAAGGCTTGAGGAGGAGCGCTTACGGAGGGCAGCGCGTGAACTACCGGAGCCGGTGCAAATTCAGGCGTACACTCCCGAAAATTGCACTGATCAAACGCTGATCGAGGCAGTCGGTGAGGAGAGCAGCAGCAGCGGCCTTAAGTCCGTTTTTGCTAAGAACATAAAAGAGGAATGCCAGATTCCTGCGGAGAGTGTGGTGGTTTGCGCTGTTGCTGAGAGAGAAATTGAAGTTTGCGTCGAGGAACCTCGAATTGTGGAACCAACCACACATGTTGAGAGAAAGAAGCAGTCTCCTATCCCTGAGGTAGAGGTGTGCTCTACGGAGGTACCTGTGACATTGAATGTCACCGATCAAAATGTGCAGGCTGAGTCACAGCGGAAAGTGCCCACGATCCTAATGACGCAAAAGAGCGCAAAGATGCGAATTGCTTGGCTGGCGCGAGTAGTGAACTTGGGTTCCCGACCGAAGCGGCAGAGTGTCAGGCAGGCTGTGTCGAGAGCGCCACAGTCCAAACAGTAATCGCAACATCAAGAACAGCATCTGAAGAGCCAGCCGCAGAGCTGGTTAGACGAGGCGATCCCGACCCGGAAAACACGGGTTCGTGTGAAGATGCAGATGAGCGCAGCCTGAGGCATGGTCTGAGCGATGGCGACGGAAATTACGTCCCACACGTTGAAAAGAGCGAAGTAATATCGCCACAAGTAGCGATGGACCACGACCAGCGTTGGGACCTCGGGGCGCATCTGCGTAAGGGAAGGATCGCTGGGGCGGAGCCTCCTGAGAATGGGCTTCTTGAGCCAGGCACGATAGTTTCACGCACACCTGTTGGATGCATTCTTGTTCGGGCTTCCCGGGAGGCGCGTGTGTCGTGCACGCAGGCAGCTAGCGTCTTATGTGATGCAGGAGGGCGGCACGGCAGGAAAGCAGGGCGCGTGCGATTATCTTGCATGTTACGGCTCGTCTGTGCCATGCGAGCCGTCGGGGTGTTTGATCCCGGTGGTAAGCGCTGAGCAGTGTTCACAATCTTCACCCACTCTGCCACTGCCAGTAGTGAGAGGCGTAAAGATCCCCTGTGGCTCGACCACGCGCTGAGGCAGTGAATGGGTGTGGGGGAACGTTGACTGACCCAAGAGACTTTGAGCAAGGAGTGGACAGTCATTCCTGTGCGGTACTACGTGGCTTGTGTGAACTTCTGCTTTGTGCTTGATTATGCAGTGTTTATTGCCTGATTTAATGTTATGTATGCCAAGCTGCGTCGCCTTGTATGGCGTATGGGTTAGTTACCGTTTGCTAATGTGCACACGGAGCATTGTCGTTCAGGGCGCGCACGCCTATGTACGGAGCGGTGCACTATTGTTTGTATGCTGCGTTCGTTTGTTTGGTTCGGTGTACGCCATACCAGAATGTCCCCCCCCCCCTTCCCCCCGTTAGAGGAGTTTTATGTTGAGCGTACAGCAAGTGTACGCGCAACATTCTCGATGGAGAGGAGTTAAGTTTGCGGGCTTCACCCAGAAGCAAGATTCCGAAGGGGCGACCAAGGTCAAGGGGCAGCTTGACGCGGGCTGATTTATGACGGTCGCGCAGACGACCACTTCTCGGAAGTGAGCCAGGAACACATAGCAGCGGGCGACGCCGCCGGCTCTCCGTCCCGTGCAGTTAGAGCGCACAGCGTAAGCGCAGTGGTTGTGGGTACGGCGCTAACTGCTATGTACCCCGGTTCGAGTGGAGAGGGCGCGGACGCCATAAATCCCGAAAAGCGGCGTAACACGGGCCTGGGGAGAACGCGCTGTTGAGACGTCTTCCCGGGAAGACGCCTGCGTGTTCCTTTGAATCCGCCGCCCGCGCGCAACCGACCACGAGCAGGGATCGGAATGTTTGGGCCTGAGGTTTGCGCGTGTGTGTTTTTATGTATTTTCGGAAGTGTAACCGTCGACGCCGTTTGTCTTTGAGACTGCGTGGCGCCTCTTGCGTGGGAGGATTTTGGAGAGGGAAAAGTTCTAGATGTATGTGTTTGTGTGCGCAACCACTCGCCGCTTATAGTGCGTGCTTTGTGTGTGTTTTATTTGACATGCGTAGGAGAGGGTATAAGTGGCACACTGAGTGGCCAGCCCATTTTGAAACACTGAATGTTATTGGCCACAGAGTGACTAGTCGTTGATTGGTCAACGGACTATACTCGAATTTTGAGCGCTAAGGAAGGAGCGTTGAGACAGTTGGGCTCGGACGATAGTGGAGGGCAGACGGGTTGTTCGAGGAGTTGAGGCTAGGCTGACGGAGATCTCAAGGGACTCCGGCCTAAAGTGTAGCAGAAGGCCAAGGCCTGATTCTGCTAGCCTCTGACCTCTGATCGTTCACCAGTTGCAGTTAGCCCTCTACGTTTGATGTCGCATCTGACGACGTTATTGTAAATAGTTTGTAAACAAGTTTAAATAAATGTGTACAGTCGAGAAGGGAAGTCCTCATCTCCGCACCGCAATGTGTCGCTGAGCCACGGACGCAGCGGTGGTACCAACACCACTCGGCACGAACGAAGGCAGTATAAGAAACAGTAAGAAACACCTGCTGTACAGGGAAGCTCATCGATTCCCCAAGCCTTCGCACGTTTTGTTTAACTTTGTGCAGCAGGGAAAGTTTTTTATATATTCTTACATGTCTAAAAAAAAAATGATTGGAGGGGCAGAGAAAAAGAAACCAAAAAGTGAAATAAATGAAATAACAAATAAAAAAAGTCATAAGGCACACGTAAGATTGCCACATGGGATTTGCAGAACAAGTGATGTTAGAAAAATTTAGTAAGGCAACTGGCTTGATTCCAGTAAAAAACATTGCACGACGCAAAAAACGACCTGTCACTGTGGCCTTCACTTTGCGCTTCGGTTGTCGTCGTCTTCACAAAGCGTGCTTCAATTCCCAGCCTAACCAGTGACTTCATCGTATCTGTGATGTTGCCACTAGTGTTGGTTGTGATTACGTCGGTGCTGAGAGAAAACCAGAAGTTAAACGGAGGAAAACTTTACTAAGCGTGGCAAGACGGGGCAAAGCTAAGCTAAACGTAGCAAAGCGTAGCAAAACCAGTGCTAAGCATTACTTCTGTATGTGCATATCAGTGCTTAGCCAAGCTAAACTGCCCCTTTATTTTTTCACCCTCCTTACTCCCTTCCTTTTCTGGCGGCGCAGTTAGAAGCAGAGATATTAATGAGACAGTTACTCGCATTTTTTTTTCTTATAGCGAATTTATTCAGGTAATATTTCTAGTATTTTCGGCGAACTTCCCGTACAGTCACCACCACAACCGTCTAGTCTGCGCCCAACAGCACCCTTGATGGAGGCCAGAGTGATGCGCCAAGAACCAGGGCCAAACACAAGACCACTTCAGGGAGTCCAAATATCCATGCTGCCAGCCGTTCCGGAACACCGATGGCTGCTCGCAAGCTTCGTCTGTTGTTACCGAAGCCTCTTCAGGGAGTCCAAATGTCCCTGCTGCTAGCCCTTCCGGAACACAAATGGCTGCTCGCGAGCTTCGTCTGTTGTTACCGAAGCCTCTTAAGGGAGTCCAAATGTCCCTGCTGCCAGCCCTTCCAGAACACAAATGGCTGCTCGCAAGCTTCGTCTGTTGTTACTGAAGCCTCTTCAAGGAGTCCAAATGTCCCTGCTGCCAGCCGTTCCGGAACACCAATGGCTGCTCGCAAGCTTCGTCTGTTGTTACCGAAGCCTCTTCAGGGAGTCCAAATGTCCCTGCTGCCAGCCCTTCCGGAACACAAATGGCTGCTCGCGAGCTTCGTTTGTTGTTACCGAAGCCTCTTAAGGGAGTCAAAATGTCCCTGCTGCCAGCTCTTCCGGAACACAAATGGCTGCTCGCAAGCTTCGTCTGTTGTTACCGAAGCCTCCTCAGGGAGTCCAAATGTCCTTGCTGCCAGCCCTTCCGGAACACCAATGGCTGCTCGCAAGCTTCGTCTGTTGTTACCGAAGCCTCTTCAGGGAGTCCAAATGTCCCTGCTGCCAGCCCTTCCGGAACACCAATGGCTGCTCGCAAGCTTCGTCTGCTGTTACCGAAGCCTTTTCAGGGAGTCCAAATGTCCCTGCTGCCAGCCCTTCCGGAACACAAATGGCTGCTCGCAAGCTTCGTCTCTTGTTATCGAAGAAAGACCGCTTAGACTTGCGTCGCACCGTAATGTCTTGGACGAGCGAACAGTGCAGTCCTCTGCGGTTCCAGAAGCGCTTCTTGGACGACTTCAAATTCTCACATACGCGCCACCAGCGCAGGAAAGGAGCCGGAAGGAAAAACTCGAAGGAGCATCGGTGTTTAGGATGTGGCGCCGTAAGGCTGCAGGAGTAGTGCTCACCCGCGGTACTTGGTGAAGGACTGCGTCGCTAGTAGTAGCTGTGGTGACGTTGCTGACGATCAAGCGGAAGGTGTCCTCTCGTCGAGCGTCCGCCTGTACGCTCGCATCTCAGGCCCGAGTTCGGCTTCTCCTCTCAGACTTCGGGAGAATGGCTCTATATGTGTGACTACTCATTCTGGCTGAACACTTCTTGATCATCAGCAGAAACGTTCCTTTCTCTGCTCATTCGTGCGCGCCACTCGCTTGTCATCATCTTTTAAGGCTCACAACGATAAATTATTTCCTATAATGTTTTAAACAAAGCTTCACTTCGGCAGTATCGAAAAACATTTCTTCATTTCTACCAACGGCTTGCTTGAACGAACACCTACACAGTGAGTAGCAAATATTAAAAATACTGCGCGAAAAAATAGAATATAGGAAATTCATGCACATAAATATAAATTACGAGCACACTGAAACCTGCTTCATAAGTGAAATTCGAAAGCATTAGCGTTTGTTGCTGCTGATGCTTTAACTAGCGGTCATCCTGAATCATATGGCAAGTTTTTATTGCGCGACTCGGGTGCGACAGCCTCGATCACGTAACACTTCTTTGTCACGTGACTCGGCGTATCTACACCTAAAGCACGATGTCTTTCGATGTCACACAGCGTTGTATGGAACCACTCATTTCGATTTCATAGGCCTTTAGCGTGCACTTTAAGGTCATATTTGTTTAGAGGTGCCTTCAGAAATAAGCCACCGTGTGCTTAACATCTCGCATACCTACCGAAAGATGATGCCTACGATGACGGAGGCAGAATGATCCTTGAACAAATCGGCTAAGAATTGACGAAGTTCAACGCCGCGATCATTTGACTTAATATGACAGTCGAAAGTCATGTAAAGTTAAATGACCTTAAGACTTACGGTGTCATTTTTCGCCGACTTGACCGAGCTTCAGTCTATCTTCATCGTTGTTGACATTGTCGTTCTTCTTCTACCAAAAGAAAAAGAAAAAAGAAAGATTCGAAATCCGCGCCATGCATGCGTAATTTTTAGAAGATACTTTCTTGTTTCTTTGTTATTTCTACTGGTATTCATGGCCTCACCGAGAGCTTTGCCAAACTAACTCCTGACTCGCCCAGTCGTCACGCTGATGCCCTATAGGTGTTTCGCTACCATGTGATGTATGCCTTAGTTGGCTCCAAAGTAACAAAAGCATATGGTTGGGCCCCACTGGTTACACGCACATGTGGTCGTTCCCTTCAAAGAGTGATTGCGTCTGACTTGGTCTCACAGTGAAGAAAATTGTCAGGCCATGTGAAACCAGGTCCTTCTGTGCCTGCGTCACTGTTACTTTTTTTATGTGCAATTATGGCGGACGCAGTGGGGCTTTAAAAGAGCGATCACCTCTACGCATTTTCTCACCAAGAGAGACAGAGAGAGAGAGAGAGAGAGAGAAAGAATAGAAAGGTAGAGAGGTGGATAACTCTGTACGTCCTCGCACGTTCGAACATGTTCTCCCAGTCTCCGACGTAGACACTGTCCTGATCTCAGGGATGGGCATTGATAATCGATGACATGGACGGTGTGATTCCCTGCACGGCTTCCTGCGGCATCACTGGGTGTTGAAGTTCAGAGCGGAGCTCCTTCTTCAGGACGCCCACCGCAACTCAGTAAGTTACGTAGCGGGAAAACTACATTTACAGGTATTTACAAGTAGAAAATGCAGGGGCAGCGAAGATGAATGCGAGCAGCGCCCAGAAAAAAAAAAAAAAAAAGATTACCGCCGTCACGTCCGTCTCTCACTCTTGGCATGGTACTACTCTTCGCTATTGTATATTCACCTTGCAATATAGTAGCTCCTAGCGCGTGCATGTCTGTGCTCATGTAAGTCCTATTATTGCCTTATTTCGTATCGTACTGCAAACACCGGGTAAGCTTTGAGTCGCGTCTTCACCTGAAGGTGCTGTTTTAGATCTCTCTTATTCTATATACAATGTCAGCAAATGCAGTAGTTGTTGTTGACCAAATAACAGATAGCACAACTACTACTGCATTTATCTGTCCAAGGATGGATTACCTGTCGAAGGAAGCAGTACCTGTCGTAATATCTCTATATACAGTTAACAGTTTACAGGTCCTTATTTTGAACCCTATGACAGTCACATTAGTGCGGTCTGTTCAGGTGGATTGTACACCAAGGCGGAAATTATGTACGTGATATAGCGCAGTAAATAAGCAAATAATTAATTAAAATAACTAAAAAACTTTTATTCTTGATTTTAGAGGCCAACATTACATATAGAAAATAAAGGCCGTCAACAGAAAAGTTGTCAGTTTTTAAATTTTAATTATCGCTAATGCAGTTCGAAATATTAAATGTCAAAAATAAACATTTTTTTTTTTAGTTTAAAGCTGCCTTCTGAAATGAAAATATTTAATATGGCGTCGCTATGTATTTTTAAGCCGTAGAAGCAGCAAGCGTTATTTCCGCGACAATAATTAATAAATGAACTTATTTATATTTGTTTTAGAGACTGTGGGGACCGCGCCAGCCCCATTTAAAGTTCCCGCGGCTACCGATGCGCCGCCGCTTTACCCCTCCCCTCTCCCCGCTCATTCCCGGAATAACCGGTACCGCGCGAGGGTGATAAAGGAAAGCGCACGCCGTCGCCTCACTCTCTTCGCTCCCGGACGACCCGCCGCTCGCTGCTTGCCTTCCGAAACAACGACCCCGCTGACCTCCCGCACCGCCATGGACGGACCCTTTCTGGCGTGAGATAAAGATGTTTCTTCCACGGCCCGCTGTGTGTTTGTCGTGAGTATCCCTTGGGCAGAGGAATCGCCCACAAGGCCAGCGTTATATTAAGAAAATGAAGGCCGTCAAAATGGAAGCTGAATTCATTCTTTATCGCCAACGCAGTTTATTTGTTTAGAATATACTGCAGGCCCTTTGATGGGCCCTAGGAAGAGGGGCAACAGGAACAGTATCACATAACCAAATACATATCAGTTTTAAAAATGTATTGCGGGAAGCCACCTTTACGAACTAAAAATGCGTATTTTTCACATTAACTTTTTCGAACCACATTGCCGATAAAGAAAATTAAAAGAATGAACTCAGCTTCCATTTTGACGGCCTTCATTTTCTTAATATAATGTTGACCTCAAAAACAAAAATAATAGAGTTCATTGATTAATTTTTGTCAATTAGTTGCTCAATTACTGAGCTATATTACGTACATAATGTTCGCCTTGCTGCACAATCCACCTGCACAGAGCGTACCGGTGTATCTTTCGCAGGGTTCAAAACTAACGATCTGTAAACATTAAAAAAAATTGCAAGGGTTCAACGCTTCTGAACCAAATACTGAACGAAAGCATTAGCTGCGGGTGACCGAGCGTTCTTCTTCTCTTTTCTTCTTCCTCAGCCCACATATAAAGCCACACTTTAACCAACCCATATGAATGTGCCTTAGTGGCCTTGTAGGGGTAAGGTGAATGCCAGGGTCCTAGCAGGCTGACTCTGACATAATCGTCCCATGTGAAACGAGAGATCCAATTTGGCAGCTCCTGCCAGCTCGTGTGTCACGTGGGGTGTGACGTCACAGCGTTACGTGGGTAAGACGTAACTGCAGCCGGGTCACGCGAAGGCTTGAAAGTGCGAGTAGTATTGCTTTCGCAATAAAAAAAAAAACACCCGTATTTACTCCTCGTCCTCTCCTAGCAAAGGAAACCCCAGAACGCTGTATTTTAGGTTGTAATGTAATTTTCTTTGTTTATCACATTACTGCAGGCGACTAGCTTCATGGCTGTAGTCTTCGGGTGGCGAGCACGAGTTCGCAGATTCGATCTCAGTTACGGTGAATTCTGCATGCATCTAATTTTTGCTTTTTATCTCCAGTGTATGTTCTAAATTCCTCATCTTCGTCTACGGTCGTACATAAGTATCTTTCTTTTAGTTTGTCGGCGAGCTGTTCGTCCGTGCCTTAGAAGTCATTAAGTGTCCTCCTCAAGTTCCTGCTCTGTTCGCCTTTTGATTTATTAGGTTTAATGAGGCACCTGAGAGGAACCGTTCGCCTGGTTCAGGCGTTCGTCGTTAGTCGTGTGGTGTACGTGGCGCCCACCTCAAGCTAAGAAAGAGCGACCGTGGGACGCTCGACGCGATGATTCGGGCGGCGGTTAAAAAGGTTCTAGGATTCCCGGCCAGAGCGTCTACCTGCTCCAACATGGGATCCATAATACAATAGGGGAGCTGATTGAGGCCCGCAGAACAAGTCAAATTGCTAGCCTGTCGTTGACCAGCACCGGCAGGCAAGTCCTCGGAGACCTCAATCTAGGGCTTCTCCCCACCACAGAAAACAGAGTGGACATTCCGGAAGGGTGGAAAAATACTTTGACGGTTAAGCCGCTCCCCAAAAACATGAATTGGGAGTATATCAGGGGAGGCCAGGGCAAGATAGATAGATGGATTTATTGAAAGGAAAAGGCAGAGAGGTTGGCCCGAATAATTCAAATCTGGCCTGCTACTCTGCACTGGGGAAGGGGAAGAAGAGAAGAAAGAAGGTCATGATGGGTGACGATGTGGGAGAAGGTTAAATTTATACAAATAACTATGGCAGTAAGACAGGCACATATTACGTGCATGCAGCGGGTCCCACCGAGAATGGCATCTGCACCATTGCTGTTGTGCACGAAGGAAGGCAGGTGAACGGGCCCTCAGTAAAAACTAACGACGCGCTAATGTTGGAGGAAGGGGCGATTGCACTGGCCGCCACCCACTGCGACGTAGCCTACATAATGTCGGACTCGCAGCATGGCCTGCCAAAATTACGTGCGGGGTAGGATTGCGCCACTCGCCCGCAGAATATTATTGGCACATACGAAAAATTCAGATTCGGTTACTAGTAAAAGACAGGTTATATCGGTGCCCGGTCACCAGGGGGTGAGGGGAACGAGACCGCTCACGCGGCTGCCCGAGCGTTCATCTCCCGGGGTTCCGCTTAATCCTCCGGTTCTATCGAGGCAACCATACCAATCCCGCTCATAACTTATGCGGACATTACAAATTATTTGCGCCTCTGCAGGAGGGCACTCCTGGGACCCGCCAAAGGTCTCGACTGATCTGAGGAGTGCCACCTTAGACGGCTCCAAACCGGGTGTTTTTTAAATCCCGCCATACTAAAACACGTGGACCCGACATTCACGGGTAAGTACAAATTCTGCTGGCAGTATGCTGACCTATACCACATGGTGTGGGCCTGCCAGCAAAATACAAAAATAAAAGCTATAAAACAGCCAACTAGGGAGGGTTGGGAGGCGGCCCTGTCCAGCTCGGACCTGGAGGCCCAGCGTGTCCTAGTCCAGAGAGCTCGGGCAGCGGCGGCGGCCGATGGCGTCCCGGAATAGGGTCTGCCACTCAGCTCCACAACCAAACGCACCTCCCTTCCCAAATCATATCATCGTAAATAAATGTTTTCTCCTCCTCCTCAGTTACGGGGACCTCCTTTTGGTGGCCAGATATAACGCCCATGCGCAGAAATTTTTGTGCGCTTTAAGGAGACCAATTCAGATGTGAATTTATCCGTTAATGTAAATTACCTTAAACAATTAAGGTAAAATTACAAATGCGTAATTTAAGCCCTTCATTATGGTCCATCTTTGTTCATCTTTTGAAGCAGCATTAGAAGCCTCATGTCGTAAAAAACATAGCTTGGTAAGTCACACAATTCGCTATAGTTGGCCGAGACAAGGATGACGTCACAAGGAGACACGGATTACTTTTAATTAGCAAATGACACACGTTGTGCCCCTGCATTTGCGAACAGTTAACGGTAGAGTGCATTAACGTTCTAGGTTATCTGAAAGCGCTTCAAACACCTCAGAATGCCACCTAAACGGCGAAAGATACCCCAGTCGGGTACGACCGCGAGAAATGAGTTGACACAACTAGTCTTCGGACTTTGTTTAGAAAACGCTTTAAAAGCGGACTAACTATCATCCACATCCTTGGTGTTGCAGTCTGTGTGGTCAATATACCGCAGTAGTCACGCCACCATCTTCTGCCCAATTTCTGCAGATGGTTGAGCATTCTCAAAAGCATTCTTTGAGCACCGCGAACTGCGATCGGGCCTACGTCCGTGCGGTCCCGCGCGACGCCAACGCAAAAGAAGAAATATACAAGGTGATGTGATCGGGATTCGGGGGGCCTGCTTCACCGCAGACTGATCAGGAGCAGACGAGAATCGAGACAGGTGCAGCCATGACCAAGCGTGATCAGCAATTCAGTTGATGTGATCAGGGTCTGTGGGGCATATGCTTCACCACAGACTTGCCAGAAGTAGACGAGACATCGATACAGGGGCAGCCAGGGAGGAGAGCGAAGAAAATAAGTTTATGTACACTGTTTACATATTGAAGAATGTACAGGTCAAGAGAAGAGAACAGAGCTGAGCTGAGCTGAGCTGGGGGATACAATTCCACCTCTGAAATTCTTTTTGTTGTCTTCAGCTAGGGAGCTGGGGAAACAGAGTTCATGTCGGCCAGTAAAACCGGGCAGATACTTGCGAGCATTCGATGTGCCGCCCACTGCCGACGACGAAACTTGAACCTCATCGCATAGCTTCATGTGGCGAGGATGAACTTCCTTGGTGGCGATGGCGATCTTGCGCTGAAGGTGCAACGGCAGCACCGTCCTGAAGTCCGGGATACCGAGAAGTCCGCCCTTGGCAAAGGTCACTTTTCCACAGTACCTAATTCTCGGAATGTCGCACTCACTCCCATTCGGCGAAAAGCTGCGTGCTTTTGCTCTTGCCAACAATAAGGAAAACTTTCTCGTGATCACCCCTGCGAGCGTCAGGCGGGTAAATATACATGAATGGGTCGCTCCCCATCCTTTCGGACCGGCGAGCTGAATGACCGTCTCAGCACGTGGTGGCAATGGAACCCATCTCGTTGTCGCTGCGGACTGGGTGTCTTCGATGGCTCGTCAGACACGCTTGGCTCCTGTGGTCCAGCCGCTGGAGCCTCGGCTAAAACCCCAGTCATAACAAATGCAACTCAAAGTAGCACCAGATGGTAGGTTGACAGATGAAAACCATATTAAAAGGCATTGACGAGAGATATTCACCACCAGATGGTCGCATGACTGCTTCCTTTTAAGGTCCATAAACAAAACTGCATAAACGTATTATAGTGCAAGTTGCCCTCGTTACCCCTTGGTTCTTGCAATGTGCTGACTAAAAATGTGGCAGATAAAAAATGGCGGGCGATATATCTTTTAAAAAGATTACTTTGCCAATATAGCAAAAGTATCGCATATATAGGCAGGAAAGTGTTATTCCAGAATAATTGTCTAAAATGCCTCACAATTGTTAAAAACGCATTATATATATATATATATATATATATATATATATATATATATTGTCACGAGACAAGGTCTTAGCAGAATTCCCGAGCAGAAGTCACACAGCGGCAGCGAGCTAGGTCAGGCTAGCGGCTCAACACCAAAACTTCGGCTTCTTCGTGTCGAGAAGCCCAAGCGCTCGCGAAAGCCCAAAGCGACGACGAGGAATGCACCGTGTCAATATGACCATTAACAAAACAAAACGGTAACGTAGCTGTAATATTTTTGTGCCAATCGTCCGATGCATGTATCCTGCAGGTGCTTGTTCCTATGTATTGCGGCACAGCCGGAAGTACGATGCCATGTACAAAAAGGCGTTTTCAAACACTGGCACAAATTTTCTACTCGTGGTTCCCGAAAGCGACCGTTCGGGTGTCCTGTGTGCCATGCACGATGACCCCACTTTCCGTCACCTGGGCTCTGCCCGAACGCTCTTACTGGCTGAGGATGCACCAGACGACTGAGCGATATGTGGCGAGGTGCACAGAGTGCCGGCGGCACAAACGCCTTAAGTCTACGTCACAAGGCCTGCTTCATCCTGTGACCCCACCCCGTGGCGCATTTGAAAAAGTCAATCGACCTATACGGGTCACTTCCCGAAGTCTTGCGACGGAAATCATTGGAGCATGGTTTGTGTAGGCTATATCACCCTCTACTGTGAGACGCCCACTATTATGTAGGCCTCCGCGCAATCACGAGTCCCTGTTCCTGCTCCGCTCTGACATCCTGCGTCATGGACCTCCGAGAGTGATCATCTGTGACCGAAGTCGCCAGTTTACGGCAGATGTTGGGGAAGAGCTGCTCCGTTTCTGCACGTCGCATTTTCGGCACTACACACCATACCACCCTCAAACCAACGGTTTGACGGAGCACACAAATAACGCAGTCGTCAACATATTCTCCATCGCATCAAACCACAAGAAGCGGGATGATATCCTACCGTTTATAGTGTCCACCTTCAACACTGCAACGCATGAGACAGCCCGTTCTTTTCTATGCACGTGTCCCTCAGCATTCTCTAGGCATCATTCTTCCCTATTACGTCCCTAACGAACTGTGCATCGCTGAAGCTCAACTCTTTGTCGTGCCGAAGAAGCTAGCCGCCTCGCCCGTTTGCGGATACTCGCTTCGTAAGAGCCTTCCAAAGCTCAGTACGACAGCCAGTATCCCCATGTGTCTTACGTCCCTGGAGGCTTGGTGTGGCTTTGGGGGCCTCTTATCCACGTCGGCAGCGACCTGAACTACAGAAAAGCGTGCATGACCGCAATTGGTCGTCGCCCAGCCGCAACCGAAGCCGCCCATGTCACGCGGATGAAGCCGTGTCACTCCCTTGGCAATGACTACCTCACCCGAGGTGGGGGAAGAGGAGGGGAGGGGGGGCTTCGGCTGACTAGGGGAGAAATATACCAGTCCTGAAGAGGAAATTAAAAAGAAAAGCGGAGGAAAAGGACAACGATGTTGAGCCGAACTCTCGTGCCATGATGAGCAGCTGGGATAGGCCATCTTGTGGACTTCTCCAGTGAGAAGGAGGATCGACTTCACTTTTAAAATCATTTTGTTGCCGTAAGTGGTCTACTATACTGCTCAAGATCAGCAGTGTAGCCCGAAGATGTTTGACCAAGGCTGTGTGCACACTCTTAGCTTTTATTAGAGCTGTGCACGGGCTCGGGCCACTTGGAAGCCCCTTCCCTGGGGCTCGGGCCGGGCCTGGGCCAAGGTGAATTTATCTCGGGCGGGCCGAGCCAGGTCGAACACCCCGATCAAGAACACACACAACTTTTGAGAAAGCGCGAATACGGTCATACTGCGATAAGCGTCCAGCGTCCCCACGGGATGGCTTCCGAGTTCTTTCCCGGCGTCGACCTGTCTTTCCTCCCCGCCTCCTCGCCGCGAAGGAATCTTTGGTAGCCGTCCGTGACCAAGCAGAGGGGCCGCTTGTGGGTTTTTAGTTTCGAGTTTCGCATCTCCGCTTACCCAAGCGGTGTTACCCAACACCGGCGCTGATGTTTAGGTATCCGTTTCGAAATTCGCGCCACGCTGTCTCCTATCAAATTTCTCTGTTGTGGCTTATTCTTGCCTGGATATAGCCTCGCTTGAAGCAGGGCGTAGCTCAAAGCATGAGTTTCATGTTCTTTCTCCTGATGCGAAAGGTTAACGTGAAAGGCCCACGGTGAACCGGGCGAGCTCATCGAGTACTTGGCCCCAAAATAAACCTCTTGTTTAGGTAGAGCTAGCACGCTTTTGGAGAAGCAAACAAGCTACTTACCGAAAATTAGCTTTCCAATCTGTTGTGCGCGCCACTGACGACAGCGCCTCAAGCGGCAAGCTAACCAGGCGGACCGCCGGGAGACCCCGGCATGGGGGACCGCGTCAAGGAGAGCGAAAACGGGCGCCATTACCTGATGTATAAATAAACAGTTTTGCTTGTTATACCGGCTACGCCTACCACATGGTGGCAGCGGCGGGATAACCAACGCAGCGTGACGCCCAGAAGGACAGCGAGACCAACGTAAGCGGCCGCAGCGTCATGCCAGACACTCGCGGCGCGAATGAAGGGCGCGCGAGCGACACTCCGAGAATGACATTCAACCCGCTCGCCGTGGACCTGCCGACAAAGCTCGATTTTCGCAAGCCCGAAGATTGGACACGATAGCACCGCAGGTGGGAACACTACTGACTCATCTCCGGTCTGACAGGACAGGACGAGACAACGCAAATCAACACATTACTCTACGCCATGGGCGAAGAAGCGGAGGACGTGCTAGCTGCTTTGAAACTGACAGACAAACAGATGGCATTATACTCCGCCGTGGTGAGTGCTTTTGAAAAGCATTTCCTACCTCGAAAGAATGTCATCTATGAGAGAGCGCGATTTAACTCTCGGAAACAAGAGCAGCATGAAAACGTCGACGCATTTGCGACTGAACTGTTCAAGATGGCCGAAAGATGCGATTACGAAACTTTCAAAGACGAACTGATACGGGACAGGCTCGTGGTCGGCTTGCGAGACGTAAAACTCAACGAGAGCCTGCAGCTTGACGCAGAACTCACTCTCGAAAAACCAATCACAGCTGCCCGATATTCAGAGAGCGTGAAACTTCAACACAAGAAAATTCGCTTCATCGAACAGCCAGCTCTCGACATGGGAGAAGTTCGCGGCCAGACAAACGTCAAAACTCGCCGGAACGAAGCGAAGGTGCCTTTCAAGTCGCGCCCTCAACGTATACACAAGGCAGGAGACGAACGCTGCAAGTGGTGTGGTGGTGTGCGTGACCACACGAAGACAGTGTCCCGCGATAGACAAGACGTGCAACCAGTGTGGGAAAAAAGGTCACTACTCCCGCGTCTGCATGTCTAAGCCGAAGGACGAGACGTATCCGAAGAAGTATCCGACAACGACCAAAAGATCTCGGAGAGCTATATCTAGGCGAAATCAAAGTGGGAGTGAACACGCTGTGGAGGATTACTGCTACCGTGAACAACTTGCCTTTTACCTTCAAGGTCGACACCGGCGCGGATGGGACTGCAATCGCACACGACCAGTACGACAGAACCGTCATGGGACCCATCAAGTCAACGCAACAGCTGTTGATAGGCCCAGGCCAGACAACGATAGCCACTGTTGGCTACATCGATGCAACAGTCACCTGGCGCAACACTGAAGTCCAAGAAGCAGTCTTCATCATCAAAGGATTAAAAGAACCGCTGCTCAGTCGACCAGCTATAGAATCACTTGGGATTCTACAGCGCCCTCTTGAGCTAGACGAAACCCTCTCACAATCAACTGATGTCCCCAACTTCTTGGCGTCATACCCAAAGCTAACGTCTGGGCTTGGAGTCATGAAGACTGAGTACTGCACCAAAGTCAAAAAGGATGCTGAGCCATACGCAGTCAGTTATCCTATGCGCGTGCCTCTTCCACTGCTTCCACTTGTGAAGAAAGAACTAGAAAGTATGGAATATTTGGGAGTCATCCAGAAGATCGAGCGAACAACCAAGTGGCGTTTTCCAATGGTTGTCGCACGAAAAAAGAAGAATGAGCTGCGCATCTGCGTGGACTATGGTCAACTCAACCAACAAATAATAAGCGAACATGTGCTCATACCTACGGTGGACGAGTGTCTTGCAAAATTAGCAGGTGCAACAGTTTTCAGCTGCCTAGATGCACGAGCAAGGTACTGGCAGGTGCCACTGTCCAAGGACTCTCGCGAATACACAACCTTGATCACACCAGTTGGCAGGTTCCAGTTCCTGAGGCTTCCCTTCGGAATCTCCACAGCGCCAGAGTTCTACCAACGAGAAATGCTCCGTGTGCTCGAAGGACTAGATGGTGTGAGTTGTCTACAAGATGACATCATTGTCTCAGGGAAGACAACTGAGGAACACGACACCAACCTACTGCTGGTGCTGAGGAAGGTGGAAGACGCAGGTGTTACCCTCAACATCGACAAGTGCTCCTTTCGACAAACAGAAGTAACATTCTTAGGACACGTCGTAAACTCAACAGGAGTCAGCGCCGACCCGGAAAAGGTCAGAGCCATAGTCCAGCTCGACCCACCATGTGATGTGTCAGAAGTCAGGTCTTTGTTGGGCTCTGCAAACCACCTGGCGAAATTTCTTCCAGAGCTAGCAGACTTTACGAAGCCTCTTAGAGACTTGCTACACCAAGACGCCGACTGGCACTGGGGCCCAGCTCAGCAGCAGAGTTTTGACAAACTCAAGCAAGCTTTAAGCAGGACGCCGATTCTCACTCACTACGATGCTCAGTCGCCTCGCACAGTGTCTGTGGATGCTTCCTCATACGGTCTTGGGGCTGTACTTCTATAGCAGTCGCACGAAAAGCTCCTACCTGTGGCATATGCAGCACGCTCCCTTACGGATACAGAACAAAGGTATGCCCAAATCGAAAAGGAGGCACTGGCAATCACATGGGCTTGCGAAAATTTCCGCAAATACCTGCTGGGATCAACCTTTCACGTGGAAACGGACCACAAGCCGTTAATACCGCTGCTGACGACTAAACGACTTGACGAGCTGAGTCCTCGCCTTCAACGTTTCAGGACGCGCCTTTTGGAGTCCCACACTGTCCCACACTCCCGCCAAAAAGCTGTACACAGCTGACCTTCTGTCCCAGAAGCCATCTGGGAAACCAGCAGACAAAGAAAGAACTCTTGGGAGTGCAGTGCGCGAGTTTGAAGAATTAGCACTTGAACAGCTCCCTGCTTCAACCCAAATGCTGGACAGAATCAGGGCAAGCACCCAGTCAGACGAAACACTTTCCAGGGTGGCTACCTTCTGCACTACATCATGGCCAACTGTGCATGGGCTGTCACCTGACCTGAAAAGGTACGTCGAGGTGGCTAGTGAGATTTCGCTCGTTGATGGTCTGCTATTCAAAGGCGACAGAATAATCATCCCGCCAGACATCAGAGTAGAGGTTCTGGAAAAACTCCATGCAGGCCACTTGGGCACAACCACGTGCCGTTGCAGGACACGAGCACCACAAGAAGTGGACATGTTTGTAAGCGACCAGAACGCCTGGACCTGTGAGATCAAACCTTTCAAGAAAGGGGGGTGTTGTGGGATGGATGGAATATAGGAGCGTCCCCTTTGAAACGGGGTGGCAGCAGTAGCTATCATGCTCATTTTTCTCCATATATCTTAATTATTGATTTAGAATGGGTAACTAAACCATCACTCTATTTATTAAATTTTGCTCCTACATTACTAACATTATGTCACTTCTCGGCTTTTAAGCCACCAATCTTCCAGCCGTTTTTTGCTAGTTTCCACCGCCAGTTTATTCACCCGGCCACTGTTATCTCTAAACCCCAGAGCTTCAAGGAACAGTGATTGCGCCTGCATCAACTTCCGGATGGATACCATTGCATTCGAGTATAATATGGTCAATTGTTTCACTGGAGTTTCCACATACAACACATGCGTCATCTCCATTGTTAAATTTCTTTTTGTAGCTGCGTGTTCTAAGGCACCCTGATCTAGCTTCAAAAAGTAGGGCACTGCCTCTTGAGTTATCAAAGAAATCTTCCTTCCTGATCTGCATTTTCCACTTTCGGTATAATTCCACACTCTGTTTTTTTTTCTATCGAATTTATCCAATTTTCACCTGTGTTTTTCACCTGTTGCTTAATGCTCTTTATTTCTTCGTCCTTGTTACTAGCATACTTACTAGTTAGTTTCCTAGTTCTTTTCCTCCATTGTGAGTCAACGCTTTTTAGGTACAGGTATTTAAATACCTTAGCTGCCCATCTGTTACTGTCCAGTTTCCTCAGGCGTTCCTAATATAATATTTTACTCTGAGCTTCCCGTACTTCGAAAGATGCCCAGCCCATATCTCCCTGTACCGCCTCATTTGTAGTTTTGCCGTGGGCACCTAGTGCTAATCGTCCAACGGATCTCTGATTTGTTTCTAATGTCGACTGTACCTCTGATTTTAGGCACAAAACCGCATTTCCGAAAGTAGGTCCTGGCACCATAATTCCTTTCCAAATACCCCTCAATACCTCATACCTATTGTATCCCCACAATGCCTTATGCTTCATTATCCCGGCATTCCTTCGCCCTTTGGCCTTAAGTGATTGCTCATGCTTTCCAATGTATGCAAATCCTTCGTTTGCCCATACCCCAAAATATTTATATTCTGCTACTCTAGGTATTTCAAGGCCTTGTATTTTAAGACCCTGATCAGTTGCGCCGTTGAAAATCATCAGACCCGACTTAACTGCGCTGAAACTGAAGCCTAGAGCGTCCCCTTCGTCTCCGCAATACTTAACTAGAGTTTGCAATTCTTCCAGACTCTCAGCTAGCAGCACAATATCGTCTGCATACATCAAACCGGGGAGGCGCTGCTCTACCGCCTTTCCACCTAATCTATATGACAGGTTAAAACCTAGGTTACTGTCTTGTATCCTCCGTTCCAGGTTTATCATATAAAGCATGAACAGCACCGGTGATAGAGGACAGCCGTGTCTTAATCCTTTGCATACTTTGACATCCTCCGTATTTCTTATCCCTTCCCACGTAATTTCTACTTTGTTATCCCGGTATATTTCCTGTAGGAACTCTATTATCTCATAACCGATACCTTCTTCTTTTAATATGTTCCACAGGAGTTCCCTGCTTACGTTGTCGTACGCCCCGTTTATGTCCAGGAAGGCCAAATACAAAGGTCTATTTTCCACTCTAGATATTTCGATGCATTGGGTAAGCACGAACAGGCTATCATCTAAGCGCCTACCATTTCTAAAGCCGTTCTGAAGTTCTCCGAGTATCTTGTTACTTTCAACCCATGCTTGCACCTTTAATTTCACCGCCTGCATGGCTAACCTGTACATAACAGATGTTATGGTAATCGGCCTGTAGGATTTTATGTACATCCTGTCTCCTTTCCCTTTATAAATCAAATTCAGTTTACTCTGCCGCCAGCAGTCCGGAATTTGCTTATTCGTTATGACTGTTTCCAGAGCTTTTAACAACGTTTCCTTACTTTTTGGACCGAGTTCATTAATCAGCTTGATCGGAATTCCATCTATTCCTGTAGATGTGTTTTTAGGAATATTTTTTTCTGCCTTTTTCCAGTTTAGATTGGTCAGTTCTAAGCTGCTTCGTATTCTGCTACCTTGTGTTGGTTCCTGATTTGCGGAGATTACCCTATCGTCGCTCTTACATGACTCGGCTATAACTGATGTAATGTAGTTCACTGCGTTGTCTCCCTTTAAACAATTTTCCTCTTTATCTTGAATCCGATCCTGCTTTCTTTGATTCTTCTTCCCTAGCCAGCTTATGTGGTTCCAGAATTTTCTTGCTCCACCTCTAGAGGCATTGTGTATATCAGCCATACATCGATCGGTGGACTGTCTTATTTTACTTTGGACGAGGGCCTGCACTTGAAGTTACTTTTGTCGATATGATTCCCATTTTTGGTCGATTTCCTCCTGAGATACCTGTGCTTTCTTTGCCATTCGGTGTTCCCTTGAAGCAGCCTGTCGTTGTTCAATAGCTTCCCTGATTTCCTTATTCCACCAGCTCCGTGGCTTCCTCTTTCCATTCCAGCGGGGTGCTACTTTAACCTCCTGAATTTTCCTCCTTATAAGTAGTTCTACCTGTTCATAATCCCAGTCTTCCATGGGGCTTTTCTCTATTGCTTCCTCTATGTCTGCTGCTATCTGCGCTATTTGATCGTCATTTAATTTTGCTTTTACGTTTTGTCTAAGTTCCATTTCTCTTTTCATCAAGGGCCCCATCTGCAGACTAATACGTTTATGATCACTTCCCAGACTACACTCCCCTTCTTCGTCTATTTCCATTTTTGTGACCTTGCTATAAATTTCCTGCGACATTAGACAATAGTCAATGGTCGTCTGCCTGTTGCGGAATTCCCACGTGATTTGGCCTTCACATTTTGTTTCTCTATTTACTATAACTAGATCGTGTCGCTCGCAGAAATCTAGCATTAGCTTCCCGTTACAATCCGTGTATCCATCCAGATCATCGATGTGGCCGTTCATGTCCCCCAGCAGAATAATATTGGCCCCGTTTCCAAACTGGCTTATATCGTCACTGAGACATTCAACAAGATCCCTGTTTTCTTGCCTGCATTGATGTCCTGTTCCTAAATAAACTACCCTTAGCCATGTCCTTATGCCGGCAATGGTTCCCGAAACCAAGATATGTTCTTTACAAGATGATTTAATTCTTTGCCAATTTGTTCCCTGGTGTATCAACATACCTACCCCTCCACCCTTTCTTTCCGTTCTCGTTCTGTTGCACCCTTCCCAGACGTAGCCTTCTATAAACGACGGATCTTCTAGATCCCTGAGATGAGTCTCGCAAAGAGCGTACACACCTATTTTGTCATCCTTCAACTGCTGTTCTATCTCTAGCCATTTCACTCTTTTTCTACCTCCTTGCATGTTTATGTAGCTGATCCTAGTGTTAAATTTCTTTTTTGTACTTTTCTTTCTCGACCTACTCTTTGCCATTTTGGGGGCTCAGCCTCCATTATTATACTTTCTTCTGCTTCACTTCTAACTACCTCTGTGCATGGAGTCCTCGCGGACCGCCTAAAAAAGCTACAGCCCTGCCTGCCAAGCGCCAGCCGATCTCTGCTCCGACCCTTCTGTTAAAATGAATGCCATCTCGCTGAAAAGCCCTACCAAAACCTGCTTTATGTACCTCCCTGTTTACCTCAACCACTTCGAAACGCTTCTCCAGGCTTAACTTTCTTATGTCCTAATTAACTGTCACCACGTCATTTTCCATCTTTCCGTTCAATCCTAGCACCTCTGGTACTGTGCATACAACTATCTGCGTCTGCTGTGCTATCTCCCTGATCTCGTCAACTCCCTTAGCTAAACTTTCCACCACTCCTGCAGCGTCACCATTTAGGACATCGTTTAGACCCGCGGCTACTATTACCATACTGCACTCTGCGGAATTCTTCAACAGCCTATTTTTACTCTCTTTTGGCACTGCCCTCATTGTTCTCCCTGGGAAGGCTCCAACCAACACTCTCTTATCACCCCTTACACGTTCCAAGATATCTCGCTTGCACCTGTTCATTTTAGAATCTCCGGCGATATGCGCCTGGGCCTTCTCTCTCCCTCTCCCAACTGTTGGCTCCTGCTTTCGGTTATCTGTGTCCTTATCTCCGGGATTTTCATTCTTCCTTACTTCTTCCTTTTTTTCCGGCGTCTTAGCTGCTTCTAAATAACTCTGACGGTTCGGATCCGCCTGACCTACTTTGCTTATGCCTTCCATGCCAGTGCTGGCCCCAGCCACGTGGCCCGCATTGGAATGTTCGTCCTTGTTGGTTCCAAGGACAAAGTCGGCCCCCCTTTTTTTTTTCAATTTGAGTAAGCTGTCCAAGCAGTTTCTGATTTTCCGTCCTTAGCAAACGTACTTCACTTTCTAAATCCTCCACACGAGACACTAAACTGCCCCTTTCTTGATCAAATCTATCTAGACGTGCATTCAGTACGCAACACCGACACAAAAAGTCGCTGCCTTCCGCTTCACCTACAGAGTCAAAAAGCGTTTCTTTGAGATTAACCTGCGCCTCACACTGAGTACACTTTACCTTCTTTTGATTGCACATCTTATGCGCTCATCGACTGAACTATAACTATTACGAATTCTTAGAATATACAAATTGCCAAAAGAATACACAAGAAACGACTAGCAAACACGCGTTAAAAACCAATTCTGCGAATTCCAATAGCCTAGAAAGAAAAATATTTATCTAAACAAGATAGCTAAACAATGAACGCCAAGAAAACCTAGCTGCCGGCACGAAAAACCAGGCCGCTAGGACCAAGAGCTAAAATCTATTCTTTAGGCTGCGCCTAACCTAACTAGCTGAAAACGAAATAAAGTTAATAAAAGAAAGAACTCATCTATTTGACGCTTCGGAAGCTCCCGCTGTCGCCAGTCCGTCCGTTTCCGGTAGCCACGTGCAATCGGAGGAGCGATGAAACACGCGTCCGCACCACATGGCTGTCAACTGTCGGCGCCACTGACGACAGCGCCCCAAGCGGCAAGCTAACCAGGCGGACCGCCGGGAGACCCCGTCATGGGGGACCGCGCCAAGGAGAGCGAAAACGGGCGCCCATTACCTGATGTATAAATAAACAGTTTTGCTTGTTATACCGGCTACGTCGACCACACTATCAAAGAACGTGTTTCATTCCAGTCACTAGTAATAGCACTGAAAGAAAGTTAAGCTCTATCACATTCATTATGCAGGAGCCTCAATGTATCAATTCAATACATAACTTATAGTGAATTTCTACCGATTGTTCAACCCAACCAGGAGTGGCGCGAACTGGTTCTTTTTCCAGGCAGGGGCCCGTTGAACCAGCGGTGCTCCTCCGTCAGGGACGGATATCTTGGGCGAGACAGAAGGGTCTTGACTGATGAAGTTATGATTTTTAGGTAAAAATATTTACGCTGTACGTTTGTGCAGGATTGCAAAAGCCATAGCAAACACTGGAACTGGTTGGCCTGTCTTCCCGGGAGAGACTCTCTAATTCGGCAGAGCCGATGGTGCAGGGCACCGACCTAAGGCACGACCCAAGCCAGAACAACCTACTCTGATTCGGCATCTTCCCTTTACAATTCGGGTTTACACCCATCGGCCTGAACTATCCAATCACTGGCTATAACTGCCGTGATTGGGCCAAGAAAATTCACCCTCGCCACGTACCCGGTCACAGCTTTCCGCTGCGCTGCTCCCGCACTGAAAACAATACAGGCAGGTAACCCATGGCGTTTCTTTCTTTTTTTTTTTAGGTTAGAGGAAAGTGACCCTGCGAGACCTCGCGAAGATGTTCGCTCCCTCGCATCTTCGCTCCTAATGCGTCTGACCATCGTTAACGATCGCCGCTGTCGTCCCACCAAGGGCACCTGACAGCCTTCGCTGTCCGATACAAGGTCCCGACACGGGAGTGATTAGGGGACGGTGCCGTCGCTTCGCGGCGCCTTTCTTCGAACGCGACACGGAGGGGCACCCACTTTCCATTCAGGGACTCGAGGGGGATTAACCAAACAATTCCCCGCTGTCTGAGCGCTAGGCGCCCGCTTACCCCTCAACCGCTTCTTGTCGGCTTCCGGCCATCGGGGCATCGGACGTCCCCGCGCCCGTCTTGATGATCCCTTACACTTATTGGTTTTGCCCAATAAGTTTATTCTACATGCTCTAGACTTTCAGTAAATTTGTCATTTCAAACTACAGAACTCAACATTACAATATATTGGATAAGCTTTCCACCCTGAAATTATTTCCTTCTGCATCATCGCTTCAACTGCAATCATAGCATGACAGGCCGGGCCTGGGCCATAAATCTGAGTGCCGCGGGACGGACCGGGCCGGGCTCAGGCCCTTTCAGAGTCGGGCGGGTCCGGGCTCGGATCTGCAGCGTCGGGCCCGAGTAGGGCTCGGGCTCAAAATTTCGGCCCATGCACACCTCTAACTTTATTTCATTTATCGTGTTTCTGTTTAATTACTTTATAAAAAAAGAAAAGTTGCGGCCCGAAGGTAAAGTGCATCTAACGCCCAAATTTTTATATAACTTTTAATTAGGTTACCCATTTCTTTCTTAGTGGCTTTTCTTTGCGTTGCAGGGTTCAAGGTTGACGTACAAGCGAGTTGGGTGCTCCGGAGAAGGCGTGGCGAAGGCGACGGCGCACGCGGAGCGCGGAGCCATATCCCACGCGGATGCGCCAGGGTTGGCAGCAGTTTATCTGGAGGCGTTGTGAAAGAAAACGAACAGCGCTGGGCGTAAATAGGCGACCTGAGTCGCAACTTTCTCAGTGGCTATCTCGAAGCACGTGTATTCGTTAGGGCGACCTCGGGAAATAGGCTACAGTTGGCGAATGGTTGCATTTGCTTTTACTGTGCAAGCTAACGACTTAATGCTTTGTAGTTGATCAACGCATTCGAAATACCTTTGCAGCCCAGCCCGTCTTGTAACACAGCGGTCAGGACAGTGTTGTGTTACCTGCCATAAGGCTAAAACGCAGAGGTATCTGGTACACAGCACGCAGTATATGACATGTATACTAAAATTTCACTAAATAGTCGAAGTTATTAAAAATTCTGCCGAAAGGCGCCCCTCAAAAACAGATTTGATGCGACAAACATTATCAAGGGAGTGAACCTTGCCCTTTCTTTATTTTTAGTTGTGAGTAGTAAATGTGTTCCCGGAAATGAAACAACACCAGGCGGACGGGAGAGGAGCACAGGTACGCAATACTGCTTTGTGGCCATTAACAACGCGAAGCTGTGTAAAGATGCGCTGGAAAAAAAGGAAGGGTTGTCCCACAGCATGCCAAATGAGAACAGGACGAAAAGCTGCAAGCTTGCAGGCTTGATGCGGATACTGGAAGATATAGAGAGAAAGTAATTTAACTGAAGGAGAGGTGACGAGATCTGAAAATAACCTGTCATTGAGCTATAGGGATGCGTCGAGCATGTTATTCAACTAATGATCGCTGCTTTCCGCGGCCATATTAAAATACGAGCAACCGCCATAGCGCAAGCAGTTTGGTATGCGTTACAGGGCTCATGCAGCAGACGCAGCCGTTTCGGCCAGTTGTACGATCATTGTATTGCAGTGTTCTGACTGGCCAGGCAGGGCGCCGTCTAAATGACAAACTTAAAGAGCATGCTAGGTCCATCCACTCGTGTATTCTGACTCGATCTTTTATTTGCATTCGCATAACATGCGAAAATAACTGACATAATTCAGTTCGTTCCAGTGTAGCAGTTTGGTGCGCTTCTGGCAAGCTGGCTTGCAAAAGTTGTGGTAGCTCTGCTGACTAGAAAGACTGATTCCGACGCTTGCGTAAGGCAAGAAAGAAATGAATGTTCATACTACAACATAACTGTCCTATTCCTCGTTCGCCCAGTTTTCCTCTTTTGCTTTATGTGATTCGGTTCTTACGCTCAGCTGTGATGGCCGCTGGCCTTCTGAACGCAAATATTTATTTGTTTGCTTAATTATTTCATGATAATTCTGATAGCGTTCACAGCAGCTCTTGGCAAGACTGGTGCGTATGCACGTCGAAAGAGAAAAATAAATAGCAGAAAAAAAAAACGTAACAAGGCGCGAATCAAGAAGGATAGAAGGCATGATCAGACCGCTCAAGTACGACCTATGACAAAAAAAGTGGGTTGAATAAGGGACTGATCCTGCTGATATAGTGTCAATAGTGAAGCGAGCTTTGCTTCATTTTACACGTGTTGTGCATTAATAACTCGGCGCTAGCGCTTTATAGTTCTCTCGAGTGGATTTTGTTTCCTTTCTGTGCAGTTATAACTTTGAGCTTGTGTATCTCTCCTAAGTTCCGTTTATTTCATGCAAACTCATTTTCCTTGCAATTATCTTAGACAAAAGCGCTTCGTAGTTATTCCATCTCGCTGAGAAACGTAGCATAGCTCGCTATAAGGCTGAGCGCACTTCTGTCGAGAGAACCATATTTTGAGCGCTGAGGAGGGCGCTTGTGATCAGAACGAGGCATGCTGTGGTGGCCACACGAGAGAGGGGCACGAGAGGAATTCTGTTTTTAGACAGATCCAAACCACAAACTCACCCCCAATAGACTCTAAGGGATAGCATAGTATGACAATTTGTGAAGTGAATAAGTGCCTGCATACGGCACTTATTCGGAGCATCTTCTATTCGGAGCGGCCATAGTAGATGGGGCATTCCTGCCACTGGGCGGGGCACTGGCCGCGTTGACTGTGCTGTGTGATGTGGAAGTCTGCTGTCTCAGTTTTACTGCATGTACGTACGATAGAGTGTCTCAAATTACTGCACTAATAGAGAAGTCGTGGAAATACGGTGCTCATGCAAGGTTGTTAGAGCAAGCAGAGCAAAGTTAGCAGGAAGAATTTGGTTAAATTTTGCAGCCTGAACATCTTGCATTGCATAAAAGTTTCATCTGTCAAATGACACGCTGTAAAAGGCCACAACGACTGATGTATGCTGTTTAACGCGTGATATTGAGCGAAAATCTGCCCCCGTGGTTAGCTTCCCGCTTCACTTCGGGTTTGCGAGATCCCTATTCATGCGTTGAGCAGGCGGCGGCTCCGTCAAATGTCATGGCATTGCAAAGAAGACAGGGCGCCCGCTAGTTTCCTTCTCCCGAACGCATAATGCGTTCATCTAGCGAAGATGCGAAGTCCAGTGGCTTCATGTTCCACCTCACGTACGACTGGACCATTCTTTCAGTCTAGTCGATGCATATTTGGTAGGATTTCTAGCACAGAAAAACGAGTACAATGGAAACGAAGTGGACAGAACACCACACTACCAACTACTCTGATTTTTACTGAAAGAACATTGATTTTATATAGTAACCGTCTTTACCAACAAAGGGAAGTAAAGATTTTAAGTTATGATATCACATGGGTTATCTCGTCTACCTTAAGCATGAAAGTAGGTGATGTACGGTTTACTTGTGTCCAAGAGGGAGAACCGGGCATTTTCTTTCCGCGATATTGGTAGTTCGCTGACATGCGTGCTCCCCGGACTTTTAATTTCGATGGCCTCACTTGTCTCCCTTCTGAGCAGCGTTCGACATCTACGAAGGACTGTTGCGTTTTCAAGCGCGCGCAAGGTTGCATTTGCGGCATTCCAGAAATGGCTAATAATTTTGCTGCTTGCTTTCCTTTCCACGTCTCTGGCAGGCCTCCTTATCCTCCCATTAAGGATCCTTGCTGACTGACCCATTTGTCATTTACTGCAAGCTAGCGTAACGGATTAAACGGCTTCTTTGTTGCATGCAACAAGGCGGTGTTGAGTTTACTTTTTCTTGCAAGAGGGTATAGTTTCCCTACTCTCGTGGACGTATCATCGTGCCACAAGCTATTTCAAATCGACGCTTTTTTCAAGCCAAGAGCCCTTTTACGCCAGGTTTCACCAAGGTCATCGGGTGGGACAATTTCACATTGAAGCCAGGAACTTTCAGTTTAGTTTAAATAGGCCGTTTAGCAATGAGCTTAACAATAATCCCAACGACCTTAACATTTGAACTTGCCCTTTGTCATGAAGCTCAACAACATGCATAACCAAGCAAAACTGAGCTCCATTTTTTTTTTCGTTGACTGCCTCTCTGATCTTGTGCTGTGTCGTACTCATCACAAATGTGCTTAGAAGGAGCGCAATTTACACTTTTGGACTTGACTGGCCCACCATATATCATTTTAGAAAATCGATTTATTAACGTGTGCGCGCCTGCCATACGCATCCAGACGAACAGTTTCTACAGTTTCTTTCCTTTTTATATACCCATCTAGACCGGAATGTATCTGTTGTCTTCGGCGATTTCAATTGCGTATTATTTTCTTGGCGAGATGTACGCGGCCCAGGCCAATGCTCCTTGACTTGCAAGCGAACCCGGGAGTTTAGAGGGGCGGGCTGCTTCAAGCTCACGGATGCTTGACTAGCGTTTAATGATATAGACTTTGCGGCTGCGTAGAAGTGATGCCACTCTACCAGCCGCCTTGATCGAGCCTATTTACCCCCACCCTCGCATTGTGTCTCCATTGTAGCAAGATTCCTATAGCATACCGCCAGGCGTGCAAATAATTAGCAACCGTACACCTGTATCGATGCGAATTCACGCATCTCCCGAATGGTCACCCGACCCGGTGGAGAATGGACACCATGCTTTTGCACGATGAAGTGAGCCTAGCCTACATTCACCAGGCGCAAGCAGCCACTCTCCCAAAGATTGTGGACCTGTCCCCAGACGGGTGGGACAGTTTAAAAGCGCGTTGGCGCAGGGTACTGGTTATAGAAGGTAAAAAGAGACGCGTTAGAATATCACGAACGAGGGGAATGAGCTGACGCGAAGCATGCGCATCCTCGAGGCTGTAGGCACGCAGACGTTGTTCATGAGTGAGTACCTCGAAACCCTGCACATGAGGTATTTTATAGATTCCTATCCCAGAGCTCAGGTACCTCGTCGGATGCTTGGGCGTTATCTCGCATAGCGGCAGAGAAGCTCCGTCGAGCACGAGAAAGCGAGCACGATAGTGAGGGCCTTCCACAAGTTGAGTGCGGTTTTAGCGGACGGTCGGCATTCGAATGCTCCTTAGGACATAGCTCATGTGTGCGAGTCCCACTACTCGTCGTTGTTAGCAACAGAACACTCTATGTCGCGAACGTTTGGAGTGGAATGCAAGATCTCAGCGGCACGGAATAAATGAAGATGCGCTTTGTGTGATCAATTGAAGGCCTCCTCCACTCCCGGTCCTGAGGGTTTTTTTCGCAGAATTTATTTTTTCAACCTTTTCTGGACTGCTGGGAGTCTACTTGACCTCCATAGTTAATAGGTTTGCTACTAGACGGCGAAAATCTACCGTCGTTCTTTTCGGGACACGTAATCATTCCAAATCCAGACGAACCGCTCTCCCTGCAGGTTCCTGGCGTCCGATTACGTTGGTGAGCGCCGACTAGAAACTGGTCACTACAATCATATCAGAGCGTCTGAAACACATTCTAGCAGATGTGTTTAGCCCTTTCCAAAGCTCATTAGTCCTTGAGAGATCCATTTTTTTCTTCATTGGCGCCCATATGCGACCTTTTCGTGCACACAAAGAGCTGAGGGGTTGATTTATCACCCTCGACCAAAGCATAGCCTTCGATAGGACAGGACACAACTACATGCTTACAGTTCTCGGTTGTCTGGGGTTCCGGGAAAAGTTTGTGAACCCAAGTGTCATCTTGTATTCGGGGCGGTCCAGCCGGTTAGTTTTGAATGGCGAGTTGTGTGGAGCTCTCAGCGTGACACGAAGGGTGAGGCAAGGGTTGTCTCCTTTCGCCCGCGCTTTTTGTCCCCCGCCCTCTTTCAGTACAGGGATGTGTTTCTGTTTCCGCATGCGCGGGCGACATCTCGTTGTTTCTGTGAGACACAGACAGCTTTTTCGCATTTGTTAGTTTTTAACGAATATGGAGCCCTCTAAGGGGCACAGCTGAGTATTTTTAGCCCCATTACCTGGAGAATATTTCATGATCGACTATTGCCAGCTGAAATAACTTTAATTGGAGATGTATTTCTGGACAGACAAATAATGTTTTGCAGTCTTCACCGAGGACAAGCATTGGGGTGTTGGCTACGGAGAAACGAAATGTCGTAAAGGACAGAGAGAGTGCACTTTCGCTCGTGCGAAGAATGGTGCTTGCCTTGTCGAGTGACGAGTTTGAATGCATACAAGTCCCTGCAATAGTCATCAATTTGGGAGAACGAGTGGCTGAGGGAGTATAAATTGCGCAGAAAGGCACACAGGATGAAGTTGCACTATCGACTGAATTTATGCCACTGAATATCACACATATCATTCAGCACAAAAACCCGCCCCACGACTATATCAGATGAAATATATATATATATATATATATATATATATATATATATATATATATATATATATATATATACCTATCACAAAGGAAATGTCCGTCACCGCTCTTTCTAAATTATCTATGGGTTCTCCAAAGAGCTTAAGTATTTAATTTCCGTATGAAACAAGGTCATTCACATGTCATTGACTCAATTGTGACACAAGGTTCCTGGAAGGCTGTATTCCGATCTCATTCTCCTTCCTCAAAGGCTAAGCCCTTATTGGCGCGAATGGACAGTTTTAACTGATTCTAACTCAAGACTTCAAGACCTGCAAACTGCACATATACAGCACCAGTAGCAGCACCAACTCGTTGGAGAGATTCGCAAGCTGTACCACGGCGCGACATCAAAAGGTCATGATGTCATTCTTCAATACCAGCCAGGACACTGCGGTATTATAGGAAATCGCCTGGCGGACGATGCTGCCTGTTCTTCCCACAACGGCGGACTTTAATTCAGTATCCCTGTATCGAGAGTTGACGCAGTGTGTGGGCTTCGCTCTTTGGTGCTGAAGCTCACAATTTCAGCGTAGAATACGGAAAAGTTTTTAAACCGTCGCCTTCAGGCAGTAGACCCTGAACTGCGTCCCTGTCTTTCCCATAATCTAGTGCGTCGCGAAGCACCATTACTGCGTCGTGTACGTCTTGGTCTTGTCCTAACAAATCAATATACTTTTCGGATTGGGACGACCGACAGCCCTGTTTGTGAAAGATGTGGCTACGAAGCGACAATCGATCATCTCTTGGGTCAGTGCCCTGCTTTTGCGAGCGAAATACATATGCTGCGTCGTGCTCTGGACCGCTTAAATATTCGCCCTTTCTCAACAATCGACAGCCTTCAAAGTCTACAAGGCACTGTATTGTTTCATGAGAGCGACTGGCTTGAGTGGCAAGCTGTAACTGCTTCCTCTCTCTCTTCTCTCTTACCCTTTTAAATCCCCTCATATGGTGCCTGTACTCATTTAACCAGGCCATACAAACGTGAGTGCTTGCCTGACTCGGCATCTAAGAGCCCTGGAAAGCTGATTCCTATCCCCTCCCCGCCTCAAATGAGGAGCCGGAATCGGCAGCTGCTCCCAAATTTCTATCATTTAATGTGGTCTCGTTTAGTCGCACAAACCATCGAAGAATCAGTGCTCGGACCATGTCAATGCCAACTACCACTTGTAGCGCCACGACAACGACAAATTATCTGCTGAATGCAGCCTTTAACGCTATTACGTTAAAAGTTCCACAATATGACACATGTTAAGAATCTTTAGACATCTTTAGTTGCGCGAACAAAAACACACACAAGACGGTACAGGACGAGTGCGCTCGTCCTGTACCGTCTTGTGTGTGTCTTTGCTCGCGCAACTTAAAATGTCTGAAGTACTGCACCAACTAGGCCGACAACACATCTTACTGTTAAGAATCTGCAGTAGGAAGGTAAGCCGTAGATTTTATTGCGAAAGCAATACTACGTAAGATCTAACCGCTCGTCGCTCTGTGCCATGTCCGTGGCCTCTTATAAAAAAATCAGCCTGCCACGGCGTTTGAATTCACGTTAACCCTATGCCACAGGCAGGAGCTGCCAACTTGGGTCACTCCTTTCATACGGGAGGGTGATATCATAATCAGCCTGCCAGACCCGATTGCATTTTCGTTACCCCTACGATACGCAGGCGCGTAGGGGAGTAATGTAGCAGGCAAAATAAGCTCCGCCGTTGCTTTCACAATTCGGCTAGGGTTAACCAAAGCTAAACCACAACTAATTGTTTTTTTTTTTTTATAAGTGTACCGAAAGGCAGCGACCTCGACTTGCAATACGTTGGACGCAAGCGATCAAGGGAAGTGTGAGGGTGGCAAGTGATCCGTTGCATCGAGGGGTGTCACTATCCACATGTGCCTTGAGAATGACTACAAAGATATGAGTGGCTACATAAGATACCCCAGAGCAGAAGAAATTGCTACAAGACAGATATGTCATATACATAGTGGGCGAATGGATTGAGCAGCCTTGGGTGTGTGCAGCGAAGTTTAGTGCGGCGCTGCTTTCAATTCTCCCTGTTTTAAAATTTTTTCTGTCTTTTTAGAAAAATACCGGCGGCACTACTGCACCTGTTCATCTGCTTGACGTGTGAAGCGGGCCACGGCAAATAATGGCAGCACATTATTCCCAAAATAAAAAAACAACAACTAATAATTGACGGGAACCTAAAATTTCGAAGGCTTCTATTTGTTACAGCACACAGCTCAAGTGTCTGTTGAAGAGCAGAAAGTTGATTGGTGGTAACAGCAGTGCCCCATGGGCAGCCTTGTAGCCCTGCTCGTCGCTGGGATGTATGCTGAACTGTCCACGATAAAATCCGCCCCACGAAAAAATCTGCCACGAAAAACTTCCGAAAAAGTCCGCCAGGAAGAAAAAGATGATCGCGTTTCTTCTTGGTAAAGGAAAACGTTATTGCGCTCTCGTCAAGTGGCAGTCAGAATAAGACTGTAATGTAGGAATACGCGTGCACCCAAGCGCAGCCATATTTCTAAACAAAAGCTATTTGGCTTTCATACGATGCTGCGTATCAGCACGTGGTTGTCACAGATCAAAATTCCAGCCGCTGCAATCGTGCTTTGAGAAGACCAAGTGTTAATTTGGGAAAGAAATGATTAGCTGGCCAGTTGGCTCATGACTAAAGCAAAAACGATTGTACGAAATAATTACCAAGAAAAAAGCGACAGCATCATTCAAAAATTTCTGTCGCACCGAAAAAAAAAAAACTGCCTCCTTCTGATGCTAGCACGTCTGCCTCATGCCAGCAGGACAGAGCAAGTAGCCATCGGGATGGAATGTGCTGCAATAAATGCACAGTTGCAGAGAAGTCTAACATTGTTCCAGCATCGGGTATACCTGAACCTGCTATTTCACTTCTGCAATTTCCCTTCTAGTTGTCATCATCAACATTCCTTGTGCTCATTCACCTTATAAAAAAGTTCTCCTATGCCCGTGTTCTGTACCAGAACTTGCCAGTCTCATCTGCCATCGCCTGCTGTTCTGGTCCTCTCTTGGAATTCACTGTATCACCCTAGCATAGGGAACGATTTGTTGCCTTGCTGTCTCACTAAATGTCCTCCCCGGTTCTTCTTGATTCCATCATCATCATCATCATCATCAAAACGTGTTATTTTCGCCGAAATGAGACTCCTTTTTGGACCCCCCGGCACGCAGGCCTAAGGGAGCCCTACTCAGGAGCCTCGCAAACTAAGGTCTGGTGAAGACGCATTGTTGCTTCACGGCCTCAGCCGCCAGTCGGATGGCTTGTTGCTGTTGAGCGCGGTTCTCGCTCCGCAGCAAGGTCTCCCAGGCTTCTCTATCTATATTTTGCTCGGCGCCTGGGCTGTCAGCACATTCCCGAATTATGTGGTCTAGAGTGCCCCTTTCCCCACATGTTATGCAATACTGATCTTTCTCCTCTTTAGAAATTGTCACGTATACCCAGAAGGGGCTTATATGATTTCCCCCTTGCAAGCAGCGGATAGACCCTCCTGCTTAACTTATAATGTTGCGTGATCTCGTTGTATAAAATCAAGCTATCTTTCATGACTATGCGAGATGGCTGCTCTACCGCCGCCCGGTGATAGAGAGCTCGGGCAAGCTCGTGTGCAGCCTCATTTCCTGCAATAGACTCGTGCGCTGGAATCCATATTATTTCTATATTACGTTCTATCGGCCTCGCCTCGAGGACGCGTTTGGCCTCTTTCGAGATTCTTTCTTTTCCAAAGTTCCTCACTGCATTTTTGCTGTCACATAAAATTGTCCTGGCCTTGGTACCGACGCAAGCGAGCGCTATCGCCAGCTCTTCCTCCGCGCTGGCATATCTCTCGGGCGGCTCGAAGCCTCTACCATTATAGCTCCTGCCCCGTCGACAATCGCGGATACAGCCGCCCCGTGCTGTCCGCACGCCGCGTCTACATAAGCCACCTGGTCTGCTGGTCGCTTCCTCATCTTTCTCTCGCAGACCTTAGCCCTATGCTCTCGCCTTTCTTTGTTGTAATCGGGGTGCATGTTTCGAGGCATAGGTGGGATGAGTATCTTGGCCCTGATTCCTGGCGGGATGTTTACCATCTCGTGCGTGCTACTTTCTGGACGGATTCCTACCCATTCAAGTATTGTTCTGCCTGTTTCAGACTGGCCGAGCCGTTCCAATTGGGATATTCTCACCCCCTCGGCCAGCTCAACCCATCTGTTGTGAACTCCCATTTTCTCAAGCCGCTCCGTCGACGTGGATATGGGGAGTCCCAGAGCTCGTTTGATGTATTTCCTCAATATTCTGTCTATCTTCTCTATTTCTGTCTTGTTCATGTTTAGGTACGACGTCGCGTAGCAGATCCGACTTATTACGCACGCCTGTGAAATTTTCAGGAGATTCCTTTCTTTTAGTCCTGTCCCCTGTACTGCTACCCTCCTGAATATGCCTACTACTTGGTCTGCATATGTGGCTAATTTCTTCATGGTGTTGGTGTTGTTGCCCTCCTTGTTGATAGACATGTATAGGATCCTCATTTCCTCGACTCTGGGCACTTCCAGGCCTTCCGCCACCACTTTTTGTTTTAGTCGATATTTATTGCCTCAGGGCATCATTGGGGTATGAGATGAAGGATGAATAAATGATTAAATGAATGGAAAAAGGTTGGCTGATTTTATGAAGTCCAGAAGTGAGCGATGATGAGGTCCCTCCGTCCAAGTGACGTATGAGGTAGGATTGGTTGCTCAAAGGCCAGCTATGCTCAGGTGCCGGATTCGTGTTGGTTTGAGCGCTGGGCAGCCCCACAGCAAGTGGTGGATGTCGGCCTCGACATCTTCGTTTTTGCAGATCGGGCATCCTGGGCGAGGATATAAGTGTTGGAAGTATGACCACGTCCTAGTGACAGCTGGTGTAAGGGCAACACCGACCCGGATCCTCCTATGGGAATGTATGGTAAGGATCCACCAACACTTTAATTGCTACTTCTCTCTTGTTCCTGCCGTCAATATTATATACAAAAAGCTCTGACTTTTGCGGTGAACACGCCAGGCCTCTTTCGGCCACATACTTCACCACTATGTCTGCTGCCCTTCGCAAACTCCGCTCTATTTCCGCGTCGCTTCCGCTATTCATCGAAATGTTTATGTCGTCGGCGTACATGCTGAATTTTATATCAGGGATCTTGTTTAGCACAGCCGGGAGACCTCTCATCGCTATGTTAAATAGGAAAGAGGACAGTATGGCTCCTTGCGGGGTACCTTTGCTGCCCAGGCACATGCTGGGAAACTATGCGTCCTGGAATTTGATCACCGCCTTCCTTTCTAGCTCGGAGGAAGTCCTTGATATACTCGTATGTTGCTTGCCACGTTTACTTCCTCCAGACCTCTGAGCACCGCCTCGTGTCGGACGTTGTCGAAGGCCTTCGTGAGGTCAAGACCTAGGATCACCTTGGCATCTAATCCTTTCGTGTCTATAATGTCATGTTTTAGTCTGAGCATTACATCCTGCGTGCTGAGCTTAGGTCTAGATCCCGCCATCTCGTGCGGCCACATGTTTCCATCTTCCATGTATCTCGCTAACCTCGTCTGCACGACGTGCTCCATGAGTTTCCCCACGCATGACGTCAGCGAGATCGGTCTTAGGTGTTCCAATGTTGGTTCCTTCCCCGGCTTGGGGATGAGAACCAACTCTGCCTGTTTCCATTCCTCCGGCAATTTACCTTCCTTTCATACTTTGTTCATGTATCGTGCAATTGCCTCTGTCGAGTCGTCGTCTAGGTTCCTGAGCATGACATTGGATATTTTATCCGGGCCAGGGGCCGAGCGAGTTCTTAGCCCAGCAATAGCTGCTCTGATCTCCGCTATCGCAATGTCCGCATCCAGCTCCTCATTTTCCGCTACTCCATATTCTGCCTGTCTCACTGCCGTCGCGTACCCTATGTAAATGTCCCTGAGCTTGTCCATAAGCTGTTTTCCGTCCCCTGGAATGGGTGTCTCGCTTTCACCTGGTTGACGCTCGCTACCTGTTTGGATTTGGTCGGGTCGAGGAGATGCCTCAGTGTATTCCACGTCTTTCCTAGACTCATGCTCCTTTCCATCTCGTCGTACCTGCCGTACCAATTTTGCTCGTTTAGTTTGATCGCATACGTTTCCATTTTTTTCATGTGTCTGGCTAACGAGCGCCTTAAGTTTCTGTTCCATTTTTGAGATTTCAGTCTCTTCTCGAGCCTTTCCTTCTCCTTCCAGATGCTCATTAGTTTGCTGCCTATTATCTCTGGTGCTTCTTCCTGTTCTGCTACTACTTCCGCGTCCCTGGCATCTTCCCTCGGCTGTTTTGTCCAGTATCCTATGTCTTCAATTTCCTTAGTTTTGTGGCTTCTGCGAATCGCTCGGAGTTTGTCCCACTCCACAATTCTCACCTGTTTGAGTTTCCTCAGCTTGACTCCTTCTCCCAGCTTCGCGGCTACAATGAAGTGGTCACTGCCCAGATTTTCCATGGTGTTTACCCATTCTATTCTGCCAGTATTTTTACTGAAGGAGAGGTCCGGCGTGGTGTCTCTGCTTACACTGCCACCTACTCTAGTAGGCGCATACGGGTCGGTATGCAAGGTTAGTCCGAGGTTTTGGGACTCCTCAAGGAGAAGTCTACCCTTCGGATCTTGCCTTGCGTACCCCCATTCCTGGTGTCCGCATTAAAGTCCCCCACGATCACCAACGGACTTGGCCCGACCAGTTTGATGGCTTTTCTAAATATCATTCCGCATTTAATTTTCCTCTGCCTCAGGTTGCTGTAGACATTAAGCAGAAATATGTTTTTTCTTCTCTTGCGTCCCGTGATCATTTCTATCATAACCGCTTCTATGTCTCCCGTGCTCACGTCATGCTCTAGTGTTGCTATATTCCTTTCTACCAGCGTAAGCACTCTGCATTTTTCACCCCTATCGCTACAGAAGCTTTGGTATCCGGCCAGTTTGACCCGATTTCATCCGATTTCCTGCAGCGCTATAGCAATTGGTTTGTCATCTACATGTTCGAAGTGCTGCTGTATAAAAGCGCTCGGTTCCGTCGGTACCCACGATTCCTGTCCATCATTGTGAAAAACTACGCGGTCCATTTTCGCCATCCTCTCGGTGAGGCCGCTTAATGCTGCTGGAATCTGGTCCATTGAACCCTTAATGTCTCTTAGAGCATTTAACCTTACATTCACTTCCTGCATATGCGTTTCTAATCTATCAATTTTGCTTCCAAATTTACTCGTTAGTTTCCTCTAAAGCGTCACAAGGGGGTTGGTCTCGCCTGCCTTTCATTTTATTGAAGGGGGTCTAGCCACCCCCGTGTCCATTTTTCCTTTGCATCTTCTGTGACCGGTTTCGCCTCCGGCAGTTTTTGCGCTACCGCTTGCGTGGGAGGCACTACCGGCCTCGGCTTGTTGTCTACTAATTCTGCTATAATGTTCCTCAACTCCGCAATTTCGGTGTCTTGCCTTTTTAGTTCTGCCTCTTGTTTCCCTAATTTCGCTTTCAACTCTGCATTTTCATTTTTCAGCGCTACTGTTTCCGTGCTAGCCTGGGAGACCTTGCTCGCGAAGCTTACCGATTTCTGGATTCCCGCCTTGGGTAGTCCCGGGTCCTCCCCGGAGGGCAGGGATCGGAAAATCCTCATCCGTAAGTTCCGCCCCAGACTGGAATCTCGAGGGCTTCCTGGAGCTGGACTTGGTGGATGTGTGCCTTCCCTTGGGCCCGTTCTTGGGTGCGCTGCTCCGTCTTTCCCATTGTTACGTTTCGCCACCGACAAGTGTGACAGCTGACGCGGCCACCGCATAGCAACAGGCAGAACAGCGAGCGGTTCGGCCATTTCGGCGCCGTCCAGTCGGCCGCCCAACGCTTCCCCCCGCGGGCAAGTCTCGGCGTGTTCATGCCAAGCGCCAAATGTGTGTGTGTGCAAACGCTGGCCAAGCCCGGCGCTCGAGGGAAAATATGTCGCCCTAGCCCGTCTGCAGGAGGTGGAGGAAATGCGGTCGCGCCACCTGCGATTGAGTCATCTCGTCTTGCCCAAACTTGTAGGGCTCTCCCTTTCCCTCTGAACTGGCAAGCCTATAAAAAGCAGCGGCAGACTCCGCTGAGACAGAGACTACTTTGACGCGCCGTAGAGATGACGCTAGACACCAGCTGTGTGAGAGTGTCTGTATTTTCTCCGGGTCAGCTTCTCTGCCCGTTCCTTCAAGATGTTGTAGTAAAGGTTGTTTCGTTAGAAGACGCCTCGTCTTTGCTGGGACCGTTGATGCCGTCCGCCGAGCCACGGAGCCGCCAGGCCAACGCTACCGGGGGGCCGCGAGCCGCATGTAACAACTGGTGGCAGCGGTGCCATACCCAGGCGCAGCTCAAACCTAATACCATCTTCTCGTCTACTTGCATCTTTCGTCGCCACGTACGGCTTCCTATATATCTTCCTACACTTGCTGTCGCCCAGCATGTGGGCTCCCCCGCACAGCTGGCATACGGGGTGCACGTGTGTCCCTGATCCGGGTTCTCCTTGCCACAGCCACGGCACTTTATGTTCGTAGGGTCCGGGCACACGTCGGCTCTGTGTCCCAGTCGGCCGCACGCCACGCACACTTCCAGCTTCTTCTTGTATAACCAGCATTTCTTGAATGATCCCAGACACTTCACCCGCTCTGGCACCTCGCTTCCCTCAAAGAGAATCAGCAGCGAGCCCCAAGTCTCCGTGCGCCCAATATCGGCGGGTTCGCGTCGCAGTCCAATGTTTCTCTGATTAGCTCCATGCTAATGGTCATAGGAATTCCGTGTATGACTTCCTTGCCCGCGCCGTCTGACATCGGAGCATGGTTGGTTGCCCACTTCCACGGTCTTCCCTCTGATTGTCAGTTTCTTGGCGTCTTGGTACTTCACAGCCCTGTCCTCGCTCGCTGATGCAACGAGGATGGTTTGTCGCGTCATGTTTATCGAGACCACGTCTTCCTTCATAAGCACCTCCGGATCCATCCCTGCTTCTTGCGCTAGTGCGTCTGCAACTTCCGCTTCTTCCACGTTCCCCAACCTCGCCGTTATGCCGCCTCTCGGTCTGAGGAGCAGCTTTATAGCGCCTTTCGGTAGGTCGATCATTTTCTTTTCCACCGCTTTCTCCGGCAACTTCTTCCCTAGTTTGGGCCTGAATTTCATTAGGCTGAGTTGCTGCTGCGCCCTTCCATCGCCGCCATCTTGTTCCGGCACGTACCTTCTTCCTTCTCGTCTATACAAGCCGGTTTGAAAACCTGACTTTTCAGCTTCTGGTACCGTCATATCGACGCAATTCTGCTCTCGTCCCTTCTCGTCAATAGTCATCTCGCCCAGTTCCGGCGTCTTGCGTGCGTCGGGGAGTCCCCGACCACGTGTCAAAAAACCGGTATCCCTCCGAAGCTCCGTTGCTCTGGCGATCGTCTCTTGAAGTCTGAGAGTCGTCCGCCTTCAATATATTCCGTCTTCGATCAAGTTCGCAGGAGCCCATGCGGAGCACGTCCGCCGGCGTCCGATGTCAACGCTGGAATCCTTCTTGATTCCAGGGACCAGTCAGAATGACGTACGTCACTGCACCCCGTTTTTTATTTCCTGACCGAATCCGTCCTCTCCTCGGCGCGTAGATTGACCCTTTTCACTTTCCTTTCCATAGCTCGCTGCACTGCAATCAGTTTCAATTCCAAACATTTTCATTAGACTCCAAATTTTGGGCCATATAGGTGGTATACTGACGAGTTACATTTCATGCATTATAGGGTCCCTGAAAAGGGGGTTCAAAAAGTAGTCATCTAATGTGTGCATTATGTAGAGGAAATGCTACTGCGCATGCTGCGTACAATTCCTCAGAAACAAGGGAGAGGAGGAATACTTTATTAAGGAACATGTTTGAGGCGCGGGCTAGGGCGCTGGGGCTGTTTCCCTCTCCACGGCGGTTTCCACTTTTATACCGGAGGCCAGGTGGCCAACCGACAATGTCTTTCGGCGGCCTCTTGGGCCCACTCTGCGATTCGAAGTTGAACTGCTGGTGAGCTGAGCAAGCTGATTATTTGCTAGACATTTTAACTAATTCCCGCTTTCACGCAGCGCAGTGGCCATCCGTGACATGCGTTCGCCCGAGTTCTCGCACATCGCGTTGTTTCGCGCAAGTGACGTAAGCTTTATCGACTGCCACAAACTTCTATCATTGGTTAGCCGGAGGCACAGCGAAGAAGACGGAGTGCACGCCCGGCCATTAGCTCGCTCTACCCGGCACGAGACCGTGGCTCCCTTTCCGGTTTCTACTCTGCTGTTGCGGAGCAGCAAGCGCAAAAAATACGCAGGACGTTTAAGCTAATGCAGTAGGGTTTACAACCCAATGTTTTGAAGACAATGGATGTACAAGGCTTTGAATCGGGAGGCGGCTCGCGTCATCTGTTATGTCAGTGCCATATCATCGAAGGAATTTTCTAATGAGCGCCTCATCCCAAGTAAAGCGGGAATATTATTTGCTACTCGCTTAACTATTACTTCTGTAATTAGTTTCTTTCTAACGATGCACCTAAACATTAGCTGACAGACATAAGGCAATTAATGCATACATTAAGTCCATCTTTATTGTTGTTGTGGTTATGCCTTTATTTACGGGGAGGGGGGGGGGAGAACATAGGTTATGTCGGCCTAAAACTAGTGGCTACACTCTTAGTGCCCAGGGGCAGGGGGTGGGGAAATTGGAAGGGGGGGGGGGGGGCAAAAGTCCGCAAGAGTCCGAAGCACGAAAGCACAGCGACGAAGATCACAGACACAGAAGGCTATTCAGGGTGCCCGCGGATCACACGCTACAAATGCAGTCACGTCCGTCAAGTCCAAGCCAAGTGCAGGGTCAGCTTCGAATGCGAGCAGCGTGCTGCGCGACGAGCGCCCTAGCTCCAGGAGGAGCCACAACGGTCTTGAAGGTCCGATCGAGAATGAACTCGGGTACGACACCCCGGTGGGGTAGCGCGAGGACTGCGGGGGGACCGCAGTTGGCTGTCGCTTCGGTGAAACCGGGCGGCATGCAGGAGGTTACCGTGGAGAAACCGATGCCTTGGAGCGACGGCACACCGAGGCCCGCGAGCAGGGAGCCCACGGGAAGCTGTCTCGTCGGAGAATCCGGGTGGCAGCAGGAAGGACGGCTGAGATACCTCTGCCTTGACAGAGGGGCGGCGGGTGAGGGAGGAGCCGCCAGAAAAGGCGGCGCGTCGAGGTCCGTGAGCACAAGGCCCACGGGGGTGCTGGAGAAGCAGTCGGGAGCACCGCAGAAGCGGCAGGAGACGCGGGTGCGTCAGGGCCCACGAACGATGTAATCCGCAGGAGACTGGCAGAGGCCAGAAGGACTGAGCCCACGAAAGAGCTGTAGTGGGCCGCCGCAATAGCCACGAGTCCGGTCCAACACTGGGTCGCGCCACAAACGTGGAGGCGACGAGGGGTGTGCCGCAGGAAAAACCAGTCCTCCTAGTACAGCACTGGATCAACGCCTCGAAAGAGGAGGCGGCAGGGGCGTGCTGTGACGGTCCGGAAATCCTGGTATCCATTGCAGCACTGGGGCGCGCCTCGCACGCTGAAGCGACGAGGGACGTGAAGGAAGTCACGGGAACGGGCACCGCAGTGGCAGGAGTGATGGCAGAAATAAGCCAGCGAGGTGGGGCCAGGATGGCCCGGAGACTGTACCACAGGAGACTGGAGCACAACAGGACTGCGCCCCCCAAGGGCGAGCAGGACGCGCGAACGCAGGAGGGTGGACGAAGGCCGACGAGTGCGCGGCGAGAGCGGGAGCGCACGAGCTCGCCGGTGCGAGCGCTGCACACACCCACTCTCGCCACGGAATGTTAGCGCACCCACCTTTATTCGAAAGGAAGCAATGCGGTTCTGTGGCGGAGTAGTTCTGCTCCCCTCGCACTGCGAAGGAACCGTGCTCGACTCCATGGGTTTCCGCGAACTTTAATTATTTCTTTACTTTCTTCTGAATTTCGCGTTGCAACTACAACGCCGACAGCGCCTTTTCAGTGAAACGGGGCCCTTAAGCGCTATCACGTTAGAAAGCAAGACAAAGCGGGGTTTCTGGTGACGACTTCGCGGGCGGACCGCGGTATCGACCTCTAATCTTCATCTTATCTGCTCCTCGCTCGGACCGATCAATGAGTTGAGAGGAAAACGCAGAGGTCGCCTTTAATCGTCAATATCTATGGTACCACATCAGGTATATCAAATATTTTGCAGAAGATAAGAGGCGATTCAATATCTGTGAGTATCATCGGCTTTTATTACCATCGGCGGCCTCAATTTGAGTATATACCTTAATAAGAAACCCAGATTGACTCCAGGCAGGCAAGGATGAGAATTTGGCTGAGCAGGAACTCAAGTCACACAAGTGCATGTGGTCAGACACATTACATGGTAGGCAGGAGCTCTAACGGGTCTGAACTGCATTTTGACACATCCACAGCGCCGATGGAGACAATTTGCCGAGATTGAAGATAACACTCATGCTGAACCGTCTAGCCTTTGAGGAATCTGGGTCTTGTTTCATGCTCTCTCACGTTCATTTGATCTAATGTAGGTGGTGGAATATGCGACACAGAGAGACAATTACACCTTTAAATTTTTTTTTCGCTTGAGTCACTGAGGATGAACAAACTAGCTAGGCTATGAGGATTGCAATTCTCAGCCTTTATTTTTTGCTTTGTTTTTTTTACATTCGGGCGACACCTTTAAGTGCTATATTACAACCTCCTTTTTAGCAAAAAAAAAAGAACTGCCGTTTTATGCTTCTGTTCATATAGGAATTCCTGTGTGGCGAGCGCCGAATTATTCAGTCTTCTCTTTACGAGCTCGGGCAACCAGTGTAGTTGTATATAATGCAGAGAACTGAAGTCTCTGCCTCTGATGATATTATCAGAATTTGGGGGCCTATAGGGGAGAAAACCTGGGCCAGGGGGCGCTGCGCCGCTCTGTGCGTCAGCGCCCTCCATGGAGACCCCGTCAAAATCTACGCGCAGCCCGGCCGCGTCGTCTGCTAGCCGCCGCATAGAAAAGCATGTTGTCGTCTGCTCTGCGCTGCTTTCTAGCACGTGTTTTCGCGCGCGCGCTCGGTTGTTTCTCTCCTCCTCCGGCCGCATTGTGGCCACCGTCGCGCTCTAACAATGAGGGGGGAAGAAGAAAGAAAGAAAAGAACTAGAAGGAAAATAATGACGGCGCACTTTTTTCGCGAAGCTTGTGTGGAAACGGTAACGGGATGGTTGTGGGCCTTTCTTTTTTTTTGGGGGGGGGGGGAGGGGGGAGCGGGGATATCTCGTACCGTTCGTGTGTCGTACTTCTCTAACTGGCGGTGCTGAAGCAGCCATCGTGGAACCGGGTCGGCCTCAAGAAACAGATATTCGTCATTAATGCGATCACATAACGTCAATCATCCTATCCTCATACGCGATCCTGCTTCGGGAGCTCAAAAATGCGCGTTCACTATAGGAGATAACTGAACTAAGAATTGCGCAGCGTAACAGTGGAATGAAGAAGACAAAGATTTCCGTGGAGAGATGTCCCCGTCTGCATGGAAAGTCGTCAGACATTTCCTCGCTGTTCGTCTCGTGGAGAGGAAACTGCCGCAAAATTGGCATGCCTCGGCTTCTGGGGAATGACCCAGGTCGTTAAGAAACCCCTCATCGTTAACGGTAGCTAGGTCATTGATTTCGGATGGCAGCGCCGCAGCAGTGAACTTCCCCTGGCCGGTGTCCGCAGGAACCAAAGGGTAAGGCGGCATGCTTTGTGCCTTTGTAGGGAACGCATCCTAAACGCGCCGAAAACAGGCCCCACGGCGCCGGCAGCACTGCCTAAAACGTTTGTCCCCAAAGAGCTGAATAGGCCCCTTTCAAGCGACCAGTCACAAAGGGAAAGGAAGAGCACTCGAAGGCTGGACCTTTCATTCTGTGAACATGGACAGAGGCATCAAGAGGTGCCGCCTCAAGTCCTTCAAGATACCTGTCGTTTACCTCCCGCCTTCAAGCAGCGAATTCGCGTTCATTTTTTTTTATGTATGTCTGAGCCTGCCAACAAGCGCTCTTTGAAAACAATGTCCGGCGATCAATTAATCATAATTTCTTGCTTTCAAAAGCACCGATAAAAAACATGCCTCCAGCCAGCCTTTATGTCAGCCTGGGCACAGAAAAAAGCAAAATTAAGAAATCCCACTGGCAAAGAGCGCCGGCTTTGCGCGCGAGAACGCGCCACCAACCCCCCTCGTCCTCACTCTCCCTCTCCAGCTCCGCGTGCACGCGCGGCTGAACGTAGCACGCGCTCCCGAGCGAGCGGGCTGCGCAGACTCCGCAGACAGCCACGCGCAGCGCGGGCGCGGATGCGCGTAGGTTTTGTAGTTCCTCTCCGCTCCGCTGGAAACCGAGCGCTGGCGTCGCGGAGCAAACTCCAGCTTTGGTTCCCTATAGACCGTTTACAGAGAGTAGTTCCACTCTTCCCTAACAGGTGGCGCTACTAGGACGGCCGTCATTGCTGGCCTTCGGAACGCATCGGCGCGCAGTGCTAACTGCTGCTGCGTATCTTAAGAATACCAGCTGACTTTTAAACAGCGCTGCTTTGATGCAGGTGTCATCTGTATTGTCGAAGTATTCTGCGAGGAAGTAGAGCTAATGACCCTGTTGTTTATTGGCGGAAGAACAGAAGACGCTTTCTACATAAGGTGCACATCATGGCCTAGGCAACCGTTTTTCTGGGAGATGTATCACGAGTTCATGTTCCTTTCTGGGACAAGAAAGCGCCTGTGAATTGAAGAGAATGGCTATACCTCACGCCCCAGCTCGTTTTAGCACCGGCAGTAGCCATGGCAATGCGAGAAAGACCCTGACGTTTCCTCAGGAATTGAATATTGAGTCTTTGCACTGCTGCCGAGTTTTTTTCGCAGGGCGTTAAGAGGTACCTTGACGTTGCTATTAATGTCTATGCAGTTATACGAATTGATTGCGCAGAGAAGGAAAGTTAGTGTGGGCATGTAAGTGAATCTGTTTACTTTAATTAGCTACTATTCCCTAGGATATGCGGGATCGAATCTCGGCCTCGGCGGCTGCTTTTCGCTGGAGCCAAAAACCCAGGCGCCCGTATTTTGTGCGATATCAGTGCACATTAAAGAACTCCAAGTGGATGGGAATTTCCGCAGTCCTCCACTCATAGCCTGAGTCGCTTTGGGACGTAACACCACGCAAACAAAACCAAACTTTAATTAGACAAGTACTGCTGAAATACATGTAATAACTACTGCTTTTATGAAACTAATGCACGGGCCAATGATGAAATTTACCATAAGACTTTTTTATATCCCCGCTTGCTTGGGCTGCGTACTGTGCGTTCTGAATTCCGGTGCAGTTTCCAGTCACCTTCGCCCGAGCGCAGATGAATGCCGCTGAGCGCCTGATGCGGCCTTCAAGCAGCGTAATAGTCTTTTGAAGTCAGGACGTTTACAGGAGATAAAATTATATCTTATCAATTGTCGGGGATTACACGCGCGTCCATATTAAGCAGTAAATATTGTGCACAATGTTAAATGAACATCTCAAAATAACGGCTTGAGGGGCTAGTTGGTGCTGCATAGTATTCAGAAATGTGGCGCAATAAACACAAACACAGGAGAAGAAACACAACACACGCGCACGCTACCAACTGTAATAAGAATCTGAAAAACACTGTTTTTCAGATTCTTAATACAGTTGGTAGCGTGCGCGTGTGTTGTGTCTCTTCTCCTGTGTTTGTGTTTGTTGCGCCACATTTCTGAATATTAAATGAACATTCATAATTAATGCGTCTCAGCCAGCATAGTCTGAACATGCGCGTTCGCCCTTCGCGCAAGAAAATTAAAAAAAAATAAGTTTGAGGAAATAATCAGTTTGTAATCTATTCAGTTTTACAGAAAGTCACGTTTTCCACTAAGAGCACTAGAGAGGGAATTGATCAAAAAAGCAAAACAAAAAACCGAGTCGACAGCTGATGGGTTTGTCGAAACGTTCTAGCCATGCAGACATTTAGGAGGACGCAATAAATGAACTACGTTGTTAAATTGAACATTTTTTAGCACCTACACACACACTATGAGCATTCACAGGAAGTTTTTCGGCTGTCTACAAGCTCGTTGTCCCCAGCGATAGCGGGTACGCCGCACCATGCAGCCGAGTACCAGCGCGCCGAAAGCCGTCAAACCAGAAGGCCCGAAGGCCAGCGATGGCGGAAGGGTCACATGATCAAATATGGCAGCGCCCATGCGCTCGCGCTGTAAAGGGTCTATAGGGGAGAAAACCTGGGCCAGGGGGCGCTGCGCCGCTCTGTGCGTCAGCGCCCTCCATGGAGACCCCGTCAAAATCTACGCGCAGCCCGGCCGCGTCGTCTGCTAACCGCCGCATAGAAAAGCATGTTGTCGTCTGCTCCGCGCTGCTTTCTAGCACGTGTTTGCGCGCGCGCGCTCGGTTGTTTCTCTCCTCCTCCGGCCGCATTGTGGCCACCGTCGCGCTCTAACAATGAGGGGGGAAGAAGGAAGAAAGAAAAGAACTAGAAGGAAAATAATGACGGCGCACTTTTTTCGCGAAGCTTGTGTGGAAACGGTAACGGGATGGTTGTGGGCCTTTTTTTTTTTTTTTTTTTTGGGGGGGGGGGATATCTCGTACCGTTCGTTTGTCGTACTTGCAGTCGTGCGCATGCATTCAGCACGCCGCCAATACCTCCTCGTCGTGTTTTGTTGCCATAAAATCCTTCAAAGAGGACTCGCTAAATTTTGTGTTGCTGTACTTGCCTCATTCGATCAGAAGAAGTCGGATGTTCGCATCGTCTGTGTCGGCTGCTAATCGAAGCAGACCGCATGCAGCTTCGGCGAAGGAACGTAGGCGGGCAGAGTTGTTTTGCAGAAGGTTTGATGAACTTTATAAACAAATTTATCTCTAATAACAAATTAAGTTTAGCTTGGCCAAAACTGCGCTGTATTTCAAGAGTTTTGTTGCAAAAAGTTATTTCGAGCCCGCAAGGCAACGAGGTGGCGCTACCGGTGTCATCGCTGTGGCGTGTCGCAGCGGTTTCTTTTGCTTCCTTACCGCCACAGACGATGCAAACATCCGACTTCTTCTGATCGATTGAGGCAAGTACACCAAACAAGTTTTGTATAAAAGATACTGACTACTAAACGCCATTTCTATGCAGAATATCAGCTACAAAAACTCAGCGGTTTAGTTAATATAAACGTTGGACGGCACGCACGTAATTGCACAAAAAGCGAGTTCGTCTGCTTCAACCGCGGCTCTTAACCCAGCCGCTTGTAACGTAGTTGCGTCGTTGCGTTCTTCGAGTGGCCAGTAGACTTGCGATTGGTTTCTTGTGATGAAGCTCGTCTGTAGGACGAGAAATTCATGAATGTCGCACATACTTATGCGTGGGCACAGGCCGACGCTTACCGTGCAGTTGCGCATATCGACTGCACACGGGTTGGTACCAAAGTTTTGTTTCGTACAGGTCTCTGTCCGCATCGCGCCCACTTTGCTGATAAATCGAACTGTCACTCATGATACCGATTGAGTTTTCATAACAACGGTGCTGGCATAAGGCAGAGTGACAGAGCAAACGGATGCGCACGAACAGCTAACCTAACCGCCGCCCCGTACTAGTACTAGTCAAAACAGGACGCAAAGATGGCGTCGGCTGCATACTGACGTCATGTGAATACCCCCTATACTGGCCAGGAGGAGACGAGACGTCAAAGCACGAGCAGCCAGACAGTAGAAGCAAAGAAAGCTTTTCTGAACAACGTTTTTTACTTTTTGAAGTATGTCCAAGTCGTGAGAGGAGGACGGAGCCGCTGGTGGATACAATTCCACCCCTTAAATATCGCTTGTTATCCCCAATTCCCTAGCTGGGTAAATGTGGTTTGTATGACACAGTTAAATCAGTGGATCACACACGGTCGCCCAGGGGCGCAGCCCATTGCAGAAGGCGTCACTCGAACCTCCTCGCAGCTCTTCTGTTGGTGGTGAGGGTTAGCTCCGCTGGTGGCGGTGGCGATCTTGTGCTGGTGATTGAGATTCAGCAAAAAGTTGTACCAGACCGGAAAGTCCGACAAAGGTAAATTTCCCACGGCACCTCCCGGGATGTCACACATCTGTTTGGCGGAAAGCTGCGCGCCGCTAATTCTGTCAAAAAAGGAAATTTTTCGGGCTGTCGCGACTACGGGCGCCGGGCGGGTAATTCGATTTAAAAGAGCACGGCCGGTCTCGGTGGAGAGCGCGCGCTCTTTCTTACGGCCTTCTCAATCGCCGCGGGAACAATGGGAATGTTTCTCCTTGAGTTGCGCTCTCCGCCACCGCAAGGGGCGCGACCTGCTCACTGTTCGCTCCGCGTCTGCTTCAGCGGCGGAGGGTGGCTTTTGCCTGGTTTCGCGCTGTCGCTCGCGGGTTTCGTGGTTAGTGCAGCCCCAAAATTAAAGAACACAGAACGTAGACGACGAAGCGGCATGTCGTCAACGTACTACACACGTAAACGGATATAAAATACACTGTCGTTCAGCAAACGTTCGACAAGCATGGCATACATTGCGGCATGGTAGCTACTTTTGTCCATTTTAGTCCGAATTTTTCCCAAGCCTATACAAGAATAGGAACAAAAAAAGAAAAAAACTGAATGAGAAGTGATCACATCGACGCTTCTTCAAGGCTAACATGACAGCAACTCGTCTGCTACAGCAAAACCGTCTTTAGCGCTAGATGCGAAACCATTCATGTAACACCGAAGATGAAGATAATTTCATAAAAATGTAAATTGCAAAGTGCTTGCATGATATAAAAGATTAGTATAACAGACAAGGTAAACGTTGTAGGGTTGAGTTTTAAATGTTGTTACAATTCATATATTAGCCAATGTGTGGTATTATACACATTATTTTAATTTTGCAAATAAACATTGTTTTAATGAAATTTTTACATGATATTAAGCTTGTTATGAAAGCACTAAAAATGGTTTGATATTCATGACACCACTTGTGCTCGAAGTGGTAAAAAGAGGCCAATAAATGATGAAGGTGATACTCGATGTAATGACTTACAAATGAGTTCACCTGCTATATCGAAAGTATGCAAGAAACTTTAAAGCGTTAAAGGACACTCTCACTGAAGACTCATTTCAAGCCCTATATAGCGACCCATTGAGGCTCTCTTTGGGAAAGTAAGGTTAATGTGCGGAAGGGAATGACATATGCTAGATGCAAGGGCCGTAACAGCTAGCGGCACATGACTACACTGTCAAGACAGACGTTTCATCTGAGAGCAAAATCAAGGCACTGAAGGAAGTGATGGCATCTCCTACCATCCCATTTCCCACTGTCACATATTCCGGTTTACCTTACGCCGCTGGATATATCGTTTAGTTAATCAACTTCGGGTGTGACGCTTGCTCTATTCCTCTTGAAACTAGCGAAAGAAGCAGCCCCATGTAGTACGCTCTTCTACGAGGACAATATTCTAGTGGACTGCATTATCCGAAACCAGAGCTTGTTGCCCTATTGGACAAGCTTTTCTTATTTTTTTTTAGAAAAAGCTGCCGTGCACCTACTATACACACAAATGTTCTCGAAGTACTTAAGATCCTGATTCAGTCAGCGTTTCAGAATTCAACACTGAGTTGCCCGAAAGGAATTGACAACAGCTATGTTATTAGGTTCGCTTCTTTGATATTTGAAACATTTTTCAGAATTATTCTTCTCAATTAATTATACCAGGAAAGTGACAGAGAAGACCGAGAGGCCAACTCCTTATGTGCACAAGCCGTGCAGGAAGATTTTGAGACTGAATTTTCTAGACGCAGGTCGCATTTTGATGAATTGATGAACATATATGCAATGTGTAACTTTTAAGGACAATTTTTTTATTGTTTGCCGCTCCTTTCGATTCTGCTTAACTGCTTATGCCGATTTCCTTGATTAAAAGTAGTCGCGAGACTACATATACATCTTGGGTCTTTCAACTGACTTATATGTTTTGAACGAAGCTAGAACAGCCCACTCCACTAGACAAGTGAAATTTTTACTATATGAGTAAATTTTTGTTCTTTACTCTGAATCTGAGACGCGCCATGAATTTTTTCCCGTGCCTCTTCTGATCTAAACGAAAACGGTAGCGGTTGACAGAATCTCCACCCAACAGTTCCCTATGCACTCACGTCAGGTCGCGCTACACCTGCTTAAAACATTCAAAGGCACATTGCATAGCCTGGTAAATTTAGTTTTGTACAAAACTTAGGGGTAAAAAATGTTGAAGTGTTCCCGAAGCTTCATTCGACCGTGCAAGGCCGCACTGACGAAGGAGCGCGCGCGTGAGCGGATTGTTGACTGTATTTTATTCCTCGTACACGATAAATATTCGATGTTAATTACGGATTTTGTATAAACCATAAGGGGCGAAATGTCAGGACCTGCCGGTTGCAACTGACGCGGGCGAAGCTAAAAGCGAGCGCGCGTTTCCCTTGCGCATGAACGGCTGTAGCGGAGGAGCAGCAGTGGGGCGGTGGCGACCCCACCGAGGCGCGGCGGGCGGTAGAAACAGACCCCTTTGGAGAGGCCGTAAGAGAAGAGAAGCGCTCTCTCCCTCGAGACCGGCCGTGAAAAGTGTCACCCTCTTCCGCTCACGGCCGCTTGGGCGCTTTCGATTACCGCCGCTCGCCGACACCCGGCCGCTTGGCTCCTGCCATCAGGCACCGGAACAGCCGCGTGAACCTCGGCTTCAAGTATTGCGGTATTGCTCGGAAGTATTGCAGGAGCTGCAGCCTACGCTGCTCCCCAAGGATATCTGAAGCCTGGTCGGTTCGGCCACGAGTCACACCTTACCCTCCAGTTGCTGCTTCCTCGTTGGAAAATGTTAAAAGTCTCAGCAACGCAAGGGCCAGAACACAACAAATAGCGAGCGCAGAATCAACTTCCAAAAGTGTCAGGCAGCTTCTAGCGAATATTACCATTTTAAAAGAAAACAAAATTTGACTCCAGAAATTGAAGTCCTCTTCCGAAAGAAACCTTGTTAAAGAAAACAAAAACCAGAAAGCAATTTTACTCCGAAAGCGAATACGCGGAATAAAATTTTTGATCAATGCCGCAATACGAAAGATGCCTTAGAAAGCCACTTCCTGCGAAAATATAACATGAGGTGGAGCTGCAGATATGTAAAGAACAAGCAAGAAAAAAAAATAAAAAGAATCATCACGAGCGCAAGGGACAAAGTATGATCTTAGTGAATTGATGTCTGGGAGCCAAACAAGAGGGAATTAAGTACCCAGGGAAACTTCGGCTGACGCCGTGAGCGTTGGCATTATCACGTTCCTTCTTTTTTTTTCTTTTTTTTTTTTTTGTAATGCACATCAAGTGCATACTCCTGCAACGCCAGGCTCAAATGAAGGAGACTACCGTTTTTAGCACACATGTTAAGAAGGCAGGTTGAAAGACAAATGCCGTTCTCTGCAATAAAATGTGCCTCTGCAAGACAGCAGAGGAATACCTGAATGGCCCAAACGAGACAAGTGCATTCCTTCTTGTATCCACTGCATGACCACTCGGGTAGCCCTATTTCCTGCTCACAAACGCCGTGGCGTGTTTCGCCTCCATTTCCACCCTATTAACTGGCTGAGGGCTACCCCCCACACCGCAGTGGCTCGCTCTCTCTGCTGCACAAAAGAGCGGTCGTAGTCAAGAGCCCTTAAAGTGCATTGACCGTATCCCGGCCTCGGCGGCCGCTTTTCGATGGAGGCGAAAAGCAAGGCGTCCGTGTGCTGTGCGATGTCAGTGCACGTTTAAAGAACCCCAGGTGGTCGAAATTTCCGGAGCCCTCCACTACGGTATCTTTCCATAGATCGTTTTGGGGCATTAAAAACCATAAACAAACCATAAATCAATCAAACTGCCTGGATAGTCAGGGCTGCTTTAAGGCAAGACACTTTTATTTTCTTTTTTTCCCCGATTCCATATTGCGTTGGCAAGTTTTACCACTTCAATCGCGCCCTTGGCTGCCGATGTCCTACAGCGGCTCTGACGATCCTGGCCCGTTCCGCGCCAAAACTGCATGCTTCCGAACTTCAGCTGGCGCTTGGAAAGTCGAAGCGAAATAGGGACGAGCGATTGCGAACGTATTTCCTGCTGATCCTCCTGTTTTGGATTCCGCTTCCATGCTGCCTTCCTCTTTTACTGCCGCGCAGACCGTATAGCACCCTTTCAGGCGACAACCACGCACACTTCGTAGCGAGATTCTCCTGTCATCTCTCACTGGACAACTATTGCGGTGTCCTGAGTTATTTTCCAAGTGCTGAAGCGCCTTGACAGCACGGTCTCGGAGCAGAGAAACCACGTGCGCGACAACGAAACGGGTGCGAAAGAAGCGCGCAGCGAGCGGCTCACACTTTCGTATTCTCCGCCCACTCTTCACTCGTAAGAAATACGGACCAGTGGATGCAGTTCTGGTTAAGTCCGGGGTCCAGCATCCAGGATGCCTAGAGTAGAAATCAGAGAAACTGGCTTTCGAACAAGCATGAGAGAGCTTTGATTTGTATTTTTGTAGCATTCCGACGCGCGCATCGCTGTAGTATTTTGCAGACTACCTCCGATACCTGACCGACGCCTTCGGCTTGTTCGTTTAAAATGCCATAGCCTGGCCAATGGCCCTTTAACACGCGATAGCAAGAGGCGAGCTACACAGATACCGTATTTTCTGGTCTACAAGTCACAATCCGCCAGCAAATGACAGTTCTTACGAGAAAAATCCCGCAAAAGTCGCACCGTTGTATACCCCTTATTAGGTTTCTTTCGTTAGAAAGAGCAGCGAAAATACACGTATGCGACATTGAGCAGAATATTCTCGAGCCCATGGCTAGCCATGCATCTTCCTGCGATCTTTCTTTGGGTTCGTCGGCCGGAGCCCTGGTGCAGCTTTACGCCAGCCCGAGCTGTGTTTTTCTCGCTCACTGCGAACTGTCTCCCAGCTACTTGCTCCCCAGTTGCAGAGCCCAACAAGCGTTGCACAACTTGAATTTAAGGCGAAAGCCTTACCTGGCGCATGGTAAAAATATCGCGTGGGCGAATTTTGTCCTCGAGATATGTCCGCCAGGTTCCGTCTAAAAAAATAAAAAAAAACAGTACTTCATCGGGAATTGAACTCCCGCGCTTCCGATCACCGGCTGAGCGCGTTAACCAACTACACCCCGTCGGATTTTTTGTTTCTTTATTTCCTGGTAATGAAATTTACAGTGGGGCAAAGTCAAAGTGCAATACCATGTTGGACACGTGAGACGCATATCTTAGTTCTCCTTGTCTAGCGTTCCTGTCGTCTCTATAGCGGCGTTTACATGGACCTAACAGGTGCGGATTGAGTTATCGGGTCGAAACCGATTACAGGGTTCATGTAAACGCGACCGGGCCGGGTCGCAGGAAGTTCAGAAGTCGAGTCAACTTTGCAGCAAGAGGTGGGTTGACTCACTCGACCGCGCTTCAGGAAGCACGTAAAAGCTGTCGAGTCGAGTCGGGGAACTGTGGGAGAGGAAAAGAGTATAAGAAACGCGAGGGATGGGTTGGAGAGAAAAACCGGAATCTGATCCCATCTGCTAGTTCTTCGTCTCGACGCGAGGCGCTGCCGTAATCACCGCTAAAATAGCAGGGAGGGGACGCATGGAAGCTAAATCGAAATTCAACACGGGTATTTTACGATAACCCGGGTCTGAAAGTAAAGCCGTTGAAGTTGAAGACTTATCTAGGTTAAAAGGCATAATAAAAAAGGTTGAGCATAGTGATGACTGTGCACCACCCCGTTACAAAGGGGACGCTCCTAACATCTATCCATCCGTCGGGTCGGGTTCATGTAAACCCGGTAAGGTCGAGTCCATTCAGCTCGACTCCTCAACTCCTTCTCCGCAGGTGAAGGGGCGCGACGACGACGCCTTCATCTCTGGGGGAGAACGTGGCGCACGCCATCTGCCGCCAGCTATAAAAACCAAGCTGCGCAACAAGCGCGCGCCGTCGTCGCCGAGTGGAGCTACAACCTCGAATCCGGCACGGCAGAAGAAACTGCACTGTGTAATCGGCGGGGTTCTGTTAAATAAACGCTACTGCAGAACCAGCCCTAGAGCTTTCGCCTTATCGCTATTAAGGGGTATTAGATGCCTGAAGAATTTTCCATCGAAGCTGCGGCGGGCCGACCACACGTCGAGCAGGAAAAGCGCGGCGGCGCGCGTTAAGTGACGCCGAAATAGAAAATAGCGAGAATATGGAGACACTAGATTAGCCGGGTAGGGGAATCGCGCAGCGACATTGCGCATGTGAACAATGTTAAGATTAAAGGGTGGAGGGCGCGGCTAGGTGGAGACGCATGTACATTTGTGCCCCACTACGTTCCAAAATGAAAGGGTCCCCCCCCCCCCCCCCCCCCTTGTAAAGAAATGTGAGAACGTTATTTTAACTTGATTTATTAGAGTTAAGGCTGAAAAATAAATTTAAGCAATAGATCTAATACATAGCAAGGACCACGCGACATGTTCGGAAAAGAGCTGGGTAGCAACCGGAATGTGGCCATCGCATTATCGAGCCTGCGCTGCCAGGGGGCGCGCTTAAAAGCAGACACCCAGCGCCGCCTGGTTTCAAAGTGAGCAAACGTATAGTAGGACGGAGCACGCCGCTCGTCGTACCGCGGCTGCGCCCATCAGCGGATTTGGAGCTTTCTATTTCGTGCGTAATGCTTTTATCGCATGTTTAATGTTGTGAAGAACTTGGACTTTCTTTTTAATTGCTTGAAGGCGCCACATGACCTTCTCAGCTGCATGCCAACTTGGCTACGAGCCGCGCCGCTGCTGCATTATGGAAGCTATAAAGTCGCTACGCGTAGGTTTGAAACGGTTATGAGTTCAGTCTTTCTTTTTTCTTGCTATTGGACGCTTTCAAATACAGCGTCTCTACATGGTGAATTACGGGCACACTTTCTGGCAAATAATATTCTCCTTCTATGAAGCATCGCTAGTGGAGGGTAAATATATCACAGCAAAATGAAACTAGCTCACTGCTACAATACCATTCAGTAGGATTTGACTATACTGCGCGCGTTAAGAGCACTGAACGCGTGCAGTACTCACAACTGCCCATTTGAGGAACAGTAATGATTCAACTACCTTCGTGATGAGGAAATTTGTCGATTAAATTGATGCCTCGTGTGTCGCAAAATACAATGCACCATTGTTAGGGCGATGCCGTTGAACGCATCTGTAGAGAAACAAAGGCCTGCACTCGCGTTTTGGCACTTGCCTATTTACGTCAACGAACAACAAGCAACTGATGGGTTTATTTGTCCTTTTTTATTCTTCGAAGCGAATAGCTCCGATCACACTGCTAGCACTGTAAAAAGTTAAGTGGCCGCAATTGTCTGGTTCGTAAATGTTAGGCAGAAATTATCGATGTCCTACAATGTGTGAGCGTGGGGGAGAGTTGCCATACTTTAAATCTTCTTAGTCTAAACCCGCGCTCTCTATCTTAAGAGCCAAGAATGAACTACATCGAAGGATGGGGTTAGTATCGGTGGTGGTCAATGCAAAAAAAAAAAAAAAAATCTGTACCAACTTTAAACAACAAAGTTGCTATGCTTTGTTCCTTGCACAGAATGAAAATTGTAGCAGGCACCATTTAATGGTGGGATGTGTGTGGTTATACACTGACGTATTACCCACCCCCTTCTGCTTTGCACCCGCCCCGTGCGCCGACTGCGACTGGAGATTGGCGTTTCTCTACTATTTCGTGCCCAAATAAACGACTCAGCAATCATGATAAGTTATAAGCATGTGTGCCTTACAACAATCATTCATGGTGAGGCAGCTGGATCGTACAGCACGATATTTACAATAGGCAAGTTTTGAATTGAATATGAATATCTACCTATTAATTCGTAGGTGTCCTAAAACAAATATTGAACGAATATTTTCAGCTGTATTTCAGCCAGCAAACTAAATCATCCAACTTAAAAACAAAAAGCGCTTTCTCTGAAGCAATAGGTCTTTGATTCAAAGCAAACAACAAACGGATTAATTCTCTAATTGTGGAGCTCTTTTCAATCACAGCTCACTTACTGACCTATTAAAGAATTATTGAACGGTCGCTAGGTGAGTGGCGATGTTTACCGCAGGAAGAAGTCTGAAAGCATGCCGGTTAAGGCATTACGCGAATCTGCAATTCCGACAAAATACTGCGTGTTCGGATAGGTTGCAAACTCTCTCGGTTTCTCATCTAGATAATCGCAATATGCATATCGGCATGCCACTTACGTTCGCCCTTTGTTAACTTTGTGTGGTGGTCCATCTTGTATACCGTTTAGAGGTCAGGATTACGCATCCTATAGTGTGGGTTTGGAAGAACAAGCAATGGGTAGGCTGAGAAAGCGTCATGCAGAAAGATCCCTAAGAACCACCCCCTCTTTCCCGCACGGCGAAAAGAATCGGATGTCTCGAACCATTCAAACCTTTGTTTGTTGTTTTTCAACAACCGCCAGCATGCGGGGCCTCTTCAGTTTGATTGTGACGCAAGGACCGAGTTTGTGCTCTTTGTTTGTTCATGCTGTATAGCGAAAAGCCCCTGTATCACTTTCGTTGTAGCACGATACGCCGAGATTAATCTGGAACGATCGCTATAGCAAGCATAACTATTTATACGCATTATTCCGAACTTTTTCAGTATCATTTCTGGTTTATCTAGATGTTTCGGCGTCGACTTTAAATTGAGCACTGCCCAATGCAACGGGCATTCCTATCCCGACGAACGCCGAGCGCGATTGCTGCTATCGACGCGCCGCCATGTTTCTTAGTTCTCTTGCGGACGCAAGTCAGACCAATAAAAAGCTGATTGCAGTCGTACACCTGTCTGTTCGTTTGTCGTCTACGGCATTGTCCCAACCTCAAAAAGGCACTGTCTCTTGAGTTATCAAAGAAAGGGTCCTTCTTGATCTGCTTTTTCCAGCTTCGATATATTTCTACACTCTACTTCTTTACTATAGAATTTATCCAATTTTTACCTTCTATGTTTATTACTTGTAGTTTAACCCTTTCTATTTGTCCGCCCTTGTGCCCTGCACACTTAGTGGCTAGTTTTCTAGTTATATTCCTCCATTCTGAGTCACCAGTTTTCAGATATGGATATTTAAATACTTTAGCTGCCCACCAATTACTGTCCATTTTCCTAAAGCGTCCTTCATATAATATTTTACTCTTGTCTTCCTGATGCTTTGAAGGATGTCCATCCTATATCTACCTGTACCGCCTCGTTCGTGGTTTTGCCACGGGCACCCAGCACCGATCGTCCAACAGCTCTCTTTATTTGTATCTAATTTCGACTCTTCTTTTAGGCTCAAAACCGCATTCGTGTAGGTAAGCCCTGGCACCTCAGTCGTGAGTCAGTGACATAGCGGTGGCAGCATTTTAACTAATACTAAGATGGCCGCCGTGCAACCCCGAGGCGTAAAAAAGTTAATCGAAGTGTACAACACGTGTTAGACAAGCAGGCGGGCGAACTCGCAGGCATAAACCCTTTATGCCGGCTTAACTACGGTTACGCTTAACCGAGGTTACCGAACTTAACCACGGCCTCTTTACACGGACAGAGTTAACCACGGTTAGCGTAACTGCCGTTACGCGAAACCGTGGTACCAAACCATGGTTACACCCATAACCGCGGTTATCGCAAATCGAATTTGGCGACCTCGGTTTGCGTCGTTAACCGAAGTTATGGCAGCGTCTGTTGACGGAGGCTGCTCGTCGGCACCCGAGTGCGCGAAGCGTACGAGCGTGTCTGCTTCAACAGTATTCTCGTTTGCCCGTATTGAATAGGCGGTGTCTACTGTGCCGCCCGGCGTCTTTGGTTACGGCCTATACAGCCAAACGTCTGCGTACTGAAGCCCCGTCCTGTGTTTGCAGTATCGTTTGCGCGGCTTGGTGCTGAGCGCGGAACGTCAAAAAATGCGCGGTCTTCTTTATCATGAAAGTGCACTAATTCGCAAAGCGAGCAGGCTGAGGTACGTTCTACTTACCGCGGCGGTGAAGCGTGCGAGCGCGGCGAACGACAGCAGGGTGCGTAACCCCATAGTCGTCGATAGGCCTAAATTATTTCTCTTCGACGCCGCGGCGGTCGGCTCTTTGAAACTAATCAACGCTGTCGAAATGGTGTATCATGAAACTTCCTTATTGTGAATCCTGTTCTGCCGCCACAAAATATAGATGTGATTAATTTGGCGACGCATTAATCGCGTATAAGCAGAGCGGTGAGCGCAATGCACCAGCGGCAGCTGGCTTGAGCAGAAACTTGATAGTATCGCGGTTATCGGTCTTACCAGCAATTTGCCGCTGGTCAGTGATCCCCAAAAGTGATTCAGTCTTGATATTCGGCTCAGTATTACAGATGCCAATAAATTTAGCACGCTTCATTTCTTAACCATGGTTAGCGTAACTGCGGTTAAACCGTGGTTAACTCTGCCCGTGTAAAGAGGGTTTTAAGGATTGCTCAGTTTGGAAAGAGGTTGATGTAGGCGAGATCCCGTTGAAGATCCAAACGCCTTGCGAAACGGTGCATATATCCTCTCCACATGTTTTCTTAATTTCTTTGAATCCAAGAAATGTCTTGAAAGAATTTATTGAGATGACATTCACACTATGCCCACACAATGCCCATCATGGAGAGGTGCAATGCTGGTAACGGACGAAGCTAGTGCTGATGTAGCGCTTTATGTGTTGTATCCAAACCTCCGCCTCAAATTTGGCGACAAGGTTCAAGAGGCCCACGAACTGAACTAACGCAGCTATGTAGAAAGGTGGTGCATCGCTAACCAATGTCACTACAGCGAACAGCCCTGCAGCCTGATTACAAAACAAGGAAAGGGGGTTTTCAGGAAAGTCTCGCCCATGTCTCGCCGGTGCTTTTGTCTCCAAAAGACGGAACCTACCCAGTGTTATGATCTGGGGTCTCAGCCGAGGTTCACACAGCTCCTTCAGCGGCTAGCGACAAGAACCAAACGAGTGTTGGCGAGCGGCAGCCATGCCATCGAGTGCGCCGAGTAGGCGGCGTCAATGGGCGTTCCATCTCCATGTGCTGCGGTGGTCAGTCACCTCACCGGGTCGGAAGAGGGGGAGCGACCCATTTATATATTATTGCCCACCACGTGCTGTGGCGGGGTGACCACAAGGAAGTCTCCCCTATTGGCGAAAGCAGAGGCTAGATGCTTTCCGCCAAACAGAAGTGCACGCGGTATTCCGAGAATTAAGTATCATGGAAAAGTGACCTTCGCCAAGAGCGCACTTCTTGGATATCCCAGGCTGTCTTGGTGCCGCATTTCCACTCCCAGCGCAAGGTCGCCCTCACCAATCATGCTGATGCTTGCTGCAATTGGCTACGATTCGAGTGCAGGCTGAGTCCCGAGACATTAAAACTGAGCCCGAGGGTGAGTGGGACATTTACGTCACATACACGTGTTTCGTGGATCTTCTTCCTTGAGAGAGAGGCCCGCTGCTTATTAAAAAGGTGCGATGGGCGGCAATATAGTGAGCGTGGATTCTTTGCGTTCGCTGTTTTTTTATTTCGTTCTTTTTCTTCCGGTGATTTGGCGAGGTGGCTGGTATACAAGTGACGCAGGGACTCGGAGTCGTGAGTGATTCTTCGCAGCGCACTGCAGGGATTGTGTGTTTGCTTTCCTCGTTGTAATGGGGGGAACGAGCAAGAGTAATGACCATATGCTGGGCTACAAATATGCGCCATGCCATGCGCACATGCAGTTTTGTAGGGGCGGAAAAAAAATAACTCTCAATACTGAGAGCATCTTCTAAAGGTCGCGTAAACGTTGACGTCTGGAATTAAGCTCTGAAATTATGCATGTTGCTTAGCTTATGAACAGACAATTTTCCGTGACTATAGTTGTTTCCCATAACGAATGTAGCCTAAGGTACAAAAGCGGCCGATTGAGTCCAGTGCTCTGATTAACGCGCTGCGCACAGAAGCAATCAAACCTTTCAGCGCTCCCTCCGCTGCGCCGCTCCGGCCACCGCAGCCTATAACTCGCTGCTGGTGAAAAAAGGAAGCAAGCGTGCATACTGATCTGTGCTTTGCCGAGGACAGCTTCAAGCCGTCACTCATCTGAAACCACGCCGTCAGAGTTGGACAGCCCGCCCTCCCACCTCTTATTTTATCCTTTTCGCATTGTTATAGGGAAAGAAAAAAAAAAAAGAAAGAAAGCGTGTGTGCTGCTGTGTGCTTTGCTCGCCGGACGGCTGGACCCCTGTCCCAGATCCCGACACCCTCATTCCACTCCACCCCACAATTAAGCGAACGCCGAGGGCAGTGTCGTGACGCATGGGACTAAGTCGACCCGGCCTTCACTTGGTAGCGTGCAGAGACTCTGGGTTGATGAAGGATTGAATCTTCGAAGTTGGTAAAATATATACAAGCAGGTTTAATGGCACTTTGAAAAAACTTATTTACATGAAAAAAAAGGCCTCAGCAAAATGGCAAGCGTTAAGAGTTCATAGCGAGAAGCGTCTAGATGAGCCGTTTACCCAGGCCTCAGAGCGTCATTTCGTGCTCTGCAACGTCCTTAAATCCCCCTATGTCCAGCCCCTCTCTGAAGATGCTGACCAATCAGTTCCAGGGCACACCCCTCAGATATCGGCAACCAGTCGATCACATCACTGCACTGATGGTCTGATGCACTGACTGGTGCAGAGGTGGGCAACCTCATGAGGTCAACCTCAACCTCAAAATGACCTCAACCTCACGGAGTGAGGTGAGGTTGAGGTGAGGTCGGTGACAGCTCGAAATTTTTTGAGTGAGGTCACGAAATTGGACCTCAACCTCACGCGTGAGTTTGAGGTTGAGTGAGGTCGTCATTGTGTGAGGTCGAAATTGTGAGGTCCAGGTTTTTGCTGTTGCCGCGGCTTTCTTTGAAGAGCGCCCCTTTTGACGCGGAGCTAGAGCGTACTGCCGCGGTGTGCCCGCCGACTCTCGGTGTTTGGTTACCCCCTAATCGGACGACCGGATGCCGCAGCCCCTGCCCAGCTTTCGGCATTCCACCGTAATGTCCGCAGCCCGAGGACGCTTCTCTCTGGTCTACTTGGAAGGCGATATTTTCTTTTTTTACTTCACGAACTCCCCATGCCCCCCGCCAGCCACCCCCGTTTCCTCTGACTTGTTTGTGCCGATGCTTGCCGCAGGCTCAAGAGCGCGCAAAACACATAACTCACGTTGACCTGCGGTGCTTTTGTCGTATGCCGCAAAGAAACCAGCAAACTAAAAAGCGAAGCAAACAGTCTTTGCGCAGACGGCGCGGAGCAGAACTGTGTCGTGTGCATGCCCGTTTCCAGGCGCTAACTCACGGCTGCTGCCTTACATTCGATAAAGGACCCCGCAGTACATTACACGCAAACTTAACAGAAAATGGTGCAGCGAAATTGTTAGGGGACGTGATACTGACAGATAAATAAAAAAACATGAACAAACCAGAAAAACCGGCACAATATCATCTGGGCATTTTATCGAAGTCCTCCCTTTCGAATTGTACGTTATCGTTCTATATTCCGGTCCTGTAAATTTATAGTCTTCTATTCTCCAGAACAACCTCTCTTTGGTCTTGTGCTGCTTGTTTCTTCTAACAGATTCACAGGTGATGAAGGTGCTAGTGTAGCGGTGAAACATGCAACAGGATGAAATGGACGGCACACCTTATAAGACGCAACTGGTATACAGGAAAAAGCCTGCGCATGTTAACCATTTGCCGAGATAGAAGAGACAAAAAAATATATGGGGCTTGTATGCAGTAAAGCGCAATGAAAAAAAAAATGATTTCGCTCCGCTAAGGCCCTTTATTTCTCTCTCAAGTTCTGCGAAATCGAGCAATGCCGGAGGAAGGAGGAGCGTAAGGGATTCTTAACTTCATAATATCAGGTTTCTCTTGAAATCTCTTATTCATGCGCAGAAAAAAAAAAAGAGAAAAGCGTTCTCCTACATGTGTTTATGAGCTATAAAGTATTGAGATGGTTTCCGGCTCGACATTTTGGTGTCTAGACGGACGAATTGGTGTGGCGAACTGAACGTGTCTGTTTTGTGCTCCCGTCTGCTCGAGACGGACAAATCAATCGGATGAAAATTTTTGTGGCCAGATGTCGCAATAATTTTTTCATATTTCTTTTCTTTTCTTTAAAACTTTTTTTTTCTTTTTAAAATCAATTTAGATGTACATGATATGAAGCCAATTACATGACAGCACTGAGGAATACAGAATTAAGTCGATGTCTCGAACCTTCTATACGCTCTGGGAAGCGCAGTTCTTCTCTGTTTTTAGTGTGCGATATTTGTTATTACTTTCGTCAACATGGTATTAATTTATATATATTTTCTTGTATGTCAATTAAGTTCGTACACTGCCGAAAAGAGAACAGGCTTCTTCCCTCACATTGGGTTCTTTCTTTGGCATCTTTTCAGAGGCCCATAGCTCAACCCTCCTTTCCACTTGCCCGCGCGGTCATTTAGTTTTTTTCTTTTTCTTTTGCAAGTATTGGAAAGCGCGATCTAGTCTCTGAAAGCGGAGCTGGCACACATACGCCACTGCCGTTTGGTGTGTATTGGTGACTGTTCGGCATTCACCGCATGGGCAAAACCAGATGCCTACAGACGGACGGCGAAGGGAGGAGCGCGTGCACAGCGGGGGGCGCGGTCCCTCCGGGCCGCTTGCTCACCTCCTTTCTGTTGTTCTTGTCTTTATTTTACGTTTATATGCTGTAACTATACGACACTAACGGGGAAACGGTTTCTCTAGATTCACCTACGGTGCATGCGGCGAAGCAGCTTCGGAGGCACCACCGTACGTGCAATTTATTAGTTCAGCCTTCAAAGGAAAACAAGTGAATACCACAAAGAAGCTCGTCTCAGAATTGTTGGCGAAATGGCATCCAGTATTCGGTTCGGACGTACAAGTATTTATATCGTGTGTGCGTTTTTTTTTTTTTTTTTTTTTTTTTTTTTTTTTTTTTTTAGTCGGGTGGGAGTTGGACATTTTGCTCCGGCGAAATTTGACGGGCTAGCCGATGTTCGCGACAGCAAAGTGGTTCACGTTTAACCCTTTTTCCTAGCAGTTCCGACCATTGTAATTTCTTAATGTAAGCGTGGTGTTCGAAGAAGCAATTTCGCCAATTCTTGCAATACGCCACGGGATCGCAGAATTATAAGCTAACGCCTAGGAGTGGCCGGTTGGGACCTCATAAGATAAACAGCATTTCGGTGGCCGAGTTTTATGATTAATTGGTGTTTTGCTGTCTTTTCCTCTTTTGTTTGTTTTGTTGGGGATTTAGTTTTCACAAATCGTTTCATGAGTGGCTATTATGGAAAATGTGTGCCCCTTTAATATGACATCCGTTGGACAGTTTTTCAAGGGGCGAATATTTTTCAATGTATTTATGTCTCGTTAATATAGAAACTCGCTCTCTGAACAATGAAGATGGGATGAATGCACACAGCCTATTCGGCCCATGTTTTTTTGTCTCGTTAATAGGGACATCGTTTGAAAAAAGCTGGGGAGTCCGAGCGCAAGTTAAAGAAGGGTGCGCAGGCCGGGAACCTATGCGACAGCCGATACGGTCGGATGCCTGAACGAGTCCTGTGGAGTTGCAAAGAACCAAAGCGGGCGTGAGGTCGTTTTAGGAGGGGAAGGGGGGGTGGGGGGCAAGAGCGGAAAGGAAGGGAGGAGGAGGAGATAAGGAGGGTGGATGACAGGGATCGTACACAGCAAACTGAGGGTCAGCTAACTAAGAAAGACCCCCAAAAGGAGGGAACCGGGAGTTTTCTGGGTGCAGCGGCAGCGCCGCAACTAGAGGCCGCAGTCGGGAAAACAGCAACATGTGGTCGCAATAAATTCTGCTGAACGTGAACAGAAGAGAAGCCGGTAAAAGCGTAAGAAAGAAAAAATAAGAAGAAAGACAAGCGCCAAAAATTGGGGGTGGGAACTGAAGTTTTTCTATCTCAGAACACAAAGTGTTCCATGAAGCCGTTAACGCTTTTCGGTCAGGGTTAAGACACACTCACGAAGTAGAGCGACAAAAGAAACGCGACGACCACGCAAACAGGATCGGGCGTCCCGTCCTGGATGCCCTTCCTTCTCATGCTCCTGGTTTTCGTCACTGTTGCGCTGCGGAACTGCCCCATTTTGCACCACAGCGATCCGCATGTCGGCTTCGCCTTAAGTCAACGATGCGGCCTTGATAAGGTCTGAGCTCTTCGCAGTCGGCTAGCCGTCGTTCTAAACTGTACTTCAGCTTGCAGTGTTTGTTTCATAGGAACACATACAAACGGCACAGGAAAGGGCTGTTTGATAGCCCTCTGTATAGTAGCCTGCCAACTTGACTCCCTCGCTTCCTTACAAAAACAGTACAAGGCAAGAAAGAGAATAAGAAGAACGGAAAGTCAGGGAGGTTAACTAGGGAAAAAGAGTGCAAAGAAGCAGGAGCCTGTAACTCTCAACTTTAGTCTGACTTTTGGCATGGTGGGAGTTAAACGTAAAAGAATGGAGCTGAACTTAGGCGCGAAGTGGGAAATCTGTGAATACAAGCGGCAAAAGCAATCTCAGTCAATCCAAGCCGTGAAAGACTGGACCCAAGTTCAACTAGGCCTCAGTCTCGTCAGGTCGACGGTATACCATCTATATATACTACCGGACTCCGATAAATGGCTCAACGTCGGCATCACAGCGTAAGCCACAGTCCGACAGCGCCCAGCACAGTTCGAAGAAATGGAGTCAGCCTTGTTAATGTGGTTCGGGAAAGTGCACGCGAATGGTGCTGTCGTGAGCGACGAAATGCTTCAAGAGAAGGCTCACTGCCTCGGCAACATTGTGGGTGCTTCTTCTCCTCCGTCTTGATAGGTTTTACCTGTGATGACTTACGGAATTTTTGTTCAGTAAAACAGGGAGATGTTTACTGAGAAATATTATTCTACGCTCTGTCTAGGCGATACTGACTTCAGCTACTAAAGAGGATGGCTGACAAGGTTTAAGAACAGACATGACGTTTCGGGTCGACGGATTTATGGAGAAGAGGGTAGCATCGACATCTCGGCTGTGTTTATATACCCAAATTAATGAAAACAGCAGCCATTAATATAAAATTTTTCTCAATTATATACTTTTCGTTTTTATTCATGACACGTTATTATGGATGACTCGCTTTATGGACAGTTTTGGTCGGAAACCAAAGCTTCCATACTAACGAGGCACGACTGTATTCCCATTTTTTCTTAATTTAATGTATTCTTTAGCAAAACAATGTACAGTGTGTTAAAAAAAGCTCGGCAATTATTAATTTTTTTTCGAATTAAGAAAAAGAGCAAGGATGAAAGCTTGGGCGCGTTGGTGTCGGTTTTCTGGCCTCATAGCACTAAACAGACAGGGACACAGCCAAACATACGGGACGGGCGATAAAAAAAAAGCGCCCGTCCCGTGTGTCTCGCTATGTCCCTGTCTGTTTAGCGCTATGTGGCAAGAAAAGAAAAAGAGCGTATCGTCATTGTTGTCGTCGTCACTAGGGTCAACAGCATTTGTCTTTTCAGTTTACAGTAAGAACTGGCTTGTTTAATTTCTAATACGAATCTTATTCACGTGGGTCGGATGGGATAAACTCTTTGTATGGGCCTATGCGTAGTAACGTGGTACCCATGTAGGCCTTAGATTGAAACCGACCACAAAAGGGTAGGCAAGGAGGGGGAGAGGATTGCCACTTTAGTGCAGAGTTGGACATGTAGTGTCCAGAGATTCTCTGATTTTATCCAGGATATTATTTGTAGTATAAAATTAGGAGTAAAATACAGCCTTCATACGACAAAATTCTGGCTAGCCTATATATACCCCAGGATTACTGAGAAATGTGTATTTGCTTTAAGTTACGGTTTAATTTAATGATTCTTTTTTTTTTTGAGGTCGAGCGCCCGACCTCAACCTCACATTTTGAGTTTGAGGTGAGGTTGAGTGAGGTCGCCAATAGTCACCTGAAAAGTGAGGTGAGGTCGTCTGGGGGACCTCAACCTCAATTGATGAGGTTGAGGTTGAGTGAGGTCGCCAAATATTTTTTGAGTTTGAGTGAGGTCGAGGTTTTTGAGGTCAAATGCCCACCTCTGTCTGAGGATGCTTTCAAGTGAATTCGACATCATTCCACATTCCACAGATAACACCTCTATATTCCCCATGTAAAGTTTCACAAACTCCTCCGTGTGCTGCTGCATGCGGTGCCCCTCGATTACCGCATGCGACCGAAGCTCCTCACAGAGATCACAAAGCGCACGGAGCAGGAAGCACAGCTTTCCCCAAGGGGGCAGTCTTGGTTGGGCTTCTCGTGAGGGCAGAGTGACAGCGAAGCTGCGCCATGCAGTGGTTTTGATCAATGCCCTCGGGTTTCACCGGAGATGTTCATGCAGCGGAAATTTTGGTTTAAGGCGCTAACATCTTTTAGTGAGCCAACGCGGTGTCTACTGGCAAGTTCTTTACCCTAGGATACCTACGCCAAACCCTTCCGCTGTCGCTCAAATGTGCCTGACTTTGCGCGAATGAACAGTTGGGGTAAAAACTATTTCATGTAAGTAAGTATTCATGTAAGTATTGCTGCAGCCTACAAGACAGCAGTGTGTCCGGCTTTTTTATGCGGCATTTGTGATCGAGAGAGAGGCGCAGAACTCATTCGTGACGACGCGCACAGCACGACTCGGCACTGCAGGCGCCGTCGTCTGCTCTAGCCTTCATGACAGGGACGTGCTCACCGCCGCATGTCACTCGAGAATTTCGAGAATTAGATGCCGCCGTACAGCCGATCCCACACTTGAATGAGCACTGCAGCGAACGCGCCCCAAGGAACGCCACGCGACAGGAGCGACGGTGCACCATCCAATCTCAGACTTGCCGGAAAAAGTGTGACACATAATGCACCTTTAATTTCCTGCAAACCGATTATAATTATTTATTCACTGCAACGAACGCGCGGCAAGGGAAGTAAATTTCCACTGTGCGGCACGTGACCCGGATTTGCTATTAAAAGCTCTACAAGGGGCGCGCGATGTACCGTGTGCAGCATGCAACGCTCAGGCTTTCGCATTTCTCCACTGCGGATTCTGCAGTGCTCTCAGAATTTTTGTCCCCGACCGCACATATGCGCGAACTTTCACTCCGATAACGTCAAAGCTAGCTAGAATGGTGCGAGATAGACACGACGACAAAGAGAGAATACGAAGGCGCGCAAGCTGGCTTCATTTCTTTGCTTATAGCAGAAAGTTGTTTAAGGGGTCACCCACGCCAGGAGTTTGGTCTCGTCCCAATCGCTCCCGCGCTGCAGTTTCGCGCCGAACAGCCAAGTGTGAAGGAAAGGGGCCAGATGTTCTTCGCTTTTGCGTAGTTTTTTTTGGCGTATTAACGCTTTGTTTTCGGTAAAGACACGCCTACTGTTGCGTGACACTATCTTATCGGCAATTCGGCATAACCTGACTTGGCATTCACTGCTAGTGTCCCTTTCACTGTTAGTGTCCCTTTAATGAAAACATCCGAGCCGCTAGCGTGGTTTCCGTACCCCCCTGGTAGTTACGAACCCTTTCCCGAACCAGACTCTCAGCCTGGCGTATTAGCTGGCACGTCAATCGAGTGGATATAATTTATTGCACGGAAAATAGCCATCAAATCCGGCTGTTAATTTCAGAAAGCAAATAAAGTATCGCATCTAAGGGCGCCACTGAAGTATTTCACTCGTCGGCATTTTATCTTCCTCATCATGATCATCATCAGTCAGATTGCGTTCACTACAGTAGGAAAGCTTCTTCTCAGTAATCTCCAATTAGCCCACATTGGTGCCAGCAGAGGCCAAGCCTTTTGCGGATATAAGATATCTCACCTCGTCGCTTGACCCTTTCTCTCCTCCTGTCTCTTCACCTTCGTCATTCATACTCTGCGGATGCATTCAGGCGAGTAGTAGTAGCGCTGTGGTTTTCTATTCGTAGCGATAACTTTTTGGACGCGGCATAGAATAAAAAATCGAATTCAATTATCAATAAAGAGAAAAAAAACGTTGTGCACGTGCGTACGCACAGGCCCGGGCGCGTCCTGCAGAAAGGACAGACCACGCGAAAACGCCGCGCACTCTTCAGCCCGGCACCACAAAACACTGCATTGGCTGCGACTGATTTTATGACCTGAGCATCGAAACGAGTTCCCCGAAACGCGATTACCCATGTTTGGACGAGCTGTCCGCGGCCGGCACGTGCTTTCAATTCCTTTCTTTCTTCTTCGCCACCAACACGCGCCCGGCCTCGTCTCGTTGACGAGCGAGTTGTTTAATCTGTCGCTTTACCAACGTAGTGGCCTCTGCTATAACGCTTCCGCACAAACGACGTATAGCGCGCAGTCTCGGCCGGGCTCGTGTTCGCTGGGGCGAGGGTAACAAGGGGGTGCTGAATCGGCGAGCAGGAAGAAGCGTGCGCAACAGGGGCGGCGGCCGGATAACTGACGAGCATAAACACGCCGAGGTCTCTCGGTGGCGCGATTCGCACTGGGCCGACTGGGTTGCGAACGTTTCTGCGGAGAGCCACCGAAGCGGTCGAGACAAGCCTCCCTATTCAGCGAACATAAGCCGGAGTTAAAGGCGCGAGCGAGGCGGACTGCGGCGCTTGGGGCACCTTCTGTGTAAATATTAGCAAACAAAACTTTCCCCTGTTTTAAACGATGTTGTCTTTATGCGAGCCATTCCCGCACGTATGGCGGGGCACAAGGCCTCCTCTTCGTTCCCTTTGTTGTGTTTACATCGCTACCCAGCGCTCTGGCGAGAATATAAACAAACCGAGCTCGCGGAAACGCTCCTACACTGAAACTGCGCCGCCGCCACGGAGAGGGGAGAAAAGCGGGGCGCACGCGTTGCTCGCGCGCGAGCGCGCGAAAACACGAACAAGAGCGGCTTCGCTGGCGACTAATCAAAACAGCCGGAGGCCCGCTTTTGGTGGTCCCAGACAGCAGGTTTCTGGGCGCTGTTTATGAAAAGGCTTACCTCGGTGGCCGGCTCTTTGTCCCCGAACTTCTTCCCGCCTCATGGCGAGACTGTCTGCCGGGAGTTGCGCCTTTTGATGGTGACGAGCTGTCCCGATGATCCACTCCGGAACGGTGAGTCGCGTATTTTTCTGTTCGGCCCTTATGTCTTTCTTGTTTCTTCTTCGAACCTTTCTATTCTGGAGTGACAATTAGGTTGCAGGCATGCCCGACAGCCATTGTTGACTTGGAATACTCACACTCTCTTGCAGATGTCTGCGTATACTGACTGCATGTTACGAACCGCGCTGCATCTCCGCGGACTTGAACATTGCCTGGACTTAAGGAAAATTCATTTGCAGTGAAGTTTACTTGCTTGAAACCTACCTCGTCGCTGTATTTGTTCCGCCCACAACGAATAGCGTAGCAAGATAACCTTGTATGAGGCATCCATTGGTAAGTTTTTGGAGCACCATTGCGGTTCATGCTTGCTTTATTGTGCATGGTTTACATGATGTCGATATATGTGCTATTGAAAAAGGTGAAATCGCTAGCAGCCGGCTAGATTCAAAGCAAGAACTGCGGGTTGTTTGACAGTTTGGTTTGGTGTATCGGGTTTAACGTCCCAAAGCAACTCAAGACTACGAGAGACGCCGTAAGGGAGGGCTCCAGAAATTCCGACCACTTAGCGTTCCTTAACGTGTACTGACATCGAACAGCACATGGGCGCCTTACTTTTCGCCCCCATCGAAAAACAGCCGCCGCGGCATGGATTCGATCCCGCATCCTTGGACACAGCAGTTGAGCGCCCTAACGATTGCAACATCACTTTGGGGCGGTTGTTTAATAGCCAAGAGTGCATCGATTATGTAAGCAGGAATTAGATTGCATTTGCAAAATAGTATAATCATGGAGCTATCGTTCGAATTTCTCCCTTTGCCTCCACCAAAAAAACTAGATGCTAATTGAAGCCTACTTCCGTAAAAGCGTTCAGCCGGTATCGCTCGTCAATGTTGAAGTCGAGGTCATTTTTAACGGCCCCAACTTTACCCGACGCTCGCTTATTACGAGCGAGGGTGGAGCAACCGGCAAAATATGGATTAAGACTATGGCACAACGCCTGATTAGTTTTAAATGTCGCTCCATAACGTTCCCAATAAAATCAGCACGTTCGAGAAAAAAAGCTGACCCTCAGAATATTCTCTAAAGCTGCAAAAATAGTGACTTTTTAAGACAAAAGTTTGCAAAGAGCAGATGTCTGGCAGTGAACATAATTTTCCCAAGCATTTTCATGACGAGCAGGTCCATGAAGTCAATCATACAGGAAACAATGCACTAAAGAAACAGTACGAAACAAGGCACCACCTGGCTACTCGCGGACGCACGCACGCACGCACGCACGCACGCACGCACGCACGCACGCACGCACGCGCACACACACACACACACACACACACACACACACACACACACACACACACACACACACACACACACACACACACACACACACACACACACACACACACACAGACACAGACACAGACACAGACACACACACACACACACACACACACACACACACACACACACACACACACACACACACACACACACACACACACACACACACACACACACACACACACACACACACACACACACACACACACACACACACACACACACACACACACACACACACACACACACACACACACACACACACACACACACACACACACACACACACCTAACAACAAATTTCAGCGAACAGATATATTCCCACATGAGAAGCTCGTTTCAGAGCCAGTGACCCTCGCAAGCCGAGATAAGTTATTTCAGAAATTCATACGTGCGATGGCAAAATTGAAGAATAAAAGAAGGCATGTTCATGTTGCTGATGACCTTTATTTAAAAACTTCGCTGTGTAGCCTTTGTGCGAACATTATAGAAATGCATTCGCAAAAAAAAAAAAAATGGACATGCATGCATTTGGCCAGTGGTGTCGCTAGGGTTACCCCCACCCGGTGCGGAGGCGCCCTCCCCCCCTCCTTCCTTGCGTCCTCTGTCCTGTTTGCTTTGAAGTCAAGAAGTGCGCTCTGCACCCAACCATTCAGTACGACTAAAGTGGCATTTTTTCTCTTACTAACACTAGTGATCGTGCCCCAAGACTAATAATTCAGCAAAAGATCACATCAAGCACGTATTTCTGAAAAAGGCAGAAACATTATCACGTGTAATTTGCGAGGAAATTCACTATGCAAGCGGCTTAAGACAGGTGATTGCCCAGTATGATACCATAAGAACAAAGGTGCCTCATGACTACGCAATGCGTAAACATTAAGCGTGCGCAATCACCGTAGCCGTATGGGCACAAATATAACAAGGACGTGAAGTAGTAAATGCTACAATGACTATAATGGAGTAGCAGTGCTATTTCCCATACATATTTAGACACTATCAAAAAGAATCAGGGAAGAAAGCGTGAGAACCGGTATAGAAGCGCCGTCCTCTGTCCGTCCTGTGCTTCTTTCGCTGGTTACACGAATTTAGAGTAAGAAATAGGTACCTAACTTGCCATAAACACCTGCACTTATGCCGGTAATAATGACTCAGAGTAAAGAAATGGCGAACACAAACAATGTCAGGCTATGCTACCGCGCAGGAATATGAATAGTAATTACAAACTATAACCAAATCTGTACCCGAAGGGCAACTGGAACACTCAGCAAATAACTAAACTCATGAAACAGACAAGCCGTCAGTCAGGACCTTTGCCTTTGATGGACGTGCGAGAAAACACGACACTTGCGAAGGTGTCAAGAAGCAAATAATTATATCTGCCGCAAATATGAAATTTGAGATGCGTACACGTATTCCTCGAATGCATTCGTTGAACAATCAAGAGGCGACCGATATATAAAAAGTTTGAACATTTAAGGCCAGTTTCCTTTATGTAATTTATAACAAAGATATCACAGATATTTTAAAAGCGGACATTCACGCAAAGAGTGCAAGGTGCAAGTTCTCTTTCGCATCGAGACTACACGCACTGATGCCACACCAACAGAAAATATCAAGCGCGAAACGGCCTTTTGTAGCTGGGAGAAGGTGGACGTCTCCGGACTCATTTTTTTAACGCTTTCAGTTGCGTTCCTCATTTTAACATCGGCTTTGCCTTTTTTCAGAGAAAAAAGTAAGAACCGCATAATGCACTACGTGAGCATCCTTGGGTACATTCACTCTCAATTCTCCTTTTAAAGCACCTGACCTTACTAAAATGGTTCTCCTTCTCATTATTACTATTTTTCTAGTCAGCACGCAGTGATTTCGTTTCAACGTTTTGAAATTGTGAGGCAGATGTGTGACGGGACCGAGGAACGATTAAGGCACAGGAGATAAATGAAAAAGACAAAAGACTGCCGGAGAGATACTGCTAGTGGTCCTTACTTGAGATAGGAGAGCGAACTGCACATACACAAAAAGTGGCGATGCGGCGGCGCGGCCGCCGACGGTTGTCGTCTAACACGCTCCCGCGCAGATGTTTTTGATGAGTATCGGACTAATGCTGGTGCTTCCAGGGTACACGCACGTACACTAATGGCGAATTCGAGTAGAAGAGCAGGTGCACTCGAGAGCACTTCGAAAGTGCTCTCAGACAAGCGGACGCCCTCCAGTGGGAGAGCAGGAGTAGAATCACCGGCTTCCAATGGTAGATGAGGGGGGCCTTTCCTCCGCTCAAAGCAGCCGATTACACTCCCGGCTGCTCTCTCGACTAAAGCGAGTGTAGATGAAGTCACATGGCATTAAGCGTCATATCCGCCTCATTTTCTTTTTTTTTCTCTTAAGTCTTCGACGCTCAAAATAGCGGCTGCAATGCGTAGGCGCTCGGCAAGCCGAAAGCATTGCTCAGGGGCTGTATGCATGTTTGAGAGTGGCTGCTGGCGTTGAAAGGACCAAAGGAGGCAGATCGCCGCGCTGTCAGAACAAAGGCATACAAAATAAGCGGTTCTTCACGGAGCGTTGGCCTCTCCTCGGGTTGCAACTGCCGCGCCGCTGCGGGCAGGCGGAGAATTCTGGGGAGAGAAGTGCGGTCACATTGTCGTGGCGCGCTGCTCTCGACACGCAGAGAGCGTTCCCGTGGGCACACCCTCGCTCGGCGTGCTCCTTTCGTCCCCACAACCGAATGCGCCATAAGGCATGTGTTTTCAAGCACTCCTCACAACAGAATAATTTGTTCTACGAGAAGATATCACACTTGCCAGTCAGTGTCTCAGCGGCACCAATGCGCGCCTTTTCGCGTATTTACACAACAATTCATTTCGACCCCCCGCCCCTTCCTCCCTCTCATGCCCAGCTGCACCCCCCCCCCCCCCGCCCCGAGCTCTGCACCCGGTGCGGACCACACCCCCCTCGCGACGCCACTGCACTTGGCCAACACCGTGGTCAGCCAACCACTCCCGCCAACTGTGGTCAGCCAACCACTTTGACTCCCGAGCATTGGGTGCCAATTCTCTCCCATTTGCCGATATTTGGCTGGTTTAAAGTACTTGGCGAACCTCGTGGGCAACCAGGGCCCACCTTTGGGACTGCATTGGCTGGCCGAGAACACTGGCTGCCGAGCTCTGCCCAGTAGCTTACCGAGGGTCGGCCGTCGGCCAATTTAAGTTGGGAGATATACTTTGCTAGCACACCCGGTCCGTCGCGTCACCTGCTCAGTGGAATCTCCACTCCGCCTTCTGCGCTAGCTGCCGCCTGGAGGCGGCGAGCAGACAGCATACATATGTTGTGTATCCTGTGCCCACATGCTATTTTGTAGCTTCGCCACTGCTTTCTTGTCCAGAATGGAAGAGGTGGACGCGAGTTACAACCAGGCGCCTCAACTGCTATCGCTATTATCGCGTTCGTAAAACAAGTAGCATATGACCATGCCGGATAGCTTAGAACGCGAATTGATAGTGTCAGCTTTGAACAAGGTCATCAAAAACGACCTTTTAAAAAAATAAACGCCTTTTTTTATCTAACATTGCATTTTTTGGCTACAATAGGACGTCTACTAATTACGAATTTCGGACATAGCGGTGGAATCCTTCATCCTTATGACCGCCAAGTTCGTTATAAGTGGCCCACATTGTATAAGCGAACATCATGCGCGGAATCGGTGTCAGAATGCCTCTAATCTGCCTTCATTTAGAGTGCAGTGTCGCCAGGCTCAACAAGCAACGAACTATTTATGAATTTATTACAGGGACAGCGTACATGTATTCCCGCTCACACCGAGCACGTGGCGGGCCTGTCGTGATAGGGTGACATACGCGCTCTCCGCCAAACGCTTCGAAACGCCTCCCTGACACCGCACGCAGGTCTCGCAAATTTGCGGGGGGTTGCACCCAAGAAGCACACGGAAGGACCGGGACGATAAGCTAGCGGGCAGCCCACTGACCAAAAACATTCCCATTTTATTGCTGCTCACACGTTTCCCGAACAAAAAAAAAAAAATCACAGGGCGGCTACAAGTACTTAACGCGTATGTTTTAACGTTAGCTATAGCTTAACAGGAAAGAATGTTTTAAAGACATGTTCTGTTTTTTTTTTCTCCTAAAGTCAGACAGCCGGAGGTGATTCCGGACTAGCCCACGGCTGCATTAACATACTCTGAAGTGAAAGTCTTTCGATAGGTCGTTACAGCAGTGACAGTTAACCTTTCCTTCTGTTTAGGCATACTGGTAAAGGCGTGTCCTCCGCATTCCTCCACCCTTGCCATAACCGCCTCCGTCCATGCCACCTTCCATGCTCTTATAACGTAAAATAAAGCTGGGCGAGTTCGATGCTCTCCACGATTGATTGGTAGGCCCGGTTGACTCATGATTGGTTAACGGCCGAAAGCGACACCGGCTTTCGGCGTTGTGAGGAACGCTGTAGTGGAAGGTCTGGAAATCCCGGCTATCTTGGGTTCTTTAACATGCACAGTGCACGCGTGCCTTGCTTTTCGCCTCCATAGAAAAGCGGCCCTCCAATGCCGGGATCAGACCCGCGTCCTATAGGTTCGGCAGTTGAGCGCCGAAACCATATTGAACCACTGCGGCGGGTACTATTCAGCATGATTTAGTGGGTACAAACTTTACGATGGCAGTAATGACGTATTGTTTGGGCCCTCGGCGTAACCTTCTCTTTCTAATACCGGTTTCCATTGAGCGAACAGGAGCAAGAGCAACGAGCAGCCAGAGGAGCGCACAAGAGTACTGGAGACGCGCGTTCTCGTCTCCCCAATGGAACATTCACGCTGCTCGGAGAGGAGCGTAGCAAGGTAGAGCGCGTGGCGTCAGGCATCATGTGATCAAACTTTTCCCGCCTCGCGTTCACGCTGCCCGGAGAGCAGCGTAGCGAGGGGAGCGCATGACGTCAGGCGTCAGGTGATCGAACGTTTCCCGCGCTCGCGTTGCCCGTATCCCGTCGCGACGTCAAAAAGGTCACGTGACTTCCTCCGTTCTCCCGTTACTCCGCCCCTGGCGACGGAACACCGAGGACTGCTCTCGGCTGCTCTCGGGAGGCCAAAAGCGCGCCTCCTCTGACAATAGCACACAACACTACTGCTCCTGTTCGACCACTGGTAGGCGCTGAAACTCGCGTGAGCACTTTTAGTGCAGCTAAAAGCGCTCCTGTTCGCCCAATGGAAACCGGTATAAGGTAGCCACGCTCCAGGTTCTCTGGCCGTAACTTGCCAAGCCACTAGGCCACCCGTCCCCTCCCACCCTCTCAGACATTCACTGTCCCTCAGCTGCACTAAAAGCGACCGGGGGATTTCACTCTTTCCGCTTTGTCATCTGCCAACTAAGGCAGGTGCGCTGTAGACACCGACGACAAGACAAGAAACAACCAACTAATACATAAGAGCTAGCGCTCTAAATTTTAGAAAACTTGTTGTTGGGCTGATTCGTTTCAGTTCGTTAATAGTAAAGAAGTATTACCTTTTTAAGTATTGGCTGCTGACCCCAAGTGTGGTTCGCAAAGTTGCAGAGCACCTTTAGAAATCTTTAAAAAATTCTCTACACGATATAATCCATGGGGTTCTTTTTTTCGCGTTCGAAATTAAGCCCGCAAAAATGAAAAATAGAAAAAAAAAGCCACGTAACAGGGCATTTGCGCGCCGCTATTGTGCTGCTCCAAAACGTGCAATGGATGGAGAAGGTCGGCTGCAGTATTACTGGCCATAGGAAAGCGACAGGGATTTGCTCCGGTAGTAGTTATAGGTGTCTGGGCCTCCGGCTTTCGTCGCTTGACAGCTCAAATGCTGCTGCTGGTCGAGTGTTCCTTCCTATTTTTAAAGCAGAATAAAAAAGCTGTTTTCGTTTTTTTCCCAGTCTTGGACACTCCATCGCTTCCACGAAGCTCGGCCATCAAAACTCCTCTGCGCTGTTATGCGACATGAAGCGGACAGCGGAGGCCCATATACCTGCAATTGGCAGAACCTACCTGAAACTGCAACGGACAACCTGCAACTGATATACCTGCGACTGGCATGTTGCGCCGTGGTGCAACATGTAGGCTCCGTAGGACGGGAAGGCTCACAACACCACGACTCCGCGGCGGCGGCAGACAGGAAACACCGCCTGTGGGCAGGCCGCTAAGAGCGCGCCGCTGCTGGTCGAGCCTGGCCATGTGCCTGGCTAGTGCCGATATTATGCGCCCAGTTCCATTCACGCCCAAGGTGCCTTTCATTTTATAAGGCGTTGGTTCAAGTTATATGGAACAACCTGCATAAAAGCGCGACTTGAAGCGCTATTAGCGGCACCTTCGGATGATCTCCCACGTCTTCCGGTGCTGTATTCTCCCCTTTTTGTCGCTGAATCCAATAGATGTTGCACTTAAAATGCAAACGAATATCTCCTCACGCTCCTTTACTCCATATCCTAACTCTCTGTCCATGTAGGCTGACCCCCCATCAACGTGGCCCTTCACCTGTATTTTGGCGTGCCTAGCTCGAGTGCTCGTCACTGAAACATTAACATGACCCTCGTCCATCAAACCACCAACTTCCTTGGCGCTTAATTTTGCACCCTGATAAAGCTCATTACTATACTACTATAATACCGGAGAGATCGTGTCTTCTTACCTGAAAGCATTCCTGATTTCTATGTTATTCCTTTCCTGTTGAAGGACTACGACAGCATAGGTGATTTCCTCAACCTTTACAAACCTCTCTTCTGCTCCGTTGTTACGCAATGCTTGCATGAGTGCAGAGCTGTCGATTGAGTTAAATGCTTTCGTGTAATTTTTGAAGAAGACACACAGAGAGCGGTTGCATCATGCAAACTCCTATATCATCTGAATGATGGGGTGGGTAAAGTCTACAAAACGATAGCTTTACCGAAAGCCAGCCTCATCATTTGGTTGAATGGAATCTTAACTTGATGTAATTCGATTAGCGATTAAGCCCAGTAAATACCGTGTAAACAGACAATAACATGATCGTTTTGTAATTTTTCAATTTCTTGAGGTCGCTTTTCTTATGTATTAAGATGCTATTAGCATTGTTCCAAGATACAGGTATGCCTTAGGCTATGAGGAATTGCTTACAGAGGATTTCAAGTTTTTCTGAGACAATTTTCATTCTGCCTTTCTGAAATTTGTTATTACCTGATCCTCGCCTGCCGTTTTTCCTCTCTTTATTGCTTGCAAAGTTTTCTTCACTTCTTTCTTTACATATGGCCACTTTTTCACGTTGCGCCACCGCTGGCAACATTAAGAATTTTCCCCTAGATTTAGAGAATGCAGACATTGTTTAGGGGAAAAAGGACTGCGTTTTAGTCTAGGGAAATTTTACTTAGCATATGGTTCACGTCTAGTTCTCCTTGTGAAGTAAGGGACGGCCTTATCAGCGGTGAAAATTTAGTGACAAAAAGCTGGATTCTTTTTTTTTTTTTTTTTTTGCGGGGAGACTACTTGGAGTTGGGTGGGTAATAAAATTAAGGGTAAAAGGGGGTGGGGGTAGGAAGCGCAGTAGGGAACCTACATATTGCGCCACCGCCCGCGGCTCAACATGCAGGCTTCCTAGCGCGCAGTGTTGCGCAGGTCGCAGTGCTGCATGGCCGTCGGCGCCGCTACTAAATAAGGATACACAGTTTCGCGGCATAACTCCTCAGGTTACGTGTGCCGTCGCTGGCAACGAGCGGCGCTATAGGGTAGACAACCTGGGCCAGGGGGCGCTGGTTCGCTCTGTGCGTTAAAGCCAAGGGACTTTACTGTGCGTCAGCGCCCTCCATGGAGACACCGGCAAAACCTTCTGCGCAACGCGGCCGCGTCGCCTACTCCGCGTTGCATTGAAACTTACGTTGTCCTCTCTTCCACGCTGCATTCTAGTGCGTGTTTACGCGCGCGCGCGCGCGGTTGTTGCTCGCTTCCTCCGGCCGCGGCAAGAACAGCCTTCGTTTCTCGCAAACGAAATTAACTGCTCAAGTTCATGGGGTAATGTGCCAGCCAGATCAGAAGGATACCTTTTCACGAGATCTATTGCCTGAAGCCGCCGCTCTTCTGGACAAAACCTGTCCCAATCAGTAATAACAGCAAACTGCGAGCAGACTTCAGTATAAGCACTCAAGCGAGTTGTGAGGGTTTGCAGAAGGTTGTCAATCATGACGAACAAGATTTCACAGCGGAACTTAGCTGAGGGATCTTGGGTATCTGGCGTGCTTGTACATACAGCGCTGTCGTATCTTTCTGCGTATTTTCTCTTTGTTCGGCTGCTTACTTTGTACGATGCATTGTCCGACGCTTCATTCGCAAGATTTTCAATTTCGACGAAGCTCTTTCTTAAGTTGGATACAAAATCTCACAACGATTTCATCATGCTTACGGCGGCGTTTAGTGCCAGTGAACTCTGAAGTACCTTGTTGGTGGCGTTGAAGCGTTGCAAAACTGTCCCAAACCTGGGCCATGATCGCAGTTTGCAATGTGTTCATTGTCTTAAGCAAGGACTCTGCCTCGTGCTTTGTTTCTGTTCGCTCATCCTGATCATCTGATAGTTTATTCAGAGCAACTTTAATTTCTTTGGAACCGACCATAAGAGCCCTCATTGCATCCGCTCGAGCTGACAACCGCGTATCTGAAACTTGCTTGGGGATTACCGCTGCGTTGTTTTGTTTCAACTTGTGACGGTTTGTACACAAGAATGTAAAGCATGCGCCCCTACCAGATTGAGCGAGTGAGCAGCGCGAGGTAAAAAATTGGCTTGCGGATTGATTTTTTTTTTCAATTGCGCGTGCATGTCGCAGTACTTGCCAGCCATGTTGCTTGCGTTGTCATACGACTGGCCGCGACAATCTTGAAAGTTAACTCCAAGATTTTTTAGGAAGTGTTGACTTCGCGAGATGCTCTCCTGGGCGACTGGTAAGGGGTAAAAACCAAAGAAAATGTTCTTCCGGGCCATCGTTGGCCACGTAGCGGATGACCACTGTAAGCTGGTCCTTATGACCTACATCAGGTGTGGAATCAACCGAAAGAGAGAAGTACTTGGCACTGGCAATCTCGAAGGCGATTTTCTTCCGGACTTCAGTTCCAAGAGCTTCTACAACCTCTTCCACAATGGTTGAGGAGAGGTAGGATGTTTTGTCTCGTCCAACGTTCCCAAAGTTCTTTATATGGGCAGCAAGGAAAGGATCAAACTCGGCGATCAGTTCAAGATATCCAAGGAAATTTCAGTTTCGAGGAGATCCGATTAAATCGTTGGATCCCCTGAGAGAGAGAGCCCTCGTTCTGCCAGAAATATCACAACAGCAACTACGCGCTGAAGGACATTTTTGCAACACGTTGCCCGTTCCATACAGTGCTATTCAAAGGATCGCCTGATGGATGTTCCAATCGAGCTCCGCTTGCACATGTCAAGCACGCACTTTCTGTGACGCTCACTTTCTTCATGTGCCTTCAGCTTCGCATACGCCTTGTTCCAGCTACTGAAGCCATCTGGCTCCGAAAACTGGTCCTTTCCTGCTGACATCAGGGTACAAGGAAAACAGTGTATGGATCCCGATCCCTTGGAGGGACTATAAAGTATCCATTCGAGTAGGGCGACATCGCGATTGGTGCGATTAGCATAAAACATTTCCTGTTTGAATTGGCGGTGGTAACCCTTCGGTGCCGCTTTAGTTGGCTGAAAATACCTCTTCGAGCTAGAGTAATCACCTTTCATGTTTCTGGCATATTCACACATATCTTGGGTTTGTTCCACCCAAACGTTATTAGTGTCACTGTCTGCATGCAGAGGAAACTAGTCAGCAGGATCCGCGGACATGCAAAGACTCTCACAAAGGGATGTCCTGTCTGTCTCAGTCGGACTGCGCGTTTCTGGAGAAGCAGGTTTCGTCGTAGTGTGGGGTAAATTTGGTTGCTCGAACGAGCCTGAGGCAGTTGAGGTGGACGAGAGTGCGTCGCTTGTGCCTGCTCCAACACAGAGTCTCGCTAGCAGCACCGTCTGCTTGGTCACTGGTCAGCAGCACGGACTCACAGCTCGGGCTCTTCTCGCTGGCAAAATAGCTAGAAAGCTTAGGCATTTTCTATAAAGTCTCGCTTATGCACTTTCTCTTCACTGTTGCCAAATGGTGCTTTTGAACACCAGAAAGATCCTTTCCGAGGCATGGTACAGAGCCCCACAGCCTGTAAACAAGTTTACAAAGTCGTAAGTAGTTGATACGAAGTATATTACTATATCATAAGTTTACGTTAAGTACAACACCTATCAATAATCTGAATATAAATTGATGAGTTACCTATATTAAGGGAATTGATTACGTAACCGACAAACTGTCGAAGAAATCAGTTATCGGCGATTGACTCATCATTGCGGGAGGAGTAGCCGTTGCATTGTCCAAGCATCTGCCGTTTTTCGTTTACGGATTGTTACCTTGACATATATGTTGTGGACCTGTCTCCGGTATGTCGGAAGTTCACCTTATACGACGACACCGCCGCACCAGCACAAATTACAGAACACAGAGATCATTAGGGTGCACCTGCCAACATCCTTATTTAAGTTAATTGCGGCAACGCTCACTCCAAGGATGGAAAAAAGTAGATCAGAAAAGATCGAAGTGCCAAAACGCCGCAAATTGATATGATAGCTAGACAATATCGTATTGAGTAATCACGTCGGCATCAAACTATTTGATGAAGACGGAAGCAACGGCACGCATTCAGACATTGCTCATTATTATAATTATGTAAACGTCTAGAAGCATAAAAAGAAATGGAATGTGCCTCAATCTTTGCAAAATAACAAACAGCGGCACCACAACACAAATAAATTGCACAAACTGTACATGGAATGTATACCTTAAACTGCCTATGTCAGTTACTCCATATCAAATATATTGAAAGCACTCCCTGTTTTCCCCATAATCATAAAAATATAAATTTTGAATATCTTACCTTTAAGTTCACCAGGTGACGTGGCTTCCGAACATGATGACGTGGCTTCAGAGTTCAGAACATAAAAGTTTCAACTTGGTTGCGCACGACGGCAAGACTACGTCAATGGTAAAATTGGTGCATACTGAGTGGGACCGGAAAATCTAAGAGCGAGGCAACATAGGCTATGCGGTACTACCAACTGAATACTTTATTCTTCAGAGACAGGAGGAAGTGAGACGGAATAGATGCATGACTTCAAAATAGAACACTTTTGGCCACATGGCCTCTCCGCCCGATACCCGATACCCGATGCTGAAGCCCGCAATAATACGCACCAGACAAGCGCCAAGGAGGATCTTGGTATATATATATATATATATATATATATATATATATATATATATATATATATATATATATATATATGAAGGAAAGAAGCCAACAGTCGGCGAGGCCAAGGAAAGCGTTGGGGATGGTACTTTTTTTTTTTAATGTTTACTTGGATAAGCACAGAAATTAGTAATGTAATCTGTTTAGGGGAAGATAATTAAACACAAAGTAGAAGAAAAAACAACGTGCCGATGGTGGGAACCGAACCCACGACCTCCGAATATCGCGTCCGGTGCTCTTCCAACTGAGCTACATCGGCCGCTGTCCCCCCTGCTACTTGCTTGGGTATTTATGTTGTCAGTATACGAACCTTGAGAGTGTTCACCAGCGCCACCCTCAGCCATAGCGGCGGACGTGGAACGTCCTTTGTTACCGCCAGCGTCACGTAGAACGTGATCAAGAGCGAGGGCGAACGCTGTGCTAGAACCCTTTTACGCTACCTATGGCTTCAAGACTGCCAGAACCGTATATATATACATATATAATATAATATAATTAAAGGGCACTGCAGGATTTACACTGGTGTGACGTGACACGAAAGCACGGATGCTGCTGTTGGTTGCTTCTGGTTGCTTCTAGTAGCTTATTTCACTTCTTGTTTACCCCTTTTAGTCTTTGGTACTTTCAAATTGCGCGCCAATCCTTTCTTATGCCCTTTTTTTTGCTCTATTTCTGGTTGCGTGACGTCACATTCTTGACGTCATATCCACTACGGCACCCGTTTCTCTCTTTCCGCTTTGACTCCCACCTTCCTCCCTTCCCTTCAGGTGTTCAGGTGTTCACAGAACAAGTGTGGCAGACGCTGCGCCTTTCTTTTCCTGTGAATCAGTTATTCTAATTAATTACCTAATTAACTTATTGGCCTACTTATTTTTTTGCAGCAATATTACGTCAGTCTCTATCGATTGACACCACTCATTAGCCTCTACCACTTATCAATTACCCGCAACTGCTGCGGACATTATTTTGCGGGCGCGGTCTGCGGACACGGTCTGCGTACGCGGTGTGCGGACAGAAATCTGTGAACATAGCGAAGTAACGCTTTCGCGTTAATAAAAGGCAGACAGACGAAAGGAAAACGTGTACTTGCACTGAGCGTCGGTCCCAAAACGACAGAAAAGAGAGCGCGAGGCCACTAAGAACAATAAAGGAAGAGGGGCGGGGTACATATAATCTCTAACTGAATTCGAATAACTCATATCCTCTAGATCCTGACTGATGAGAAGCAGTGGCGTCGAGAGGGGGGTGCGGTCCACACCGGGTGCCGCGCTGAGAGGGGTGCAGCTGGGCAGTGAAAGTAGAAGGAAAGGTGGAGGGCGAAATGAATTATCGTGTAAAGGTGCGGAAAGGCGCGTATTGATGCCGCTGAGACACTGATTTGCAAATGTGATCTTCTCGTAGAACGAATTATTCTGTTGTGAGGAGTGCTTGAAAACACATGCCTTAGCTTATGCTAGAGACTCCACGCCATTCTAATGTTTGGCCGGTCCTGTGTACGTGCGTGTACCCAGAAAATAGCAGCATTGGAAACCCCTAGGCGAGAGCATGACGACACCCGTCGTCAGGCATGCCGCCACATCGCCCCTTTTTGTGTATGTATGCAGTTCACTCTCCTTTCCCAAGCGAGGGCAACTGGCAGTATCTCTTCGGCAGTCTTTTATTTTGCTCATTTATCTCCTGTGCCTTTCTTGCTTCTCAGCCCAGTCCCACATCCGCCTCACACTTTCAAAACGGCGAAAGTCAAGGAACACCTGTTGCTCACAATGGCAAGTCTGATCATTATGCGCTGACCAGAAATAAAAATAATAAGGAGAAGGAGGGCGCCTTTAGCAAGGCCAGGGGCTTTAAAAGGAGAATTGAGAGTGCATGTACCCAAGGCTGCTCACGCAGTGCATTATGCTGCTCTTGCCTTTTTCCTCTGAAAAAGGCAAAATCAATGCTAAAATGAGAAAAAAAAAAAAAAAAAAAAGAGCCTGGAGATTCCCACCGTCTCCAGCTCCAAAAGGCCGGTTCACGCTTAATATTTTCGGTTGCTATGGCATCAGTGCGCGTGTAACATTATGCGCAAGTCAACTTGCACCTTTGTCCCCTTAGTTCTTATGGTCTCTCCTACTGGGCAATCACCTTTCTCAACCGCTTGCTCAGTGAATTTCCTCGCAACTTACACGTGCTGTTTTTTCTGCTTTTTTTTTTTTTTTTGAGAATATGTGCATTTGGTGCGATGTTCTGCTGAATTATCAGTCGTGGGGCACGATCGCTGCGGCGAAGTGTTAAAAAGAAAAAAAAAAAAAACATGCCATTTTACTCCATTGCATGGTTGGGTGCAGAGCAAACTTCAAAGCAAACCATGAGGAAAGAGGAGGCAGACATGATGTTGTGATTCAGTGCTTAAAACGTTAGGATGGGGAGGGGGGGGGGGGGGGGGTGGAGGGGGTGCGCCTGCGGCTCCGCACCGGGTACGGGTGACCGCGACCCTAGTGACGCCACTGGAGAAGGCCTTCAATCCCGCTCTTTCTAATTTCGTTGTGTGTCTCTACCGATTCCCGTTCTAGAGATTCCTTGCTTTTGCATTCAATTCTTGTTTCTTCAAGTGTTGCCTCATATATCATCTAACATGCCGCTTTACTGCGATGACATAATACAGACTTGAAAAAAGAAGACACTGGAACAGAGATACGATACTCGCTGGCTAGAGTTCCTGCGCCCGCCAATGCAAGCCTGCGCATGCTCGACGCGCTGAACGCGAACAAAGCCGGGAAGGGCAGAGGTGTTTTCGTGCGACGCATCCGGCCTGGCCCGGTTGCAGAAGTTTCATGTTCAACTCGGCGGTCGATGGCTGTGTTCCTTTATGTTTTTCTTTTTTCTTCTGAGAGTCTGTTGAACTGCATTCGGTTGCTGCCTCCTCTTGGCTTTCGTGAAGACCCATGTACCAGCAAACAAACGCTGGCTCGCATTTCCTTTTTTAAATTTTGCTTCGGCACCTTTCTCCATGATCGGCATGCCGACTTCCCGGCGCCTCGCTGAGGTCGCACGCCCTAAGAATTGAGGCGTCGAATTGCAGCGCGGCCCACACGTCGAGATCCGTCTGGCGTGTTGTGCCTGCGCAGTTGGCGCGAAGAGCCGTGGTGCAACGGTCATCAATTCATTCTATTCCCTTGCTCCTCTTACATGCCTGTCGCCTTTCTTATTTGCGCTCTTAGCACATGAATAAACACTAGCTTGCATCTGAACACTTGCGGTTTACGGGTTTTCGAACGAGTGCAAAGATTTGTATCTCCACTGCCGAACTGAGGATTCTTTTGGGATTGAGGATACGATGCGAAGAGCAGCTTTTCTGAAACGTTAGATAATGCAATGCACAAGGAAAATCAAGAAAAATGATGTAACTCTCTCTTTTTTTCTTTTTTTTTTTTTAACCAGGTGAGGAAATCCGCCAATTTTTTCAACCCTTGGAGGACCGGAGGGCCCTTTAAGACCGGTGGGTCTGGTGCATTTGCACTCTTTTAACCCTGGAAATCCGCCCCTGTTCTTACCTCATAATGAAAAATCATCATCAGCCAGACTATATACCCGTCACAGGCAGAAGGGCTCTCCAATATTCCTCCAATTAACCCGGTCATGTGCTAGCTGCAACCACTTGACCCTTGCGAAGTTCTTAAGCTCATTCGTCCACCTAACTTTCTGCCGACCTCTGCTACGCTTTTCTTCCTTTGGAATCTCATTTGTAACCCTTAACGAGCATCGGTTATCCTTTCTTCGAACTTCATGCCCAGTCCATGCTCATTTCTTCTTCTTAGTTTCTACTAGAATGTGATTGACTCGAGTGGTTTATCTGACCCACTCTACACGCTTCCTATCTATTAACGTTACACCTTTATTTATTCCCAAATACTGTTAGCACTACCGGGCTGTTACAGGGTGGGAAGAGCTCATTCATCAGTGCCACACAGTTCCGACACTTTTTTGATGGCTGCTAAAGAACAAGCTTGATCAAATGCACATCTGTCAAGGTTATTCCATTCAACAACTGTTTTAGGCAGAAACGAAAATTTATAAACGTCAACTCTAATCACATAAGGCAAACCTGTAAAGGGGTGGTTAGTACGGGAGGACAGTCTTCCAAGTAGCTGGTAGTATACAAGCCGGAATCCAGGTTGACACTATTGCGGTAAATGTGATAAAAGAGCTTGAACATAGAGACTTTTCTGTGCGTTGCCAAAGTTGATAGCTGAGCTAGTGAAAAAGTTTTATTATGGACTTTGTTCTTCGGTAACAGGAAAATACAAACCTCACCGCTAATCTCTGAAAACGTTCAAGTTTGTGTATAAGGTCACTGTTTGAGATATTTCTGGTTTTTGTCCCAAATTATACTGCCGTATTCAAGACTTGACCTTACTATAGATTTATATGCTTTCAATTTCACATCCGGTTGTGCATCTCTGTAGTTCTCGCTGCAACAATCCGAGTTTTCTTTGAGCTGCTCCACAGATGTTTTGTACGTGATCATTCCAGCTCAAATCATGGGAAATCATAACGGCTAAATATTTCTATTTACTGAAACGTTTAATTTTAATGTTATTGATTATGTACGGAAACAACAACGTAGTTTTCTTGTTTGACAGGGTCATAGACATTGACTTTTCATAATTGATTTTCATGTCCCGCCTAACACACCATTCATACACAACTTTCAAAGAGTCATTCAAAAGGTTCTGGTCTTGCACGCTTGTTTACGCGACAAAATAATACAATGTCATCGGCAAATAATCGAGCTTCGGCGAGAGGGTGCATGTCCTTCGCAATGTCATTTATATAAAGTCGAAACAATATAGAGACCAGAACCTAACTTACTTAACTTGACCCAGAACTTATATGAGCTAGAACTAAGGCCCTTTAACAATCCTCGACGTTTCAGCACTATAGGTGAGTACAGATAAGATGCAACTGTTAATGCTTCCCTCGTGAGCGATACCGGTAAGCTGCTAATCATAATCGGCGAGTAGTTGCCAAATGCTCTCCATCCCAATCTTACTCTCCTAGTTTCTCCTTTTATGGTTCGGATCTGTGGTTACTACCTATTCTAAGTAGACATATTAGTCTACCACTTCCAGCGCATTGCTAGTTATTGTAAACTGCTGTTCTTTCCCGAGACTGTTGAAGACTACCATATGGTATTGCAATATACCTCAGTGGAAAGGCGATGTCGACTCTGTCGGAGCCTCCGTAATACGTCCCCAAAGGGGCGTAGGCCCAGGGTGGCCGACCTTGACCTATGGTGGCCGTCATGTTGGGTGGCATCACGCGGCACCACACAGCCTACAGAAGTAGACACAGTAAAACCAGGAATCAGCGAGGTTTCAAACAAAGGCTTTCACCTTATCGCACTTTAGTGGTCCAAAGTCCCACACATTTTTTTTTCTTGTTTAGTACATACTGCTGGCCTCAAAGAGGCCGTTGCATGATTGGGCGAAGAAAAACAGAACCACATAAGGGATGCGCAGTATACATGAATCAACAAGGATAAAAGCAGCTGCAATAGACCTATCACAAGCAAACAACGCAAAAGAAATTCAGAGCAAAAAAACAATGACAAAACGAAAAGAGTGCTATGTTTTCAGACAAGGCTATAAATAACACGCATGCGCTATTAACATTATTATCTGGCAATGAATTCCAATCTCGAATTGCTCGAGGAAAAAAGAACTTAAAATATCGTTGTGCGTTCGATATTCTGTTATGTGTTCTGAGTGTTTTGTCCTAGAATTTCGCGTTGTCGAATAATACAAGTACTAATTAGGGTCGATCTTTAGTGCTCCGGACAAAAGAGTATTAAGAAATTTTAGGCGGGTGTTCTTCGCGCGAAAACTAATAGTCAGAATTCCAGCTTGTTTTAGAAGTTCAGATGGGGAATCGAGGCGGCGATACTTATTAAAAACAAATCTTATAGCCTGGCTCTGCACTCCTTTCAGTTTAGAAATCAAATGTTTTGTGTGAGGGAACCAGCATATTATGTTGTATTCAGTATACCGTACAAGGGATGTGTATGAAAATTATAACGAATATAATGGAACGTCTTAGTGAACAAAGGGCGGTAATTGCCTTTTTGTTACACATGATATGTGCTTGTCCCATCTTAAATCCGAGGAAATGATTATTCCTAGGTATCTGTACTAGCTAACAGCCTGTAATGTCGTGTCTTTATATTTATAAGTGAAAGTCAATGGCCTTTGCTTTTTTGATGCTGTCATGGCTACTGATTTATTTAAATTTAGTACCATTTGCCCATCGTCGCACCAAGCTGCTATTTCATCCACGGCATTATTTAACTAAAGTTGATCTTGTTGCGTGTTAATTTGTTTATAGATTATGCAATCGTCGGCAAACATACGCTCTTTGTCTCTATCGTTGGTGATATCATTTACGTAGATTAGAAACAGTATTGGGGCTAGTACTGTGCCTTAATTGCGAGACTCCTGACACTACTTTAACGTTATCTGAATCGTAGCCTTCGAAATGGACGAACTGTCGGCGGTTCGAAAGATAAGCTGCTATCCAGTTGGTGATTAGGTTAGTATCGAGAATGTTTTGAACTTTGAAAATCAATTTGGGGCGGGACACACGGTCGAAAGCTTTTGAAAGGTCAAGGAACAACGTATGCGTTTGCCTGCATTTTTCGATCACAGATGCTAAGTCATGGAAGGTTTCCACCAGCTGCTTTGTTGTGAATGATCCCTTTCTAAATGCATGTTGATTTTTTTTTATGTAAGTCACGTACTTGAGTATGATATATGCTTCAACAATTTTGATTCCCATTCTCTTTATAGATAACGTACAGGTGAAGAAATGGGCGGCAATCGACCGGCAAGGGGTTATAGAGAAGCGGATTTCATCAAGTGCCCCACTTGTCTCCCTATTCCATTCTCTGTCAGCAAGAATGGGCATGAATCAAATTGATGTAGCACGGAGTATGCTCCTCAACATAGAAATTGATATACCGGCAGATGTGAGCGTTCAACGCTTTCGGAAATGAGTGAGAGACTCCAGGCAAAGGGACGGGAGCCCAATGTTCCCTACATTGAGCGAGTTTGTTTTTAAGCCTTTCTATTTGCCGCACTCGGGTGCAAAAGTGGAGAAAGTTTTCTCTCAGATCAACTTGGTGAAAACAAAGGCTAGAAACTTCTTCCCATGTAGGACCGAAACATTGTTGTCATATTTTTTGTTTTGTTTCGGACGAACGTTATTTCATTGGTCTTCATGTCCTTTTTTTTAACACTCCATTAATAATTAAAATGAACGTAGAACCACGTTCCTATAAATATTTAATCAGCATAACTTTAGCGCGTATGCAGCATTATTGTAACATTCTTGAAAATATTAAAGCAACTCTTGCGATGAGCATGTAAACAGACCACAGTGACAATACACAACTTGACCGCTTTGCAAAGACCAATACTTAAACTCTGCAATACAGCATAGCATGCATCTCCTACACTCACCTCTGAAGAAATAGCTTAGAATCAGGTTTTTATATCCATCTCTGAGGGGTGTCCCATGTGTGATATTGCGAATGAATAATAAGCAAATACACAGTAACGAGCATACACTGAGAACCCTGGGGTAAACAAAAAAATATATAGGAAACTAGGGACACTTAAGCCCGCCTTCAAGGGTATTAGGGGGTACTGTCAGCCGTTTTTTTTTTTTTTTTGTTTGTGCACGCAGGCCCGGACTCTGTTTCCTTTTTTCACAATCACATAGTGCCTAACCGTAATCACAGAATATAGTCGCTACAAATCTCTTCTCAACTTTCATCGCAATCGCATTCAGCGGTTAGCTTACATTCAACGACATGCACTTTCATTCATACTCGCTTGATCGCTACTCCCTTAATTAGTGCCTCTGTAATCACACGCGTATTCATGAGCATGTAGTAAAAAACTACCCTATTATGCGAGAGACCACACGACTTACATATAAGGACCCGTTTTTCTCAGGCCGTATTTGAGCATGCGTGCGCAAAATACGGTGTTGAAGTTGGCAGTAAAGAAAATAAAATGCCTGCATGACCCTGAGAATACGCGTGTGCCTCTGAAGCCTATATGGTCGTGGGTTCAACTCCCGTCTGGTTTACTTCAATGTTTTTCTTTCAGAGTAATTCAGTTATTTTGCATATTTACAAGTGCTAATGATGTTTCGGTCGTGTTGAGGCCTTCTAATCATGCTTTATCTCTTCTCATTCTAGACACCCGCATGTGACGTCATGACCCTATCGACACCCAACAGGGGCTGCCGGATTTTTCGCATGAACAGGACAATTAACACTGCTGTATTAAACGTCAGTGTACCCGAGTATACGGGAATAAGTACTAGTTTGAGCATCTCTGTGTGGAATAAAGCAGGTTGGTAGCGCAAGATCAACATCCTCGAAAAACCAGGGTGGTTTGAATTTAATTCGTTTTGCTTCTTCCCCGGCACACAGAAGTGCCCACACAAACAGACACGCTTGCACGCGTATTCCACAGTTTAAAGTGGCGGGCAGCATTCGTAGCCCGCTTTGTTTCCTCCCCGTATACATTGAGAAAACAAAGTGGTATATAAGGAGTTATCGGGTGCCGCTATATATTAACTGTAATGGTGCTAGTTTATGAAACACCAGGCTTGAATGATGTTTGCATATTAGTCGGCCCTTTTTGCCTCTCAAGTTGGAGAAACTGCTTTCGGGAACGAATTTCACAGCAGGTCTCTGCGCCGCATGCGCTTTGTGCAGTCACCGAAGCATGTAATGTACAGCGGCGGGAGAAACTTTATATTAACCTCAGAAACCCAGGAAAAACAAATAATGCTATCGTGTACTGCGCGCCCGATTGCACCACTTGTTGTTTACGGATCCTGAAGTAAGAGTCGGTACATTCTTCCTCCTCTATGAATAATTGTGCACTTGCTTTATGCGATGGATTATGAATATGCACTTATACCTCTAAGACCACATGAAACATTTGTGCCTTCGAGGACAAACAACTCTGTAATTACGAAGCGCGTACCGTTTTGTGCATTCTATAGGCTCACAGCTATAGCTTGTTTCGGAACCATTTTAGCGGCGCTATTTCGTATTGCACACTAGACAAAATAATTGTACAAAATGTATCGTTGCGAACAACTCGGGATTCATGAAGGCCAAAAGCATTCTCGATATATCCTTTTTATAGACGTTCTCCCACTTGCTCGCAAGCTGCATTCCTACTTCAGGGCTAAGTATTAATGTTTTTTTTTTTTTTTTTGTTAAAAATTATGCATTGCGTTCGACTCCAATATAGGAATAAGTTGATATATATTTGTTTCACAAATGTTATCGAAAATAAACTAATCTAATTTAATCTGGGTACACTGACGAACTGGTGTCTGTTTTAGTTATCCGCGTAGCTACATTAGACATTAAGATGCAAAGTTTGTTTTCAGTTCGGATCGCATAAAATAGTCACAGAAATTTTGGAAATGATTGTATTCAGACCTAATATGCTTCTATTAAACATGGTAATACTCTGATTATTGAGTTTTTCCTTTTATCCTTTTTCATTTTTCCCTTTTACGGTAAACGAATGAAATCGACTGTCCCATCCACCATCTTTTCATCAGCCCTGGTTGGAGTGTGTTTTCTGTGAGCTTCTTTCCATTTTTCACTGTTTATTATGAATTTCGTTGTATATTGAATGCATTATTTTTATTAATGTTCTCGTTGTGTATGGCGTTTTCTTTTTTTTTGTTTGTTTGTCCCTGAATTTTCTTAATTATGAGGTACAATGTTTGTAATCCCTCTACAATAATGCCTCACGGGCGACGTACGTAGGTATATGCATAAGTAAGTAAATAAATAAATAAAACACAGAAATGATGACCGTGGCTTATTTTTTGCCATGATCGCTTGCAAGAAACTCGGTTACTCACACTAACTTTTTGCCAGTGATTTGAACTCCGTGCATATAATAATTCGTAAGGAATACGCAATTACGGTTTACACAAAACGCGAAGGAACAGGTGTTATTCAGGAAGGAATCAGCAGTGGATAACGGAGTCGCTTTGTCGCTTTCCTTCCTTCCAAATGCCTACTCTAGCTAGTTGGCCAAGGTTGCACATGTTAGATTAATTAGTGCATGAAACATCATTAAACAAGATTCGGGGCGGCATTAATAACTTCTTTGAACTGCATCCTAGCAGATATCTTAATCTGCTTAGAAAACAGAGCGATAGGAGACAATGTTTAATAACCGCATGGACCTGAAACCAATGGCGAAAATTGCAGGCAGACTTCTTCCTTCACATCACCCTTCATACTGTTCGAATGGTGGCCGCTCTCTTTCCCCTCTCAAGAATGCGCCTATGGGAAATTGAGATTGTCCTTCTTTTCTTCGAGCATCCTCCAAGGTTGCTTTCAGATCGGCAGGTGCATGCAATGAGGCTTCCTTCGATGCCGCACACGCTCACCATTAACCTTGTTTCATCTTTGCCACAAGCCTCAGAAGTAACTAGTTCAGCGGTCCGGTAAGCTGCATACTGCGATTTCACTGAAGCATCAGACGTCGCCAGTCATTGCGTCGTCAGTCACCAAACCGAGATGCTACTTGAATCTTTAGTTTATGTTACATATAGGAGACCACTGACTTCTGAGCCATGAGTGCAACGAACACTATAGGTCCATTCAAAGTGGGTAGGACCAAGGTAACAGAAACGCGGAAAAGAAGTGATCAGAAAAAAAGACGTGAATTTGCCAAACTATACCTGGAGTAATATTTCGCTCATCTAGTTCCACTCGACCACTGAGCTTAGCAAAACAGTAAATTAAAGAATGTAGGCGTCACTTCAACGAAAACAAAGGAAATAGATCACCCGGGGTTGTCATGTTTTTGTTGCCTCGATAATTAAGTTAAATGCTGTGAGATATATTAAACTCAACTGGAATATGCGGAAGTGCATCCCAAAGAATTCGCTTCCCTTCATGAAAAGCGCTTTGCAATATTCACTGACAGCGACGCAGCAACATGCTGTTTACATGATTAGCATTGCCCTGTCGGCATCATACCTGCAGATTATATTCAATATTTAAAAACTATTATTCTGAAATAACAGCGCACGATAATCTTTCCATTTTGATTGATGTAAAATAAAATCTCTTATCGCTGTAAGGATAATTGGCTTCTTCACTTTGGGGAATTTCGTGGTTACCACAAAATAGGAATTGTTCTTTCGTGAACAAATATTAAGTTTTAGCACTTGTTTTAGCGTTACGAGTTAGTTGCTTGTGCATCCTTCACCAAAGTTAGATATTCTAGGAGATGGAAATATAAATGCCAATGTGACTAAATTTCCGCTTTGTTTTTCAATATTCGATTCGACATGGAAGTAACTATTCCAATTCGAAAATTCTGATGTTCGTGCGCCTTTATGTTTCGATGACCGCCCGCGTTTTGTTTCTCTTACAATTTGAAGACATATATTAGTATATACGGGCCCCGTGCAATGTTCACGTATCTTATACCTGCCGACAAAATCATTTAATTATGTATATGGCTTGCTACGATTTGCCAGTAGTGAGAGAAGCCTACGTCCTATGACCCGTGGACTTCTCAGATGACTGTATTTGCATAAATGGTTGCAAACAATATTGGTAACCTTATCAAAAAGCAAATAAAATCGAAGCAGTGAACGACAGAAACATGTGCCCGCGATCTTGCTTGTCTTGAAGAAGATATGGACGTCCTTAACTAGTAATCACTGTTAAGCTTGTCTTTGACAAATAAACACAACGTGGCTCTTGAAAACACGAAAACACGTGTTATTTTCCTCTTAGCAATGGAAAATTCTGTTTGGCTTTCATGACGTAGGCTTTTGGACTCGCCGTCATCCTGATACCGTTCTTATGCTTAATGTGGAAAGTTTTTGAGCAAAGTTAATCTACTGCTATACAAAAGCTGTGTACACTGCGCCTAAAAAGTTGGAACTGGAAACTCGCAACTTAGAAAAAAAAGAAGAATGCATTGACGGATGTCAAGTGGACGTTGTTATTAATTCACACTGTTTTTAGACTGGCATGTTTCAGTTTCGGTTCTTTTGATTCGTGGTTTCATTATAACCGGCAATGAAATCGTATGCTGCATCATACTTAAAAGCACTTAGGGGGGAAAAATGTTTTACTTGCCTCTTTTTAACAGTTGAGCTATTATTACCTCGCAGATATGTTGCACGTATGCGAGAGAGAATTGAACGGAAAAGTGTTTGTGCCTGTGCCTGATTAATGAATGGCTGATCTGTAGTGCTGGGGAGAAGGGAGGGGAATGGGGAAAAGCGGATGGGGATGGCGATGACCTCAGACCCAAAGGTAATACAATGAAAGGAAAAATGAGGGGCTTCATTAGGAGACACATGAAAGGAGCAAGCAGCCACTGACACAAAGGAAAGCATGGGGTATTTTTTGTGTGTGTTGATGAATGGTGAAGCAATAATTAATCGCGGAGAGAATTGCTTAGAAGGTAGAAGAGAAAACAGCCGCATGCCTCCGGTGGGACCCGAGCCCACGACCTCAGAATTTTGCGTCCGGTGCTCTACCACTGCGCTACAGCGACGATTTCTTTGTTATTTCTTCTTAACACTGATTTTGCCCATCCTGCTTGGACCAAAGAGGTCTGCAGTATCATGTAAATAAAATAAATAAATAAATAAATAGATTGTTTATTTCTATGCTTTCTTAAGCATTTATCGTATGCGTAACCTAACCTTGAGAGCGTTCGCTAGCGCCACCCTTCACCATAGCGGAGGGCGTGAAACATTTTGTGATACTGCGAATGCCACGTAAAACGTGATATAAAGGGAGTGGTAGGGAGTTGTACGATAACCTTCCTGTTCTACCTATGACGTCATGGTCACCAAATTCGAAATTCTCGTTAAGCTAATCAGCAAACAAATGGGGGGAAAATGAGCGTCTTCTTTATGAGATACGTAAGCAAGGAGCCAACAATCACTCACCTAAAGGAAAGGATCCCATCACATGTATGTGGTTGTTTTGTTGTTATATCTTTAATTATTGCTTAACAATCATCAACACCGAAAGAGTCGCCTATTATTTCCATTGTTTAAGCGGCTGTTGGCTCCGGTCGCCTGAATTGGGGATAGTTAGAGATAAGAGTTAATGCAGAGCACCTTAGTAATCTGCGACTCACTGGTGACATTGCTCACTAATTCAGGGAAGCATTGCAAAGCATGATCAATGATCTAGACCGGCAGATCAGAACGGTGGCTCTAGAAATTAATTTCCAGAAAATTGATGTTCAACAGCCATGGAAGGACAGCAGTTTGCGATAAGTGGCGAGGCGCTGGATGTAGTAAGGGAATACATTTACTTCTAATAGGCATAATGGCCGCAGATACTGTGCACGTCGGCGTTAACTAGAAGAATATGGAGGGGTGGGGTGCGCATGAGGGATACTCTCAGGTCATGAGTAATGGTTTACCACTGTCCTTCAAAAGAAAAGTGTGTAACAGCTGCATCTTATTGGAACTCACTTATAGGGTATCTAAATGTGTAGGCTTACGAAAATGCTTCAGCATAAATTCAGGCCAATGCAACGAGCTATGAGGAGCAAAATGGTAGTTATAACGTTAAGATACAGGACGCGTACTGAATGGATCAGGGAAGAAACGCGTTGTACTGATATCCTAGTTGAAATCAAGCAGCAATGGGCATGGACAGGGCATGTAATACAAATGTGTGATAACTGATAATCGCTAAGGGTAACGAGGTAGATTCCACCAGGAAGCAAGCATAGCAGTGGGCTCTGCAAGGGGGGTGAATGAGATCAGAAAGTTTTCGGGGAATAAAAAGTATGCTGCAGCTTTCACAGGACCGGGTTCATTGGAGAGGGGCATTTACCCTGTACTAGGCGTAGTCCAGCTAAAGGTGATGATGACGACTACGATGATGATGATCTATTTCGCCTTCATTGATCTGAACCAAAGGCAATGGCTGCCTGGCCAAACGGTAAAAAAAAAAAAAAAAAAAAATCGAAGAGACTTGGAGTTGTCCTCTAGCGCTCGAGTTTTTTTTTTTTTTTTTTCGGAAAAGCAATGTTTTAACACTTTCGTCCGTCCCCTTTCTTCCTCTACATTTCGCTTCCCCTCTTCCGCTCTAGAGCAGAGCCAGTAACTTCTTTCTTGTGGAGCGTTGCAGCGCCGAGTCAGCCGAGACAGATTCTTTGCATGACCGGAACATAAGCGTCTGACGAGGGATAAGTGTTCGGTCGGTCGTAAATCTGCGGCGATTGCGCGCCTCTGTCCCCGCGATGAATGCGTGCGGAATTCCGGGGGCCTGAATTAAAGGCCATCTGCGTGCGCAGAGGTGGCGCCCCGCGTTTCGCTGCCTCGGGCGCATCAGCATACGTCAGGCGGTGTCACTCGTTGTTACATTGGCGAGAGTCCTCGTGACCAAATCGTCCATTTTGTGTGGTTTTTCGGAACGCGCCGAGACAAGCGTGACTAATCGAAAGCGCTTCCCCGAAAAGAAAGAAAGCTCAATGCGAAACTATGGCCCTCCGCCAATTGTTTTTGTTTCTCTCGCTCTCGCGCACCAGTTTATTCAGCGAGTGTGCGCCGGCCGGTGTTGAATCTCAAAATACAGGGCGCGCGATTGTAATGGGACAGAGAAGGAGCAGTGCCTTTGGGCTGCCACGGCCGGAGATATATACACACACGCAGACGCGGAGTCCCCTCCCCCGACCTAGTGTCTCTTCGCTGGCTGTTTTTCGTCTAGTTTCTCATGAAGGGGGAGGCTGGGGGTGTACCCGCGCATCTCTATCAGCCCGTCGGCGCCGTATTTTCGTTGCCTGTAGCAACTCGGTGTCTCCGTATCTTTTGTGCGTTCACGGCTCCAACGGCTGTTTTCTTAGAGGGCCCCCCTTATTCTCTTTGGCTCTCCATACTGCGCGCGCTCCTCTCGACTGCTTGTTTCTTGGCTCCCTTTTGGGTGCCCGGAGCACGCGAAGAAAATGCGCGCGAAACGGGTGCGCATTGAGATGTGACACGTTACGAGCTACATGCACCCCCGCTTTCCTGTCACAGCGCCGAGAAACAAAATGCTTCCCAGCTAAAATACAAGGACGCGCCCGGAGCACTTCACACCGGGGAAGCATAGATGCAGATCGTCATCGTTTCACCTTCGGAAAATAGAGTGAGGAGAAGGGGGAATTCAAAAGAAAAAAAAAAGAAAAAGAGAGAGACGAGAATAGGGGCGTAACTACGGACGTCGCTGTTGTCTCTGATGGAATGAGCCGCGGCCTGGTTAAATGGTGTGCAAAGGGCGATGCCGTGTTTCTGGAGTACGTCCCGTAAAATTCCGTCGGCTGATTTTCGAAGTCGATACCCAGTATCGGGCCGCAAGACTACGGCAACAGGGACTCTGTTTACAAACACGCCCTATCCCCGACCTCTCTTCACTGATTGCCGAATTTGTGGTTTTCTGCCGCTTCCCGAGAGTCCTGGCACGCACGTCCCGCCTCTGCGCGATGCCAGCGGCGCCGGGGCAACAGGATAACATCGCTTGTGCTAGGGCATGATGGGCGTGCAGCTCTCCAAGCGGAGTGGTTGTAAACAGAGCGAATCTCGAGTGCGGCAGGTCTATGTATCTCTTCAGCTTCCCATGTATCTCTTGCCCTGCATATCCTGTTCCAACAAATGGTTTACACATCTACGAAGGATGCCTTCTTTCGCTCGTGTCCCTCGCCCAGAATGAAGTTGTGAACCGTCGTTGCATGTCTAGAGTTTAGACCGCCGGCTCCTCGAGAAGCAGTTTCATAGCGTATTAACTTCTTTCCGCGCCGTTAAGGGGAAAAATGCAAGTAATACTCGTGTTCGTTTACTTTGGTAGAGTTAGTTTACCGAGCCGAAGGTCGGTAAAGCAACATATGATTGGAAAAGGGCTATGCTGATAAAATGCAATAGTAAACAAAACTCGCACAGACAAGGTTTTTTTTTTTTAAAAAAAAAAAGAACAACAATTAAACTTTCAAAGCGCAGTACATTAAGGATGCTAGATTAAACTCAGTGACTGCAGCAAGGCCGTTGCGCTATGGGCCGCTGAGCCCAGAGGAGCCTTAAGCCCACTATGTGCTGGGCGCCGCAGCCGTCAAGTGCTCGCGCGCGAACGTGAGTTCGAGCGCTGCGCGGTTCCGACAAGCAGCCCATGCGGCCCTGGCCGCGGCTACCGCTGGCGTCAGCGACATCTCTCGGCGCAGTACACAAACGCTGGTGCCGGCTGATTCACGCCGACCAGGCGACCGGAACGAGCCGGCTCATAAAATGTATCTAAACATAAATATTCGTCGAGAGGGATGTGTTCGGAAGGAGGGGGGCCTTTATTTTTCCTAGGCGCACAGCATAAAGGAAGGAGAAGCGAAAACATTTATATTTCTCTATCGCGCTGAGAGAGGGCGCCGGGAGAGGAGGGGAGCGACTGTTTGTGTATGTAGTCCCTCTGTCGACGTTCAGATATATAAACTGCGCTGTTAAGAAGAGGCAGGGTGGTTTTTAATCAGAAACGGTTCCGCCACGCCGCTGATCGGACTGCTCGCTCTTGCTCGTCTCGCCACCAGTGCGCACTCGGCCGCCGGGCGCATCGTCTGTCCGCCTGAGTCGTCTGCTCGAGCCTGGGTGAGTATATTGTGCAGAGGCCGGCCTGCCGCACAATTTCGCTTTGCCGCCTCGTTTCAAGCGACTCGGTTCCGTGCCTTGCACTGACAGGCTCGTGTTTGAGGACTCGTGAGTGCGTTAGCCATTTCGCCAAAGCCGCAGTGCGGATGTGATGCTTTTTTTTCTTTGTTGTTTTACTTTCATTCAAGCTTGACCACTTCGACCTTCGCAATGAAAGATGCACACAGAATGTGTCACCATGTTCAGATAATTCACTGTGCGACATGGGAAAGAACTTCATGCTGATCTGCTATAGCTAGGACTTCCTTCCCAAGTCACACCCGTTTATGACGCGCCTGCTTTTGCACTGTAATGTGTAAACGCGCTTGTCACCGGGGCATGAAGACTGTAAATTTGCGACATGTTTTTATTTTTCCAGAACTCCACGCTAAGCTCGTTGAACTTCCTTTCTGGTCGGATCCGCCGAGATGGCTCAGTGGTTAAGGGTGCACGACTACTGTGCCCAAGATGCGGGATCGAATCCCGGACGCGTGCGGTCGCTTTTTGATGGAGGCTAAAAGCAAGGAGCCCGTATACATGTGCGATGTCAGTGCACGTTAAAGAGCCCCAGATGGTCGAAATTTCCGGAGCCCTCCACTACGGCGTCACTCAAAGAAAGCTGGAGTCGCTTTGGGACGTTAAAACCCTACAAACGAAATCCTTCTGGGCCACTTTCGATCACTTGTGGTGTCTGCCGCTGCATCCATGCTATATTTACACCAATGCATGAAAAGTTTTCAGTAGGAGCTATAATGGGAAGCGACACCGAAAGGAGGTGTTTCTGCTGTAAAACAAAGGTGGAAGTATCAGAGATATGATTGAGGCTACTTACAAAATATTTAGAGTCCTACATTTCCGCTTCTTATTGTTTCCCTCCTGTTCCGGACATGCGTACACAGAGTTGTTGGTTCCCCATTTCCTTCCACCCATCTCTTTAATGTGGTATGAAAGCAAGCATAAACATGACAGAATTTGGACACCGATAGCTCTGAATTTGAACTAAGTGTGTGCTCTCACATCTCCCCTCTTTTGTTTGGTTGTTGGCGTTCATCTGGCGATACGGGTGCGCAATATAACTACCGCAGCATCGCTCACTTACTCTCTTTTCCGTGAATGCGGTGCCTTGCCTTTTCCTAACCTGCTGTAGAGCACGCTTGGCAGTCATAACTGTAACGTTTAGCGATATTTTCTTAATGCAATTATTGCCACTTGTGATGCACGTACGCGAGAGTATGGGCGTACAGTCAGCGTCATTCCTGTGTGAGCGCTCGAGCAGGGCTTACCGGGCTACAAGAGCCGGATCCAAACGCCAGCCCCGATTTCTAGGCAAAGTTCTGTTTGTGGGCCTCTGTGGCACTACTTCCGCTCAAGTATTGCCTATAAAACCTAAGAGCTGCGGTGATATCTGGCTTTGGTTTCAGGGCAGTGGACTCCTCGAGTGCCCTACACAAGGGTGACGACGACTGTACAGCACAAATAAGAACAAAATAAAACTGAAGTTATATTCACCTTTCAGACCTTTTTTTTTTTTTAAATCCTGAAGCCATGTAACACAGTAATAGTTGTTAAGATATGTTGGCCCCCGCCTCCAGTGTATCCACTAAGCAGTTTAGAAACAACCGTTCCATTCGTCTATTTATGTTATGATGCTATAGGTAAACAAGCTAAGTTTCGGCTCTGTGCACGACATAAAATACATTAATATTCAGTGACGTTTCGACTGCGTTATAAAGACTTCGTGGTGTAAAATTCCGGCAAAGGACGCGTAGACCGGTGACAGGCGACTTAGAGGACGCATACAGCCTCTCCGTACGTAATTGGCCCAGGGAGTGGATACCGGATCTCTCGCATAATGATCTACCACAAAATGAGCACGCGCGCCGACGCGCTAACCAGCTGGGGTGCGTCTTAGTAGATGATAAACGTAAGTTGCCACGAGTTTCGCAGTGTAGTGAGTCTTGCCGTGCGCTGAGGGTAACTTCAGGAACCGGCATGTTTCCGAAACAATGCAAGCGGAGCCACTACGTCAAGTCAGGAACATCGGGCTGCTCGAGTGACTTGGAAAAACAAAGCATGTTTAAGTCACAATGGAGGACCGCTTCTGACCACGTGCCTAGTCCACGTACTGTTTTCGTTGTCTTGCGGAATAGACTCCTTGTGAGAGAGTCGATCTTAGCGAACAAACTCGTTGCCACCGAACTTTATAGATTACGTCAGAAGTTACGACAGTAAAATATGGATGAGACTTGAGTGTACATGGTTCGCAGGAAATTGCTCATAAAGAGCAAAAAAGGTCAGAGTGAAGCGTAAGATGGTAATCTGTAACAAGCATTGCAGGCCTGATGTGAAGCTCTAATTGCCTACTCTGCCCACCTATCCGTCTTCCCTCGGTTAAATTTACTCACACCAAACGTACTAATAGTGGGTGACTCTGTTTTCGTTAATTAAAAATAACTACTTTTAAAGCGATCGGCGCTATACTCTCCCATCGCTACGCGTTAAAGTGAACCTCAACGGGCCCATAACAGCTTCCACGGCGTAACAGCAAATCCTCTTAAGAAAGTGTTTGTGCACATCAGCTGCTACAAAGCTCATATTTTTGATACAGCCCGTATAATTGAAGATGTTATTGTCACAGAGCTCCGTAAAGTCGAACATTTAAAAACGCCGTTTATTGCGCATTGTTAGGTTATATGCTTACAGCCGGGGCATCTCACTGGTGGCAGACACTATAGCTTCAAAAGAATTTGTCAATAAACCCTGTTCGTCTAGCTTTTTCTTATATATTTCGAGAACGACAGCATGAGATTACACTATAGAAAAATAAGGTCGCATAGAGTGTATGTCCGCATGGTTTAATGCGAGCCTGTGAGAAGGCTCAACAGATGCCCACAGATAGGTCTGAATGGCCACACGTCTTTCATCAGCATACGTCTACTTTTTCCATCTATTCGCTTTTCTAACCTTCTTGTATATAATTTATGCTTCTTACCTTTACTAAAGCTACCAATATAGTTTAGGCTGGTTTAGTTTACGTGGTTTAACGTCGAAAGCGACTCAGGATATGAGACGCCATAGTGGAGGGCGCGGCGGCCGCCTCGATCAAAAGGCCGCTTTTTAATCGAGGCGAAAAGCAATGCTCTTAATAGGGCTAGTTGGTGAATGAATTCAGACATGGTGCTAGCTCACAAGAAACACACACACACACACACACACACACACACACACACACACACACACACACACACACACACACACACACACACACACACACACACACACACACACGCACGCACACGCACACACACACGCACGCACACGCACACACACACACGCACGCACGCACGCGCGCACACACACAGACAGGCAGAATGTATGAGGACAGGCCGGGATTCGATCCCGCATCCTTGGGCACAGCAGTCGAGCGCCTTAACTATACTTACTGCACCACCTCGACGGAAGTATCATGTGTTCTATGATAAATACAACTAACCATAAATTACGCCACATATATGATATGCCTCGTATAGTGTACAATAGTATGTCTAAACTCGGTGCTGCTGCAAACAGTGTTGGCCTTATTAGAGGTGTTAGATAAGGAAGCGTTATTGAGTGTGCAGTTAATTACAGACTGAAAAAGCTACAAAGACTAGGCTGCGTGCGGGGAAAGGAGGGGGGAATATAAGGCGAATATGAGCGAAAGTTCGGCTTTGTTGAGGCAGTTTAATCCTGTCATGTCCGATCATTTATAACTTCGGATAAAAGTTATGGCATTCCAAGATTTCATTCCGAATGATCTTTCGTTGCAACTATTAAGAAAATGATGATTATCATAAAATTCATTTGAATCAATTTTGATGACTGAACCTCGAATGAAAATTAACTTCGGGAAGGAGTAAGCATGGACATGGGCAATATAAATTCAAATCTGCCCCATTTCTTGAAACTGCAGCATCATGAGCGCAAAGTGGTTGCACTCCCTCGTCCTTGAGGTTACGTTTTGCGTGTATTAATCTTCAAACATGCGTTCTGCACCTGTGGTAGCTGACATCTTCATCCTGCTTTGATATGTGGCCGTTTCTGCAATTACGTTGGAAATTCTTTACCTCTGCGAGTAATAAAAAAAATGCATTTTTACTCTCTTACATACATGATAGGCCGGGTACTACAAGTTAAAGGAGAAAATGCACATCCATGTGATAAAACCTGACAGCTAATTAAAACGAACCGTGCTAGTCAACATGAACATAAAAATATAGCAAGGTAGAGAATGGGCGTTACTTCAACGTAGCTTAGATGAAGCTCAATAGTTCATTTTCTTCTTTAGATGTGCCTTTTTTTTCGCGGTGCTAAAATACAAGATACCGGTCAGTGTTTGGAGTGGGGAGGTCACCCCTGCTTTCCACTATTCTTATGCGCAAGGATGTTAACATTTTTGAATGAGAGTAGATGGGCTTAAGTGGATTCTTGTGTGGTCATGTGTAAGAGCTTCATTTGTAGCAGTTTAAGGAAATTAGTTTTTATCATCCTTATTTTCTTTGTTGGGGCTCTGTGAGGACAAACATTTTGTTTCCCTTGCAGGTGCGCCTGTATGAAGTCGTCGACGGACTGCCAGGCGCTAGAACATGGGAGCGTCTGCAACTCCGACTTTTTCTACCCCTCTGGGTGTCTGGCCCCGGTGTCCGAAACCTTCCCGCACTGCCTCACGCCCACAGACCGAGGTGGTTCCGTTCAGTTTCCCATCAGCCCTTACTACCGGCCTGACGTCGGGGCCCTCTCTGACATCGCGAGTCTCGCCGTCGCCGAAGGTGCGATGAAGCCTCCGTACTCGTACATCGCCCTCATCACCATGGCCATTCGCAGCGCTCCAGAGCAGAAGATCACGCTCAACGGCATCTACAAATTCATCATGGACCGGTTCCCCTTCTACCATCACAACAAGCAGGGCTGGCAGAACTCAATCAGGCACAACTTGTCCCTCAACGACTGCTTCGTCAAGCTTCCCCGCGAGAAGGGCAAGCCCGGCAAGGGCCACTACTGGACGCTGGGCGCCAACTGCGAGTCCATGTTCGAGAACGGCAACTTCAGGCGTAGGAAGCGGAGAAAAAAGCAGCCCACGCTCGAAATGGAGTGTCCCGACTCGACAGTCTTGTCGAAACATGATAGGCTGTTCGTCTCAGCAACGGGGCGACCATGTCACGAGCTAGCAAGCCTGCAGGTCACCCCCGTTAGGCTGCCGCTGCCTCCGAGAGCGCTACGAGCGTCTGAGATTCTGAAGCAGCCCTGCCGCAGCTGCAGCTCACCACAGGGGCCCTCCTGCGATGCGAGTAAAGCTGACGGACCGTTCAACAGCTCCTTCACCATCGAAAGCATTATGAAACGACCGTCGCCGGCCACGTCCGCCCGAACAGTGGCCGACATGCCGCCATTGCTGCATGTGCCGCGGCTGGCGGCGACCGCTGGCAGTGGCTCCCTGTTCGGCCATTTGCCAGCCGCGTTCACCTTACCGGTGTATCTTGGAAGAAGCTGGTGGGTGGCAGAGGGTCTCGACCAAGCGCAGAGACAGCCCGGCGCCTTCTGGTCGCCGTTGAGTAGGCACGAAGCGCTGATAGACTACAAGCGCTCGCTCATGTCTCTCAATAGCCAGGCAGTCTGTGATTATTTCCCGCCGTTATTGAAAACTGACCTGGGTGAAAAAAGAATGGTCACGCCTTGATGTACGACATATGTGCTCTCTAGTAATAGCTTTCAATTATGTAAGTTACCTCTTATTTATGACTTTGAGCAGGTACGTGCTCATCTGCAATAAAACTGGCTTATAATCCAGCTCTAAACGTGTAGTGCGTCATCTTCGGCGCATGCGCTCGTTCCTCTTTTATGACTTCACAGACATTAGAAATATTGCGGCGTTGCTGACACTTAAGCAATGACGGGAAGTTAAGGAGATGAAAAATGCTTAGGAGGCTATCGATGGGCTTGATAGAACATAAATCTGATACCGATTCAAGATTCTCGGCACTCACCTGCTTACTTTACCGCATGAATACACACCTTTATGTGTCGTATAAGAATTTTGAGCATTAAATTATTGCAGAAGATTCAACTAAACACCGATAAATCTCGCCAATGCAGGCGCTTCTCGCAGTTTTGTGCGAGTGCAGTCTATCGTTGGTTGTCAAACGATATCCACTTCGGGACTGTAGAAGATGACCAGCGAGGCAGACCCAATCTCTAATAGTTAGGTTAATACTACAGGAGGCCTTGTTTTTTCTCACTTAGTTGCGTTTCAGTATAAAGAGGAAAACGCAACAGCTACAAATTTACATCTGCGGCTTATTCAGCTGAGTACTGTAAAATAGGGATGTCACATATTTCGGTTCTTCCGCCGGCTGCTAGCGTTTTTTTCTCCTAGTTGAATAGCTCATGGTGGCATTACCAATGCTGACGCTATAGCTCGTGTCACAAAACTTTTACGCCATCGCACCTGTATTTACTGCAAGACTAACCCCATTAGTAGCTAACCTGCTCAGTTACTCCGATCTCGGAGAACAGATCTCATTGCGCCGGCCAAAACAGCGGTATCGTCGTATGACGTTCCGGACTGAGAAAACTGAGGATTTCACCTAGTTTGGGCCCCTTGAGGGGCACATATTTATGTAATCAAGTTTTTCACCACCAACAAATTATCTCCACTCACATTTGTGACTGCAATGGGAGAGGGGCAGCGCTTATAGACAGACTGACCGGGAAATTCGCGGTCATGTTTTAGTTAGGATGAATTAATTAGTGCAGCTGATACACCTAGACAGGCGTGCTCCACCTTCAGCAATGGGCGCTTGCTTTGGCATCTGAACGTAGAACGTTTGCGACAAGTTGTACCGGATCTGTCGCGGCAAATTTTGGTGGTTTCGGATTTCGGAGTGATGCAATTGTGTAAATAAAGAATGCGAGATAACCGGAAGGTAGCTGCTTAGCAACGGAATTGCTTCCCTCCCAACTGTATGCCCTGACGCAGCAGTTGCTTTCCGATGGGGAACCAGATCCAGAATGTTACATCTTACGAGGACCTTAACATGGACATCTTCAAGCAAGTTCGGGCAACGGGTAGTAAACTGTGCTTCCTCAATTAATCGATGACTCTGAACCATGTTTGGCTCGGTATATACAGTTTAACATCCCAAAGCGAATAGAGCTATCGGAACGCCTTAGCAGAAAGCTCCGAAACTTCTATAGTCAGCATAAAGTGTCATGGAATACCTACAGGCACTATAGAAAATTTACTGACACTTTGGCTGCAGCTTTTGATCCATACAAAAACACTTTAGCTATCTATAGAAAACTTTGTGTTCGTAAAGCTGTAGATTAAGTCACACGGATATATTTAGCGGTCCATTGAGATGGAAGTTCCTCTAAAGCTATATATTGAATCTATAGAACCAGTTTTGGCCAGCTAAAAGAAATTGTATGTTCCTAAGTCTCTATTCCGATACACTCACAGTTATCTTAAGCTGCATCAAGCCATGTAAGATATATAGGCTATAGAAAAGTTTATCTTTCTGAAGCTATAGACGACTAGTCATACAGTTATTTTTAGCTGTGTACAGAAATGTGAATGCCTATACAGCTACAGACTGCAAGCCATTAGGCTGTTCAAGCTGACTGTAAAAAAGTGTATGTTCCTAAATCTATAGACCAGTAGTAATACTTAGCTTCCAACTTAAATAAGAGCAGTGTACTATATGGGGAACGATATGCGAATGGTTGCTTCCCAATTTCGATATGAATTTCGAGAAGACATACACGAATACATACGCATAGACGTACATTTGAAGGTGCATATATCGTCGGCTCGAACCCCTTTCGAGAGCTGCCTTGAGGTTGATTACCAGATATATGCTATATGGCACGGTAAACCGTATGACATCAACCGCAATGCTGCAAATTAATTGCGTCACAGTCTTGGTATAACTGGTGGGAGCACTGCCGCAGCATGGAAGTCCACCTGTGGCAACCATTAGCCGATTATCTGTTATTTAGGCATCGAATTGAAAATAAACTTTCTGAGAGGTACGGCAAGTTGTATAGATCCACAAGAGATCCGTCTCAAAAAGTTTATAGCTGAGCATAGAAAATGCTAAACACTGCAGTAAATTTATTTATCACATTACACACACGCCTTTCGACATTAAAGTGGGAGGGGGGGGATTACATTATGAATATGCTACATGGTGACAGGAGGAAAAAGAGAAAAAAGAACATAACGCAGAAAGTGTAATACAGCATAATGTCACATAAGAAAACACAAGTATACATATTAGAGCAGTGTGAAAAACATTTCATTACATTCTGATGAAACGACTTCTTGGGGCAGCTTATTCCATTCTTTATTGTTTCCATTCAAATCCGTAGGAAAGATTACACACTTTTATAGAATCGACCATAGCAAGACTAACGTTATCAGTCATGCGTCATTTCCTGGGGCCAGATTTCCCCGAGTGTCCGCTCTTTACCAAATCCTGGAGTGGAAGTCCCCTATACCGGCCAATGGGCTGGGGTGAAGCCTGCGGTGGCCTTCTTTAGGGGGGCAAGAATAGGCCTGCCAAGCGCTTCGGAGCGCTTTTCGCGGGCGTTATCAGTGTGTTTCAAGTGCTTTAAGAATTTTTACGTTCTAATGCAATGTTGTGGGCTACCAGCTGAATCGATTTGAACCACCTTAATGTTCAATGATATCGACGATATCCGAATACTGAGGCGTCCGCATTACTCAGTGCAAAAGTCGCCGCTCAACATCAATGTCAAACCTTTAAGTGAAGCCAAGCCGTAGCAACGCTAGCATTGCATAGTTGTGTAGCTTATGTCGAGTATAATAGCACTGCATTAATTGCAAGTATTAATTAAACATGGTGAATTATTTACTGATAATGAACTTAGATTTTACACGACATCATCGAGTCACATGTCGTTAGATAGCATTCAATTGCTAATTAACTTTACTAAATAGGGAATTGCCCATAAATATTTAAATACATGCATTGGCTACAAGCCATATATCGTTGGATAGCTTATGCCGAGTACAAGTGCTCTAGACTGACTGCACGTCTTAATTATATACCGCTAATTAGTCAATTGTGATTAAACCTGAAATGTATGCTATCCTTTCAAGTCATATATCGTGGTACAGCTTATACTGAGCACAGTTATACTAATATAATGTCATTGCAATTAGCAGTAATTAATTAGTGCAATCAGCAGTAAATAATTAAAACGTGCAGCTAGTCCAGTGCTGTTGGACTTGACATAAGCTATCACACAATATACGACTTGTAGCTATAGCATGCATTTTAATATTTATTCACGCAAATACGCAATTCAGTTCAGTTCAGTCGTTCAGTCGTGTCCGACTCTTCGTGACCCTATGGACCATATCACGCCACGCTTTCCGGTCTCTCACTATCTTCCTAACATCACATAACTTCATCTGCAGCACCTCGAGGATGCCATCTAATCATCGCGTTCGCTGCCTACCCTTTCTCCGGTGACCCTCAACCTTTCCCAACATCAAATCTTTCTCCAGCGACTCCTGTCATCTCATCAGATGACCAAAGTAGCTGAGCTTTAACTTTAGAATTTGACCCTCCAATGAGCACTCAGGGTTTATGGTCGACAATATCGACTGATTTGATCTTCTGGCAGTCCAAGGAACTCTCAAGAGTCTCTGCCAGCACCACAATTCAAACGCGTCAATTCTTCGGCGGTCAGCCTACTCCAACTCTCGCATCCATACATCACAACTGGAAATATCATAGCACGAGTTATACGGATCTTGGTTGGCAGTCTAATGTCTCTACTCTTTACTAGGTGGTGAAGGCTAGCCATGGCTCTCTTTCCCAGAAGCAGGCGTCTCCTAATTTCGTGGCTGCAGTCTCCTTCCGGGGTAATCTTGGAGCCTAAGAAGAGAAAATCTGTCACAGCTTCAACTTCTTGTCCCTTGATGCTCCAGGACTTGATAGGGCAAGACGCCAGGATCTTTGTCTTTTTATTGTTCAGTTTAAGCCCAAACTTCTCACTGTCTCCTTGTACGCGCATCAGAATTAGCAGTAAATAATTAGCGCAATTAGCGGTAAATAATTAAAACGTGCAGCTAGTCCAGTGCTGTTGGACTTGGCATAAGCTATACAACGATATACGACTTGTAGCTATAGCATGTATTTTAAGATTTATTCACAATTACGCAATTAGCAGTAATTAATTAGGACCTAAAATTAGCCCAGTGCAATTATACTCAACATATGCTACCTAGCGACATATGACTTGATGATGCCCCATAAAATCCACGTTTAAAAGCAGGTAATTAGTTCACTATGTCAATTTAATTAAGAAATGCAAGTCCACAGTCCCGAGCATAACATTGGAGAGCAGGTTTATATCTATCAAACTATTGTTACGCCTTTCCTAACAATAATTAGGATGCACTTCATACATTCGTTACCTTATGCGGCTTGTACATTTTTTGTGCGGAATGCATGAGAAGGTTTCGAATGCCGAAGCGTGGTGCCTAAAATTTTCACAACTTTTCATGTTTGCATGTGCTTTCAGTATCTTTTTTTTTTTTTTTTCACTTTCTGTATTCTCGTTATTTTATTCTTGGGTTATGAATGCTGTTTGGAATAGACGGCAAATGTGTTTTTCTGAGTCAACTTCATGCTGAGCCCGGTCCTTACATATTCTTTGTGGTAGTTTTTGTTGTACATTTTTTTGTGAAGGCATGTTTAAATAAAAGCGCTTTTTACATGGTTTCTAATGTTATTTCCGCTGTTCTTGACATGGTTTGTGTATTTTTTTTTTTTTTTGCAGCCGGGCAGTAAGCACGGTAGAGCGGCATAGAAGGTTAATATGGGATGTTTAGATGGAAGCCATTGGCACTGCGGTTAGGTTCGATTGAATTTCGTAATTACAAAGCGTAAACTGCCACCAAGGTCCTCGTTTTGTTTTTGCTGAATACGGGCATACATGGCAAAATTACTTTTCAAAAGGAATTAAATTACATTACTAATTACTTTGCTGAAAATTGCAGAAAAGTAATTAAATTACATTACTCATTACTGCTCCAAAAAAGTAATAAAATTACATTACAATTACTTTTTCTGAGTAATTCAATTACTTTTAAATTACTTTCTAGTTTCCATCCATGCAAAAACTAAGTAAAGCAAGTGGACAAAACGACTTGTTCTCCAGGCGCGAAGCACACACATTCTTTCGTCTTCCCGCCAAATTCCGTGCCAGAGACCTATTCCTTCGCTCTTTCCTATAGCACTTGCCATTACCAGAACAAGACAACTGTAAAAAAAAAAAATAATAAATAAATAAAGCAGAAGCAGGGTCGAACGGTCGTTATATGACCGGCAAACGCAGCGTCTTGCTGGCCTGTCTCCGCCATTTCGAAGGCCCGAAGAAGCTAGCTTATTTATTGCTTCCGCAGTCCCAAGAATCGACGTCGGCACCTTGTACTCACTGCTCAGTAATGCTCAAGCCACGGCGGCTTACGCCATGGAGCCTTCCACCTATCTCCCCCCACCCCAATCCTCCCTCGCTCCGTGGTGACGAGTGTAACCAGGCACCGCTGTGCCCTAGTCGACGCAACAGGGAGTGCCACTGCGCCGCGCTCCCAGCTAGTTTTCAACTCCAGCCTTCTTGCACCATCTGCCCCTTCGGAATTCCCTTGACGCCTTGTATCCTGCTGCTTGGAGAATGGTTGTCTTGGGATAGCCGCACTAAGTGACCCTGCTACACACGAGGTCTCAGACGCACAGTTCTGCACAATTCTGTCTCCTTTTGCCGATCCGTTACGCTGGCTTCGGCTTGCCGTACGTCGTTCCTGCTTTCGCGGCACTACTTTGTTGTCTATTGAAGGACTAGTGGCGCACTTTAGTAAAAGTAATTTCGAAAGGAATTATTACTTTTGCTGCGAAATTACTACCAAAAAGTAATTCATTACATTACTACATTACCGAACCGAAAAAGTAATTCATTACATTACAAATTACCGCAAAAAGTAATTAAATTACAGTAATTTCATTACTGTAATTCAATTACTGCCATGTTTGAATACGGGGATAGGCTGCGCGTGGCTAGGACGTCGTGGGTATGCACGGCATAACAATATTGCAAAGCCAGCATTCAGAAGGATGTAAAAGCGGCGATCCGATGCCCTTTTATTTTGACGTCTTCGCTCTGTTCCTTGCACCACTGCGCGTTGAAGATGTTGGCAAAATACATCAAGTTGATATAGCGCACCTTATAGGGTTTTTTTAGCATACAAAGACTTACCAAATAGCGCAGTTTCGCTTATAATTTACGAACAGGAGGAGAACGACAAAGGTCAGGCGCATCAGATCGCTGCCTTTGCCTTTTTGAGTACGTCGGTGGGGCGAGATCGTGGCGCAGTGCACATCCACGATGCCGTCATGCACAACGTATCCCTTACTCGACGAAAACGAACCGTTACACGTATCGGCGATGTGCGCTCTGTAACTGCGAAATTGAATCGAACCTAATAGCATTGGTAAAGACCGCGGTAAAAACGTCTCATATTAGCCGCAAATATACGTATTTTTTGCAATGAGCGTCTGCTCGCTATACCAACCGTAAGTGCTCCGCCTATTTGGGAATTAAAATCTACCCCACATCACCTGCCGCTGCATGCCGTAATTGCTCCGTTTCTGCAGAGTGAAAATCTACCCTACATCACCTCCCGCTGCATGCCGTAACTGCTCCGTTTTTGGAGAGTGAAAATCTACCCCAAATGAACTCCTGCGACCACCCGCAAGCGCTCCGCTTTTGTTGGGGTAAAATTTTACTCTGCTCCAGCATTCTAAACCAAACCTCGTTTAGGGAGGACGTTAGAGGAAAAGCCATTTAGTCCGGTATGGGTGGATTCGTGTTCAGTGAGCACACCCGTGGCAGTGCTCTCTGGGAAGAAGTCTTCCAGGCCTCTCTCACAGCCGCTCTGGGAAGCGTCTTGTGTTGCACCGAGCCCGCGATCAACGCATTGTTCTCCACATCTGTACGGCCGCCGGTACCGATAAACTCAGCCTTCGACGCCTCATCTAACAAGAAAGCCGTGAGAATTCCTTTTTGCCACAGACTGTTCATTGAATATTGTTTTCGCCTTTGTTTAACCTTGCTCTTGACTTAGTATTTTACGCTGTGTTTCTATGTAACCCTTGCCCATATTTATTATATCTGGAATACTTGCTTTGTTATCTTTATAGTCTTTCTTTTATCGCAGTGTTTTTCTCATTGTCGGGTTTTTCTCTCGTCATTTACCAAGTCCTCTTTTATCACTATTGTGTCGTGGCGTTTTGTTATTTTTTATTTTACTCTATTATTATGCAGTGTAATTTGGACTACTATCTATTAATATTCAATTGTAGGTAAAAAACAGTGCCTTTCTTGAACTTATACCTCAATCACACATTTGACCGGCCTAACGATTAACTGTGTTCTCAAACTTCATAGAGTGACGACGGGTAACCGTAAAGGGGATCCCGCGCCTCTGTTGACTGTAAAGGCGGGTGTTTGTGACATAATGAGAGAGGATTATAAATGCAATTTTTTTCTTTTAGTGTTGTATCCTAACATTCCATAGCGCTTCCCACCTGAGATGGCCGAAGCAGAGTTAGAACGACTTGATGAGTATGGCCGACTTTTGGCTTTGAGGGTCAATAGCTGCTTCAATGGGTAGACCAGGAGCGACCTCGTCGCAGAGAGGAATGCAATGAGGAACGTGCGCAACGGAAAGGGGAGTCTGATTTAAGGACGCTGAGATGGAGAAAGAAAAGGAGTTACGGATGGCGGAGATGGAGAAAGAAAAGGAACTGAGTCGCATAAGGCCTAAATCCGGGTGGCGGAGATGGAAAGAAAATGAGTTACTGATGCTCCGACGAGACCTACCGAATAGTCCGGCAACTGACGCTAATAGCACCGGAGAGACAAGGTCAGAAACGGAGGAGAGCCAAGTTGCTGGGCCCGAACGCATAAGCCCGCACAAGCAGATGCCGGTCTTTAATACCGTTTTTTAATGCCGGCACAAACTGAGGCCGGCTTAGGGACGACCTTGACGCTTACCTCATGCATTTCGAGCGCGTCGCTGAGAGTCAGAGTTGGCCTCACGACCAGTGGGCTACAGCCCTTAGTCTGTGTTTAAGCGGCGAAGCGCTCAGCGTTTTTAGTTGCATGTATGCATCCGAGTGCTTGGACTACAAGCTCCGGCAGGCCATCATGATTCGCTTCCGTGTGACAGAGGAAGGGTTCAGAGAAAAATTCAGGTCTTCTAGTCCCCGGAACGAGGAAACGTGTTCACAATTCGTGATGCGCCCACAGAACTTCCTAGACAGATGGATAGAGCTGTCGGACACAAAGAAAGAGTACGCAGACCTCTTTGACCTGATTTTAAGGGAACAGTTCCTTTCTAACTGCGCCACTTCGCTACAAACGTTTTTGAAAGAAAAGAAGGACACATCCTTCGCGGAAACAGTAGCAAGGGCAGAAAAGTATGTGGAGGCCCATGGCTGGTCAAACTTCAGAAAGCGAAGCAACCCGAAAGACAAGGCAGAAAACGCCATCTCCAAGACTACCGAGAGAAAGGGAACGCTACTTCTATCATTGGACGAGAAGAACCGCGATGAAAGGAAATGTTTTATTTGTTTACGCAGGGGACACCGTCCCGAAAATTGCCGGGCCGCCACCTCTGACGGATCGGGACCGCCCAAAAAATGCCCCAAATACGGCAAGCAAGGTCATCCAAGCTGGAGATGCTGGGCAAATGGGGCACCAAAACCGAGAGAAGAAAATCGGGTGTCCGCTGCAGTATGCATCGAGAACGGGTACCTAGAACTTAAGGACGGATAAAAGATCCCCGTCATCAACGCTGGTTTCACCTGTAAAGAATGCGCAGTCAGAGAATGCTTACCTGTCGTAGCCGGCATGATTGGGGACCGGACATACCGAGCCCTGAGAGACGCAAGCTGCAACACGGTGGTGGTAAGGAAGGACTTGGTACGGAAGCGAGATATCACTGATACGAAGTCTTCAGTTTAGTTACTTGACCGCTCGGTCCTAATGCTCCCAGAAGCTTGGGTTGATGTCGATACCCCGTACTTTAAGGGACCACTTCGCGCTAAGTGCATGTAGAATCCCCTATATGATTTGTTGCTGGGAAATGTGAAAGGTGCTAGGCCAGCAGACGACCCCGATCCAAACTGGCACAAGACAACAGAAAGCGAGACTACGAAGTCAACTGAAGTAAAAGTTGAAGAGTTAGCGCCTGACACCGAGAGCACCGCACCCATTTCTGATGCCACTGAAGCTTGTCCGGTAGTGACTAGAGCGCAGGCGTGCAAGGATAAAATGCCGAAAAAGCTTAAAGTCCTGCAAGGCCTGCCTAGTGTATGCCGCGAACAGTTGGTTCAAGAGCAAGGGAATGACGCAACCCTACGGTGCTGCTTCGATCGCGTGGGCGCGCCGCAAGCGAACAAGGGAAAGGATAGCCACCAGTTTTTCATTGCTAATGGCGTCCTTCAAAGGAAATAGTTCGCCGAGTCCGGCGGGGAGTACACTAAAGTTGTGCCCCAAAAGTACAGATGAGCTTTTCTCAAGCTGCCACATGATGGGTTGATGGGAGGCCACCAAGGCGCGAAGAAAACCCTACTGAAGCTTCGGACAGAATTCTTCTAGCCCGCAATGCAGGATGACGCTAAGCGGTTTGTTGCCTCTTGCGATCTATGCCAACGTACAACTCCGAAGGGCCACACCACACGAGCGGCCTTGGTCCGAGTGCCCGTATTGAGCCCCCGTTTCAGTATGTGACGATCGACATTGCTGGCCCACTCAACCCGAAGTCCACTCAAGGCAATCGTTACATCCTGACCATGGTGGGCTATACCACTCGGTACCCTGATGCAGTCACGCTCCCTAGCATCGAGACCGAAAGGGTAGCCGAAACTCTTGTCGAAATGTTTTCCCGTGTAAGAGTGCCCAGAGAGGTCCTCAGTGACAGGGGCACTAATTTTACTTCCGAATTCATGAAAGAGGTTAGCCGTTTGTTTTCCGGAAAACAGTTGCATGCCTCTCCCTACCATCCGATAGCGAAAGGCCCAATTGAACGGTTTAACGGCACGCTTAAACAAATGCTTAAGCGCATGTGTCAGGAGAGACCGACCGATTGGGATCGCTACCTGGCTTCACTCCTGTTCGCATACAGGGAAGTACTCTAAGAAAGCATCGCCGTTTCCCCATCGAACTCTTATATGGGCGAAATGCGCGTGGACCTCTGGCTGTACTTAGAGAGCTTTGGACTGATGCAACCATCCCTGACGAGTTGCTAACTACGTACGAGTACGTCCTTGCTCTACGGCACAGACTGGAGAATACCTGTAAACTTGCCCACGAAGTGCTGGAGCGCGCAGGGGAGCGTTAGAACCGCTACTACGACATCAATAGCCGCAAATGCTCACTCAAACCGGGAGAGCAGGTTCTTATTCTTCTTCCCACAAAGCACAATATGCTGCTCATGCAATGGAAGGGTCCTTTTTCAGTCATCAGCTGCAGGGGCGATGTGGACTATGAAGTAGATTTGGGCCATGCCACAAAAAAATTCCATATCAACATGCTAAAGAAATACCAGCAAAGGGACGACGACACCAACGTGGCAGCTGTCGGTGCAGTAATGTCGGCAGAAGAAGACACAGACGTTGGGGAGATAGAGCTTCCAAAGCCCTCCCAGACGCACTCTATCGGGGATGTACACATTTCCGAGAGACTGAGCAACGTAGAGCAGAATGAAGCCAAGAAACTTCTGAAACAGTAGGAAAGTATATTTTCGGACCTTCCGGGAAAGACCACGCTGATCGAGTGCCAACTGAAGTTACAGAGCGATATCCGCTTCCGTACGCTTTGAGACAGACAATTGGGTCAGAAGTGGACGACCTGCTCCGATTGGAGATCATTGAGCCATCGGAGTCGCCCTACAACTCCCCTGTGATCGCCGTATGCAAGCCTGATGGGACGCATCGGTTACGTATTCACTTTCAGAAAATAAACGAAGTCACCGCAGACGACGCCGAGCCGTTACCCCGTGCGGAAGACCTTATCGCCTCGGTAGGCCACAAGAAATTTTTTTTCAAGCTGGACTTATCTAAGGGATATTGGCAGGTACCCTTTTCACCCGATTGAAAGGTGACTGCTTTCACGGTTGGCACGGGGCGCTTTCAATTCCAATATATGCCCTTCGGTATTGAGACGGCGCCAGCCACTTTTACGAAGCTGATGCGGAGCATCTTGGCCGATATTCCCGACGTGGCGTACTACTTCGACGATGTACGCATTGCAAGTGCGATATGGGAACAGCATGCCCAAACATTGTACGAGGTCTTTTCCATAATTGAGGCGGCTGGTCTCACCATCAAACCGCTCAAATGCGAGATTGGAATGGAAAGCGTCGCGTTCCTGGGCCACAAAATTGCGTCCGAAGAGTTGTCGCTCCTCACCAATAACCTACAGAAGATACAAGAAACTTCACTTCCGACAACAAAGAAGCAAATCTGATCCTTCTTGGTTACTAATGAGATTTTATTCCGAACTATGCTGGCCTGACCTGTCCTCTGTCAGATCTAACACGGGAGGGTCAACCTTAATTCGTGAGCTGGGGTCCCGAGCAAGAACGGGCTTCCAAGAGTTTGCGGGGAAAACTGCCTGAGGTACCGATTCTGAAACTTCTAAATTTTGACAGGGAATTCGTCCTGCGAACGGATGCTTCTGATGGAGGTGTTGGGGCCGTTCTGCTTCAATCGCATGATGAAATCCTGCACCCAGTTGCCAATGCGAGCCGCAAGTTGCTCCCGCGAGTGAAAGCCTATTCAACCATTGAGAAAGAGGCTTTCGCACTCGTTTGCGGGACCGAGAAATTTCAAGTCTTCCTTTACGAGAGAAGGTTTCTTGTTCAAACGAACCACCAGCCTTTGAAGTTCATAAAAGAAACAAAATCTGCGAGCAGCCGCGTTCTTCCCTGGAGTATTAAGCTTCAGGAATACAACTTCCGTGTCCGAGTATATTAAAATCAGCGAGAACGTGGAAGCAGATTACATGAGCCGGCTGGAATAGTTGTTCAGCTTGCACTAATGCCTAACTGCATTGTGTTGATTGTGTAATGAAACTCGTACATGATGTGCCTGTATATTTGTGCTTGCTTGATCATTATCAATGATCACTGACTTGTGACATGTGCCAAGGACATCACTGACGAACCAGAGTGTTGTGGTGCTGTGCGGGTTCTGATCAGTGCGTATATGGTGCGCGCCATGAACCGTAGTGAGTGACGAACGATCTTCAGTGCATCGGTCGGACCTAATCTACTGCACCTTTCTGCGGGGCGCAATAACTTCGTTCTCGGCGCTTGTGAATGTCTAGAATATTCCGAGACAATATCCTTCAGTGGGCGGCAGTGTCATAAGCTGCCTCACCTATACAGCGGAAGTTGCGGGATCTCCTGTTTCACATATAGAGCGGAACTCATGGGATATCCTCGCTCCTCTGAGCAGGCTTCGACATGACGTGCTTTCGGTACAGTGACCGCGCGTCCTTGACGCGGGCACTGCGCAGCCAGCCGAGAATATAAAAACGCATACTGCAGCACGCCCGCGACCGTGAGCTCTGGGAAGATTCAGTCTTCTGGGCCTCTCTCACGGCCGCTCTGGGAAGTGTCTTGTGTATCACCGGGCCCGCGATCAACGCATTGTTCTCCTCATCTGTACTGTCGCCGCTACCGATAAACTGAGCCTTCGACGCCTCATCTAGCAAGAAAGCCGTGAGAATTCCTTTTTGCCACAGTCTTTTCGTCGAATATTGTTTTCGCCTATGTTTAATTTTGCTCTGACGTAGTATTTTACGCTTTGTTTCTATGTAACCCTTGCCCATACATATTATATCTGGAATACTTGCTTTGTTATCTTTATACACTTCTTTTATCGCAGTGTTTTTTTTTTTCATTGTCGGGTTTTCCTCTCGTCATTTACCAAGTCGTCTTTTATTACTATCGTGTAGTGGTGTTTTATTTTTTTATTGTACTCTATTATTATGCAGTGTAATTTGGACTACTATCTATAAACATTCAATTGTTTGCAAAAGACAGTGACTTTCTTGAATTTATTCCTCAATCACACACCGGCAAGCGTACTTCACGAGTTAACCGCCCTAACTTTTAACTTGACAGTGACAGTGTAACATGACCACAATTTAGGTAAGCACGAAAATTTTGTGCCGTTTGTTTTTTCGCGCTTAGTGCTGCCTGGACACGACTTCAATTTCATTGTAGTGCAATATGCGCAAAGATTTATCTCGAATAATTAAAACGACTCCTTTTACGTTGTTACAAATAGATGTAGCTCTTTGGTGGGTTTATCACTGTTGTTCCTGGTCGCCTTTAAAATAACCTCTGCTGGGAGAAACAAGTACCCTAGCTGCTCCCAGCAGAGGTCAAATAGCGGAGGAGGAAAGCATCCGTCCATATATCACACTAAACTTTTCTATACCCTTTAAAGTGTAATGCTGACCCCGGGCTAACACCTTATGAATAGAGCAGCGCTACCTGGAACATCCTTCGTTGTACAAATGTTATTTGCTTGACATTGAAAAGGGGATAATATGTTTTCTTCAGGCCGCTGCGCGCGGCACCCTCACAGTGGCCAAGATACTGCTGCAGCGGTCTTTGAATTTCAGACACTATTTCTCACTTGCTTTTCCTTTGTATGCCCTTCTTCCATTTTACACAATTGAGGGTGTCCAACCGGAAACCCCTGATTGCTAACAGCCGTGCCTTACCACTGTCTTACCGTTTTTTACGTAGAGTGTAAGCCTCGAGACACGCGAACATCCTTCTTGCACCGAAAAAGGTGTAAAAATGTTTAGTGTGAGAGCTGCACTTCCGTCTGTCAAAATATATAATGCACTGTTTGCGAGGGCGAAGCAATATTTTAAAGAAATAAAGGCCTTGAGTCGCGTTTCACCACTTGCCATTTTATATTCCAGGGGGTCTATTTGCCTTTTGTTCATTCTTCGAAGCGGTTAGCACCAAGGTCCGCAGTGAATCATGCCTCTGAAGAGATCATTTTCGTTGCACTGTAAGCAACTAAGCAGTCGCAATCGTCCTGTTGTTGAATGACGAGAAGCAGTTTTCAGTGACTGCTAGAGTGAAGGGAGTCATCATTGTGTAAGATAATTGGCCTCAGCTCGCGCCTTTTATCTTTTAGAGCCAATAATGAACTGCTTCGATGGATCGTGTTCCATTCACTGTTGATAAACACAAAGGAAACTAGTGCAAACTTGAAAATATATAAGGCGGCTATGCATTTTGTTCTGACAGGATCTAATCTGCGACAGGCATTATTTTACGATCGCCCCCCCCCCCTCCCTCCGTGAAAAAAAAAAAAAAAAAGCCATGGCAATGCCTCAGTTTGCAGCACTCGTGCCTTACAACAGTTATTCATCTTGAAGCAGCTTGCTTACAGCTCGATATTTACGACGGGCAAGGTGTTTGGATTGAAGAAAGCTCATCTAATCATTAGAGATTCATTTGTACTTTAGGCTAAAAACCATTTAGTGCGAACATTCCACGAGCAAAAGAAGTGCAACAAAATAACTCAGCAAAAAGCGTCGAGGTTACCTGAAGCAACATTGCTTTTATTGAATGAAACGGCGATTGACCCTATAGTCAAGGATTGCGGTTGGCATGGATCACTTACTGTGCCTTCTCGAAAGTTTTAAGAGGCACTAGGTGAGTTGCGACAGCTTGTTGCAGGAGGAATTGTCCGCGCATACCGATTGGTGCGCTAGCTCAATTCTTAGCGCTTCCGAAAAAATATTGCGTATATGAATAGGTCGCTGACTGGCTTGATTTGCCATCTAAATAGTCATGACAACCACCCTAGAATGCCACGTGCGTGAGTCTTCACTCTCCAGTCGTTGACCGAGGCGTCTTCTCGTCAATCTCGCAAGGCTCACGCAAGGGCACGAGCCACACCCAGCGCTCTGAAGCTCGATAGCTTGCGCACCTTTAAAACAGGTGCCCTTCACTTAGCCTTCCCTTCGATCGAGGAAATGATACAGGCGAACAAACAACGTTATTTTGAGCATGGCACGACTGCGGAGCCGCGTTATGAACCGCAGTAAGGCAGTGCACAAAACAAAGCAAAACGGCCTGTTGTACGTCAAGCTTATGACTCCAGCTCTGCCATCTCCTTTTTTAATGCGAAAGCATTTCTTGGCTCATAAGTGCACGTATAGAGTCTGTGGACGAGCTGGTCCGCACAAACTGGCAATCATTTATTGTACGTCTTCTATCGTAAGTGGCGTCACCAGAGTGTGTCTAATCTAATTCGAGTGCGGCCGACTCAATGTTCGCCTCCAAATTTCCATGGGCCACCTCGGAAATTTGGCTCTCTGGATGCCCAAAATTTGACCTCGTCAGAATTTGACAGAAATCGAAATGTAATTCAATTCTAGTATGGCCAGTTCTGTGGTCATCTCTAAATTTACTTGGGCCAGCGACAAAAGTTGGCCTCCCTGGACCCTCGAAACTTGAATTCAGGCAAATTTTACCAAAATTGATGTGTAATCTAAGTTGAGTTGGCCAACTCTATGGTGACTTTCAAATTTTGGGTGGGCCACGCCCAAAATTTGGTCCCTTCACCCTTAAAGTTTTACTTCGTCCGAGTTTGACCAATAGAAACGGCAACTAAGCAAGGATACTAAGCGACGAAACGCATAACGGAACTAGGTACAGAACTCGCAACGCTTTCGTATTTCTGCACGTAAACGGATATGTGTACACCTGTACTTTCTTTTCTTTCTTTTTTTTTTTTTGCAAGCCAACGGCGGAATCGAATATATAGTCACGAGGCGGTGACAATGCCGTTGGCAAAAAATAAGGAGACGATCTTCACGGGATCAGCTTTTTATTCGGCTGTCTTGCGCCCGCAAAAGAGCTAGGCAACCGGCGGCGGCGATAGCAGCAAGCGGGCTCCTCGGTCGTCGAATTGAGAATCCCCATTTAACTTCTCAACGCTCAGTTTAAAAGCGGCGTAGAAACATGTAGATAAAACCGCGGGCAATGACTAGCATAATCGAAAAAATTGTAAAAATACAAGAGCGTGGCTGGAATCCTTCGAAATACATGCATCTCGAATCAAAAGAAATGATAAAGTGCGTCTCGCGACAACGCGCATGAACAAACAAAGAATACAGAAATGATGCGCGTGCTAGATTCACAATGATAAGCCCGGATGCCTGCGGCCTTATCATTGTTCATGTTATCAATGTTCCCGGCTTTCTGAACAGGACGGTAGCGACGAGGGCCTGGAAGGTCACGTAGGGGTGCAGGACGACGTAATGCAGCAGCATAGTTCATGGCTCCTGCTTCTTGCACTGGAGCAGTCAGAGCCGTCGCTTGAGCAACACCCAGTGCCTCACGGACGACGTCCGCGAGCGTCGCCACCTGGGGGTGTTGGGATGGTGGCAGCAACCTGCGGAGTTTTTCTCGGACGATCTCTGGGATATGGTTCCGAAGGCTGTCTTCGCTCGCAAGTGCGTTGCTGCATGTAGTGACTTGTGCAGGCTGGTTCGAGTGGTTGTTCGTAGTAGCGCATCCAGGTGTCCATCTTCTTCTCGATGGTAGACGCTTCGAATTCAAATTCCGTCACGATTTTTGGTGGATTTCTGAAAAACCCTGCAAAAAGAGACTCTATAACGCTTCGCATTAAAACTTTCACTCTCTGACCTTCGGTCATGGGTGAAAGAAGCACTTCATTTCCTCAACGTAAACCAGGATAGGCTCATTTGGCAGTTGAAGTATTGATTAAAGGAGGGCTTTGACTCTTTCCTTCCGAACGACACTTGCTGTCACAGAATAGGCGGCATCCTATAATTTGCCCATGTTGCATTTATACACGCGCGGAATTGTTCTGTAAACCCCATATGTTCACGGGACCTGTATATGTGACCATCGGTCGGGCGCGCAAGAACGCTTACGTGCACGTTGCCTCGGAACAGTGTAGCTTTCCCTGTGTTAGCTACACCTCTCTCCATGCTCGAGCAGAAGAGTACGTGCGGCCTGTGTCGTACGTTCCCCACTCAAAGTCACCCCTACTACTTCCTTTGTATATTCGTATATTCTTTTTTTCCCTGGCAATGTGACCCCCAGAAGAACCGAAGTTAGGGGCGTACGTGACTGTTGTTTTTGTTGCGCGTTATGTTTTTCAAACCTAAGATGGCGGCCATGCAGTGCTGAAGTGTGGTGTGTCTACGTGCGCCTTCCTCTGTGAGTGAACTACTTTGTGCGCTCTATGTGTGTGTTTTGTTTCGGACCCCGACCCTGCGCACAAGGCATCGTCGAAGAGGGTTTAAAAAAAATTACCGACGATTACGTTACTTCCTAATGCGAAATTTGAGCGCAGCAAATAAGCTGTTTCACCTTTTCGATAGATTGAGGCAAAGAAATCGAGCAACACATGTATGCGCTATCACAGAATTTTTTTTTTTATTTTTCACACGTATTCCTTTAACAAAGACTCCACTAACAGTTCTTGACAGTCATGAAGGAAGCTTTGTGGTCGGAGAAATAGACTGATATATGTTCGACTTGGTACACCAATGCTTGATTCTCAAAGACGAGATCTATACAAGTGCCTCGCGAGGTTGTCACAGCCGTGGGACGCGTTACGAGCGAGAGGAACGGGATGTTCTCCCGCATAAGTGTGAAGAAATTCCTGTTTGTCTTTATGTCAACATTAAAGTCCCCCACTACTAACATCGGTGTCGGCTCGGGCGGTGCACATATACAGATCCGCCGCCACCGATCTGGCTCGCTGATTGCCACCGCACAGGGGTTGCATTGGAGGAGGAGCGAAGAAAGGAATTAAGTTCGAGCCGGCGCTTTGACAACCGGAGACTCGCAGGAAGAGGGGGGAGGGGGGCGGCGTGTACACCCAGCGGCAAACGATGGGGGCAGAAGCGCGCGCAGCAAGCGGACAACGCGATAAAGGGAGGAGGGAAGAGATAGCAGCGACTGACTGATGCTGCTGACGCGATAGTGAGTCAACCCCAGCTGCGGAGTTGGTTTCAGGGACAACGCCGCCGATGCCGACGCAAACAATATGATACCCTCGCTTCCGCAGCGCCAAGAACCAGGTCTAGCCGTGGGAAGGTGGTCACGTATTCGTCGACGTGCCGGGCCTACGTGAAATAACCGGCGCGTCGGCAACTGAAGAGCACCCTATCCGCCACACAGGAACAGGGGGGGGGGGGGGGGGGACCCTCCCCTCCTCCTTCTGCATGGCGGCGACGGTGTTCTATGCAGTCACGTTATCTTGACTCTCTAGCGGCGTCAGTGGCATCCAGCGGTATCAGTCGGTCGCTGCTAGCGCTGGGGGGATGAAAGGGGGGCGGAGCTGGTTACGAGGCCGACGACGACGCCGACGCGAAACCTAGGAACGGACGCCAAAGAGCTGCGCTCTAAAAGGAGCCGCCGAGGCCACAAAGTCAGTCCGCCCAATTCGCTCCCGAAGAACGAAACCCGAGCTGCCGCGTGCTCCCGGGGGTACCGCCGCTCAGACCGCACGCTGCACCGGAAGGACCGTCGCCTTCGAGTGTCGCCCGTCTGCGTCGTCTCAGTGATGGACTGCCGCCGCGCTCCCCGGTCAATTGTATGTTCGAAACTGCTGTGAACTTTATTTCCATTACTGTTGCTTGAATTGTTACTTCCATTCCGTAAAAGCATGACACTGTAAACGTAATTCGCAGTATTTAATTCGATTGTTTCTTCACTCATGTCGTTGCCTTTTATAATGTTAATTGCTGCCCTCTAAATGTTTGTGTATTCCTTGATCTGAGCTTATAAACCTCTTCTTACTGTTGTTTCAAGTCAACGCATCTTCGTCTCATTCTCCACGTTTGCTTACCGGCTACGCCGGGCATCGAACAACCACCCCCCTCTTTTGTCATGTCTCGGTGATGACCTCCGGTGATTACCGAGCGTGTGACACTTGCAAAGGCAGTCAAAAACTCTTTCAAAATCTCCCAATTTTTCAAAGCTGCCTCGTAATTTTCGAACTATATACGGGCAAATCCTTGAAGAGCAAAATAGACTTGCCTTACCTTCGCTTCGTCGTTCCAGCCGTTGAATTCTGCCACACGGTCGAAAAGGTCCATCCAGTCTTCCGCATCTTCAGTGGGAAGTTCTTGGAAGCAGGGGTGCTCACAGGGTTGGACGAAAACCAAAGGGTGCTTTCTGCTAGACGGGTGCCATTTTCGGGCCCGGTGTCGGGATTCAGCACCTCCACCAGATGTCACGTGGTGGTGACAATGCCGTAGGCAACAAATAAGGAGACGATCTTCACGGGTATCAACCCTTTATTCGGCTGACTGGCACCTGCAAAAGAATAAAGCAATCGGTGGCGGCGATAGCAACAAATCCCAAAGTTCACTCGTCAGTGCTCAATTTAAAAGCGGCTTAGGACATCTAGATAAAATCGCGAACAGTGACTTGCATAACCGAGAACATTGTATAAATACAAGAGCGTGGCTGGAATCCCTCGAGATATCAAATCATCTGCCTCAACAAAGGAAATGATAAAGCCGCGTGTCGCGATAACGAGCATAAACAAAGAATACAGAAGTGATTCGGGCGCTAGATTCACAATGATAAGGCCGCATGCCTGCGGCTGCGGAAGAGAACAAAAATTCTAGAGGGCACTTTGGACCCCTTAAGTGCGATGGGGCGAAAGCCATTATAGCGCGGTGGATCGTAGCCCTCCACTACGGCCCCTCTATCTCCCTCTCTTCTTTCACTCCCACTTTCCTCTGTTCCTTTACGGCATGGCGCATGTGTCCGCGAAGAATTCTGACAGATACTGCGCATTTTCTATCTAGTAAATCAATTTCAAACGCCGCTGATGCCTTTCTGTACTAACGCCTCCTAGACATCTGGGTCTCTTTCTGTTTGCTGTGTGGTGCGGCGTTCGAGGAAGCGGCAAATGAAAGGCGCTGCATAGACGCCTAGATCGGACGCCCGACGGGGTCAGCCTCGTCTATGCATGATTCGCCTGATGACGTCATGGCTTGTCGTGACGGTACATGGCGCGCCCCTTGTCCAACACAACCAGCCTTTCATTGAATGCATCAAAGTTCACTGGCGTTCTACACTTCGTTTACAGGAAAGGAAAGGCGCGGCATCTGTTACTCCCGGGATCTCGCTATCATCCTCACGGTAGACAAGGGGAATTATGTAGAGCGTTTCCCGATCCGGGGCGTGACGCAGTTGGTAAAGCGCTGGGCTCGGGATCCAAGGGATAGAGGTTCGATTCCTGGTAGGTTTATAAGTCTATTTTTAACTCTCGCTCTCGAAAGCGTGACACCTCTGCTGACAACCTCCTGTCGACAACGATGAGGCATTAAAGGCTTTCGCCTCAATCAAACTCTGAATGAATAGCAGTCTTTTCATCTTAGCGGAGCACTTGTGAGCGCAGCAGCGGGATTTCGGTTTCATGGTTATTTTCCACCCTTCTGCGCCTCCAGCCACGGTAACCGCATTCTTTCATTCACTCATAAATCTATTCACAAGGATGACCTAATGAAGCCTAGAGGGTAAGTTTCATCACTCAGTATGTCAAGTGTGTACTCTGCACCGGCTCGTACCTTGTGACCGCAGTCGTCCTGCCAAGCGAGTGGAACGACAGTCACTAGGCGGCGCTAGCAGTACGCGTGAAACTCTATCCCAGGTCCCTGTATCAACAACTGTAATATCGTTGTGTGGCTTATGCTGAGTATAACAGCCACAAGTGATATAGTGTTGGATAGCTTATGCAGAGGATAACTGCTCTCGACAAATTGTGGGTCCTAAATAGCTAATTACAATAATTGGGTCACAGGGAAGGAAAGGCGCAGTATCTGTCACACATACCCTGTGGACTGTCCCGTGCAGTAAGGGAAGGGAGGAAGGTGGGAGTGAAAGTGGAAAGAGAGATAGAGGAGCCGTAGTGGAGGGCTACGGAGTAACTTCGACCACCTGGGGATCTTTAACGTGCACTGATATCGCACAGCGCACTGACGCCACTCCGTTTCGGTGGGGGAGAAACAGATATGTGTCCATGTGCTGTGCGATGTTAATGCTTGTTAAAGATCCCCATGTGGTGAGAAATTACACCATAGCCCTCCACCGCGGTTCCTCTTTCTCTCCTTCCACTTTCACTCCCACCTTCCTCCTTTCCCATACGGTGCAGGAGAGAAAGTGGAAAGAGAGAAAGAGGAGTCATAGTGGAGGGCTACGTAGTAATTTCGACCACTGTGATTAAAAATTGAAGTTTAGTTTATAGCATCGCCATATAGCGTTAGATAGTTTATTCGAGTATGATTGCACGCATAATTGCAAGGGTTAATTCTTTAAGGTTGAATAAGTTTGAACCTCACGACAGCGACCTGGAGGGGCGAGCAAAAACGGTCGTTTGAAGAGAAATTTCGCTGAGGCGAAATCAACCCGAAAACTCTCTCAGATCGGACTGTAGTCCAAAAACGCCATTTATTTACAAGCTGCTTCTGTTTCTTTTTTTTTTTCTTTTTTTTGCCAAGGGCCGTGATGCGATTTTCACACTTGTGAGCAATAGCACCGTGACGTGCCGTTGTGGGCACCAATAAAACTCCGATCACATAAAAGGCGTCATTTACAGTTAGTGCAGGTGATAGTGCCAGTCATACATGGCAAAATTACTTTTGAAAAGAAATTAAATTACATTACTACTTACTTTGCTTAAAATCGCAGGAAAGTGATTAAATTACATACCTCATTACTGCTCTCAAAAAGTAATGAAATTACATTACAATTACTTCTGCTGAGGAATTGAATTACTTTTAAATTACTTTCTAATTTTCATCCATGCAAAGACTAAGCAAAGCTAATACACAAAAACTAACTTGTTCTCCAGACGCGAAGCACACACATTCTTTCATCTTCCCGCGAATTTCCTGTGCCAGAGAGCTATTCCTTCCCTCTTTTGTAAAGCGCTTGCCATTACAAAAATAAGACAACCGCAAAAAAATAAAACAAAACAGAGTAGAAGCATAGTCGAACGGTCGTGAAATGGGTGGCGAACCCAGCGTCTTGCTGGTCCGTAGCTGTCTCCGCCATTTGAAGGGCCCGAAGAAACTAAGTTATTTATTGTTTCCGCAGTTCCAAGAATTGACGCCGGCACCTTGCACTCGGTAATGTTAATGCTACGGTGGCTCACGTCATGGACCCTTCCGCCTTTCATTACATCACATTACATTACTTCATTACATTACTAAATTACCAAACCGAAAAAGTAATTCATTACATTACAAATTGCAGGAAAAAGTAATTAAATTACAGTAATTTCAGTACTGTAATTCAATTATTGCCATGTCTTGGGCCAGTGCAGATAGTTTTGTTAGAAGGCAAGGATTGTTTGTTTTTTTCTTATTGCCTGGTCTTGACACACTGCATTTCACGAAAACAAAATCAACACAAATCACACGCATGCTATTTACATACGCTATTTACACATGACACACTAAAATTCACGCATACACATTGCGGATATTGCTCGAAAAAAAAAAAAAACAGTAGCTTACACCAGCACCGTGTCCTAAGGCAGCCAGCCCAATCGTTACCACAATCAATGACAGCCTTTGCGTGTGCGTGTACGAATGGGTGGGTCAGCAGGAAGGAGCACATATCGATTCCGCGGAAGTTTTTAGTGAAACAAAGAAGAGTGGATATTCGAAAGTGTGCACATGTGTGGTGATATGCTTATTTTATTTTAAAATACATTTCTAAACCCAGCTTCACTTAGCAAAATTTTCATCAAAGCAGAAACGCACCCTAAAACCAGTTCATTGTGACGTGAAATTTGTTCCATTACTTTCTATGGTGAGATAGGGTGGGGAATCGGAAATATTTCGTTGAAGTGGTGTTCGTTGTAATGGGATTCGACTGTATACTTTTCAAACGTTATCGGTAAGCAGAATCCAAAATGAAACGTTAGACCAAGCAAAAACCGTGTAACATAAAGCTAACGCTCGTCTAACTCGGCTCAAACATTGCTGCCACTGCCAATTTTTATCCTCATCGACGGGGAAATAGGGGTACCCCTACTTCCTTTTTACTAGCTATATTCAACATTGAAGTGCTCTTTGCTAGCGAAATGGCAGACGCAGACAGAAAGCGGGAGCATTAGCGCTTGTCCTGTTGTTTTGTTACCTTTCTGCGTCTAACGTTTTGCTATAGTAATACTTAACTTATGGCGGTAAATTGAAGTAAAATCAATTCTTCCCCCACAAGCTTTGTCTAGTTCTCTTTTCCACTCTCCAAGTGAGAACACATGAAATGAAGGCTCTGACTTCAGCGCTTAATTGCGGTAGAAGCCTGCTATTTACTCTTGCTTGCTTGTGTTGGTGGAACAGCGCGCTGCCCCTGATTAAGCATGACGAATGTTATAATTGCTCTTCTGCTCAGTTCATCCTTAAAAATATTATGCTTTATTTTGAAAATAGAGTTTGAATTGATGCTGTAGAAATGAAGCTTCTCAAACAGAACTGGTCTAATTATGAGTTTCATGTCGAATATACATACGCGTTCATATTGACCAAATCATTTAAATACTTTTCAGCACATAACTACTGTAACTTACATGTAACACATAGCATACACCCGCTAGGAAAGCGCCACTGTTTACAGGTATAAAAAGTTTTCTGTTTTTTTTTTAGTTACTGTTTAGGGAGATTTTATTCATTTTGTAAAACTTCACATCCGTAACTTTTTCAATACAATACCGTCAAATAGTTAAATTACTAAGAGTAAGCTTGCGGGGCATTTCGTAATAGGCCCGGATTATGCAATACTACATAAATTTTGGCAGTATATTCCTTCATGAAAGCAAGCGCTTTAATTCTTGCTGCATATCCCTTAACGGAGTTCCGACAGAAGCTCACGTATTCTTCGAGGCTGCAATCTGCGCTTGTAAACACCATGGCGGCCTAAATAACATCTCATCTAGGTGAATATAGACTCGCAATATTGAGGTGAGCTCTCACTGGAGCCCACGCGCTGCAGTGATGGCGGTTTGAAAGACGGACTCTGCAATGCACACGTTACACGCGCCTCAATGTACACATGCACCAGCACACCCAACAGCGGGCTCTTCTTGAGCGACGTGGTGGGGACAAGGCGTCGACGCAGGCAATACGAATTAAACATCAGGCTGCCATGCGAGTTTTGTTGCCGAAGGCTGACGTGCCGTGCGTTCAGGAAATGCTGAGATCGCGGAAGGACTACTGTAACTATAACAGCGTTGCAAGCGAGGGAGTGGGCCCACCGCCAGGGAATAGCTTAGGAGCCGTCACGAATATCGCCCATCGCTGCTAGTGCCTGCATCGCTGCTAGTGCATATTAAGGCATGTCAGTCACATGCGATATGAAGAGACAATGGTCATATCGGGGAATATTAGAAATACGCGCTGCACAATTTCAATGAAGGCTTTATAACACAGATGCGCTGATTATTGGAAGCGGTTTTGGAGTGTGTTCTCAGAAATTGGACGCAAGGTCGAAGAGAAAACTTACGGGACCGAGACGAACATTTGCATGATGGAGAGGAGGATTGCAAAAGTTTTCAGTTCTGTAGAAATTATAGATATTTTGTGATTGGATATGTACCTGGATATATATTTCAGAGAGGTGTTCTTCGGCGTCCGTTTCAGCATTATGCGTCTTGCAAAGATAAAGCATATATTTAAAAAGCTGGTCACTGCTTTTCTAGAAGCTCTTTTACTTTTTTTTTCTGGCGTGACGAAAGGTTTCAGATGTGGCCTGTCCATCATAATTAAGTTTGTGTAACAGCTAGTCATTTTGCTTTAGCTATCTACAAATACTTTAGACTTCGCGCCGGCATTCAGCGAAATTTCTCCCTGCAAATAGACGATTAAGTTTGTGCATCTCTGAAAAAGGGTCACTATGCAAACGGTTAGAAGAGAGATTCCGAGAGCACTGCAGAATCTGCACTGAAGAAATGCGAAAGACTGAGCGATACTGTTGCACATGGTACATTGCGCGCCCCTTGTCGAACACAACCAGCGTTCCGTTAAACGCATTAAAGTTCACCGGCGTTTTGGTTTGCAGGAAAGGAAAGGCGCAGTATCTGTCAGTCACGGAATCCCGATATCATCCTCACGGTAGACAAGGAGAATCATGATATGCATTTCATGATCACGGGCGTGGCACAGTTGGTTAAAGCGCTGGGCTGGGGAACCGAGGGATGGGGGTTGGATTCCCGATGGGGACAGCAATTCTATTTTTCTGATGACGTCATCGATGACGGACACGGTAGCGAATCATAACCCACAAAAGGCTTTCGCCTTAATACCTAACGTCCATTCATCAATACGTCGTTTTAATGAAAAACCCTCGGCCCTATCCCCGACTCTCTCGGGTCTCTCACAGTATTCAGTTCTGGGTTGCTTGTTCTCTCTATAAATGACATTGTATATGAGCATAAAGTAAACATTTCGTTTTATCATATTATTGTGTTGTCATCTGTGCCATGTTGTGAACTCCACATTTGATCAGCTTGAATTAAAAATAAACTGGATCACCTGATGGAATGGTGCAACATATATGCTCATGTCTGTTTAACTCCTGAAAATTACTGCAATGTACACAAAAGAAACAATGCCTCATTGCCTATGCTCTGAATGAAACTTTTTGACGCGTAGTTTTAGATGTAAGTACCGTGGTGTGTGTATTGGTGCCAGGGATCGTTAGAGGCGCGCATGAGTGTTTAGATAATGGGCCCAGAACTGACTGTGCCCGTCGCCGCACTCTCTCCGACACTCCAATAGGGGGGGGGGCTCGACGGGAAGTTGCTGAAAGGTATGCGCGGCGCCCAATGGCTCAGACCACAGTGATTTTGATGTTCTTACCGCGCTGTGCACTTTAGGAAGAGGATTACGCACCCAGTCAGCCATTGGCGCACGACGGAGGACCGACGGACGTCCTTTTTCGGAGACTCGAACGTCCGACGGAAATCCGTTTATCATCGGCATACGTACGCGGACATCCGTCGGACTATCTTTTGTAGCTCAGGATCACATCCCGCGGACGTCCGGCGGATACCCCGAGGCGGACATTCGGACATTTCCCGGAACTTGCTTGCAGGGCCTCATGTTGGAATAAAAATTTGCCAATAACATTCGTGTAAAGCTCAGCAAGCATGTGCCATGGAAAATTTCAGTCGTATACTAGTTTTTAATGCCTTTGTCGTGGAACAGTAAAGCAGACAACAGAATATGCAACAGGTGCTTAATTTCCTGTTCTCTGCTTCACATTCATTAACGCAACAAAGCATTGAACAGCAGTGGACCATTAAAATTTCCATCCAAGAGGCACATATGCTGCTGAGCTTTACACAAACGCACTCTCTCTAAAAACATGGGAAGTGCATATGCATACCAGCATGCGTGGTTGCAAAAACAGCATTTTGGGTTATTTTGAGGCTTTATTGTAAAAAATTGCATTAACATTCTGCACTAAAAATATCTATGGTAAAACTGCATGCAACAATTTACAGAATGGCATGGTTAAAAGCAGGCCAGCTGGAGTACTAAGAATCTGTTTGAATAATTTTAGATAATATCCTTGGCCGTAACAACTCTACCCCTGGCGAGGTGGAGGAGAAAAAGCTATTTAATGAAACCTAATATTTGGGAAATGGTGAAGAGATGATCAATTCCTCTGCAGGCGACCTCCGTAGGCCGGGATGCCGGGAGCCGCTGTTATCCTGCTCACTTGCTTGATTAGCATTTGCTGGTCTTTCAGGCCTAAGCTGGACAAAGCAGGCTGGGCTCGAGGGAGAATGAAATTCAAGGTATCTGTGCTGCACTTTGATTAGATCCAAGGGCAACTGCCAGGTTCCCTCAATTGCTTTTTCTAGATGGCACTGCACGTGTGCACCTCCATTCAGGAAGATCGTATAAATATGCAGAATACCAAAAGATACATAGACCTGAACATGGCATTCAGTATTATTTAATTAGAACTTGCTGTTGGGGGAGTTGGTTCATACTGGACAAAGAAATAGGATGCGCAAAAGCACTTTGTTCTCCTCTTAAGTGATCGTCCCTTTTGCGCATCCTATTTCTTTATTCAATATTATAATGTTTTTACGTCTTTCTCAGCATACCACTTTGGTAAAACATAGCATGTTATAAATGTTTGCTGCTATGAGCCCTCAGCAATGGTCGAGACACGGAGTGCACATGTCGAGGAACTAAGCATAAAGGATACTGTATATTAACATAAATCACAGCCACAGCATTGCAGTATTACACAGGTACGCATGGGTGGCAGAAACCTGCCTTTTTAAATAGCTGAACAGTCAAATTTCTAAAGTCATTGTTTCATCTTTGAAAGGAAGTGATCAATAATAACACTATTTAAAATTGTCACCTTTTTATTTTGTAAACTGCACAACGCTTTGTTGGTTTCCATGTACCCTTCCCGAAGACACTTCTGGGGCATGTCCGGGTCATATCGACTTCAACATGTAGGCTAGGAGGAAAGCGTCTCCTTAGAGCAGCTGTAAGGATGTAACTTAAGTTAGTGTAACTAATTAATATGCAAGTGTCCCCAGAATTCCCGACCATATGCGCCTCGGAAAACTCGTCGCGCCGTACGCGACGGCGCGTAATTGAATAATACCCAGAAATGTGGCGCAACAAACACAAACACATGCGAAGAGACACAACACACGCGCACACTACCAACTGTAACATGGATCTGAACACACACTTCCTCTTCACCACTCCTATTCTTCTACACCCAAGTACATCTCCTCATCCTCTTCTTTGCCAAGGAGATAGCACTTTCTTCCCAGCAGAACCGACGCCTACTGCCGCGATGGTGGAACGAGCTGGATACGCTATTTGTATAATGTAAATTTATTCTGCAAGTTGAATGCCGAAAAGGTGTGTGATACCGGTAAAAGTGCTTCATTCTGTTTTTAATGTAGAAATTATGTGCAAAATGTAAATATATTGTATTTAATCGTACATATTTTTTTGAGCGTGTTAAAGCTTTAATTTTGTGCCAGTTCAGCAGTGATGTCATTTTCTGCAGGCGCCACCAATTCGAACAGATTTAGCGCTGCGCAATATGCCAGCGTTTGGAGTAAGAAACATCATTCGCTGCACTTTAAGTCAGCATATAGAACATACCATCGCAGTTTCTGTAGAAACACTGCCTTGGGTGAAGTTTAATTCGACTTACTGGGTGAATGCACAAAACTATTGGATGATCCAAATTCCAAACAGCTTACGAATAAGCTCCATGTGTATTTCGTCTGTACTTACATGCAGCAGATCGTCCTGCGCTATCGAATTAGTCAAGAAAATAACCACTCAAGAAATTTTTGTCACGAATTCGCGTTCTCATTCTTGAGGGAGGATGTTGTGCCCTGTGATTTTCTAAAAGAGCTAAGTCTAGACACCGGTCTGTTCGTGCGCTCCGCGGGAAACTGTATGCAATGTTAACAAACAGTGCGCAGATTTTTCGAATAAATATGGCGTGTGTTCTGTGTAGAAAATTCTAAAATGCATCAAGTCTCAAACATAACAACATGGGGCAAATAGGGCGGATGGGATATAGGGGCCCTCCTAATTTTTATTGAACCGGGCCCTCACCACTGTTATTCCGCCCCTAGGCACCACCAGGCATTACAAGAGGGTCACGAAATCATCTACCAGTGGCTTCCAGGCCTTAGTGAAATTGTTGGCAACGTCTTAGCTCACGGTGTTGTTGCTCGATCGGCTCACGATACAACCAACACTGTCCAGATACCACTGATATTGCGAGGTAAGGGCTTCGGACTCTGTGAAAGTTTTAAACGGGTCTTTATGCAAATAAAAGCGACCCAAAGAAAAAAAAAAGGGCCCCAAGCCCTTAAAACCCAAGCAGCCGTTCTCGTCTGCTGCTGGAGGAAAATTCCTCTGCACCGCTGCTCGCCGCACTCCGCACATCGTGGTCACGTGACCCAGCCACGGTTCCAGGAAGCGATGGTCCGTGGGTGGCCGAGCCGGGGCTACCCCAGAGTTCCAATGCTGGGAGAGAGGAAGGTGACGGTCGCTCTTCGCAACCCTCATAAACATGTCAAGTCCGAGCCGGACGCTTTCCTTCCTAATGAGAGCACCGCGCCCTCGCTGGCACCCCGTGGCGCGGAGGGTCTGTTGGCGCGCTCACAGCATATTGTTCAAGAATTCGAGTGTTCACAGCCACCAGCTACTCGGAACGTAACAGACTCCTCCCCCGGATGAAGTCCTTCGCCGAGGCTGCATCCCCAGATGCAGGGTCGGGAGAAGGCGAACACAAAGCACAACACTCGCGCTTTGCTTTGCACGCACACATTCGCGGAAACCTCTGGTCGGTGGTGCCCAAGCGACGAACGACTGCCAGACGTCGTTTACTGAAATTTTGCCCCATGCTGGTCTTCACCGACCAAGTATTCAGCCCTCGGCAACACATGGAAAAAATAAAACACAAAACAGAACGAGAGTTCCGAGAGGCTTTCTTTTTTTCCTTTCATTTCATTTCATTTATTAATACTGTCAGCCACCATAAGGGGCTGTAACAGGAGTGGAAAATACAAAATGAAAAGTTCGAAACCCGCCGCCGGACGTACACCCACCGGTAAAATTGGGTACAAGCGTCCCCCGGCCCGGCGCCCGGCTCTTTCAGGGGTGTGCGTTTGGAAGAGGCTCTGCTAACCCAGCTGTTGTGCTCCCTCGGGAGCTTAGTTTCGAACAACCAAAAAAAAAAAAAAAAAAGGGCCACATAATGGGCTGTTGCCGCGCAAGGCGGACTTATTGTTGTCCGATGGCGGAACGAGTCACTGCCACATCGGCGCAACTATTTGGGCCGTGACCCCTTTTCCCAAGCATTTCACCCCAGAAGAGCCGAGCACCTGGCCGGAGGAAAGCTTGTGCCCATTTAAAAACCGGTGGGTAACCGGCGGCACCAGGGATCGAACCCGGTACCTCCCGAATGCGAGTCGGATGCTCTACCACAAGGCCACCGCTTCGAAACCTCAGCTTAGAAACCTCTGCTCAAACCGTCTGCATTTCCGGTCTCGCTTCCCTTTTTGTATTTTACGTCGAAGTTATGCTCCAGCAGTATGAGGCTTCATTTTAGGAGTCGGCCATTCTTTCCCGACATTTGCTTCAGCCAAGACAAATGAGAATGATCGGTCTCAACTGTGAATTTTGTACCTTGGATGTAGCAAGAGAGCTTCTGAATGGCCCATACCATGCATAGGCATTCCTTTTCAGAAGTGCTGTACCCTTCCTCTCGCGGTGTCAATTTCCGACTGAGATACAGCACGGGATGCTCCTCGTCGTTTTTGTCAATCTGGGAAAGTACGACACCTAGGCCGCGGTTGCTAGCATTGCACTGGAGAATAAAGGGTCGAAAAAAATCTGGCGAGACCGACACTGGCCGCGAAGTCAAAGTTTCCTTCAACTTTTGAAACGATTCCTCTCTGGCTCGCGTCCAGTTGAGAACGTCAGCCTCCTGCTTCCGCAGACTATCTGTAAGTGGACTGGCCACTTCTGAATAATTAGGGATGTAACGCTTGTAGTAACCAGCCATAACGAGGAAAGATCGCACGTCCCTTTTGGTTGTCGGCCTGGGAAAGTCACTGATAGCCTCCACTTTAGTTTTTAGGGGCTCACGCTTTCCTCGCCCTATTTCGTGTCCCAAATAAGTGACACCTGCTCGGCCTCTGGCACTTTTCTGCTTTAAGCGTCAATCCTGCGGTCCTAAGTCTCTTTAACACTTGTCTTACGTACGTCTTCCAAGTGCGACTCCCAGTCCCTCGAAAATACCGCCACATCATCTAGATAAGGCAATGCGAAGTCACTGAGACCTTCAAGCACCCGATCCATCAGTCTAGAAAAGCAGGTTGGGGCATTTTTCAAACCAAAACTCATTGTAACGGGCTGAAAAACCCCGATAGGTGTGATGAATGCTGCGTAGCGGCTAGCTCTTTCAGTTAAAGGCACCTGCCAGTAGCCTCTCACCAAATCAAACGTGGAGATGTACATTGCCCCGCTTACAAGCTCCACTCTTTCCCCGATGTTGGGCAGCGGGTAGATTTGGTCTTTCGTTATGGCATTTAGCCTTCGATAATCCACGCAAGGTCGTGGATCCTTCCCGGAAACTTCAACGAGCAGACATGGAGAGCAGTAATCGCTGCTTCCCTCTTTAATTACCCCGAGTTCAAGCATTCAGTTCACCTCTTTCCTCAAAACTTCTAGTTGCCTAGGAGACGCCCGGTATGGCTTAGACTTGAAAGGGATCTCGGATATCAATTCGATATCATGGGTTATCAAGTCGGTTTTTCCTGGCCTTTCTTTAAAGCAGTCCGAAAATTCGGTAATCAGGCTCTCAATATTCTCGATCTGCTTGGCACTTAATTCAAATCGGTCGATGGTGTGCCCGAGGATCTCCTGAATGCTTGCAGCCTGTTCTCTAAAGCAAGTAATCTCTGTAGGAATGTCGTGCGGCACATTTAAAGCAATGTTGACGACTTCTTTCCTTTGCAGAAATGGCTTTATTAGGTTAACATGGTAGACACTCTCTTCGCGTCTCCTGCCCGGCAGTTTTACCAAATAGTTAACCTCAGAGATGCGATCAAGGACTTCAACGGATCCCTCCCATTGCACCTCAAGCCTATGCTGCCGGTTAGTCCGTAATATCATTACCTTGTCACCAATCTCGAATGACCTCTTCCTGGCATTCCTGTCGTAGTAGCGTTTTGCCACCATTTGAGCTGCCTCCAAGTTCGATTTTACAATTTTCTAGTTTCTCTTAACCTCTGGAGTAATTCGAGCACATACTCTACAACGCTTCTATCCACTGGTTCGTCTTCCCATAGCTCACGAACTAGTCTTAGCGGACCGCGGAGATTTCTCCCGTATACTAGCTCTGCGGGAGCAAATCCGGTCCCTTCATGTGGCACAGTGCGCAGGGTGAAAAGCGCGCCTGGAAGGCAGCTGTACCAGTCCGTCTTTCTTTCCGAGCGCATAGCCCTCATTACTTTCTTGAATACTGCGTGTAATCTCTCCACACTGTTACTCTGTGGGTGGTAAACAGAGCTGTGTAGGATTCGTATCCCACATTTTTCGAGAAAAGTGGTGGTCAGTGCATTAGTGAATGTCGTACCCTGGTCAGTTTGTATTTATGCATGGGAATCCGACAAGCGAAAATACGGCTAAAAGACCATCAACTACCCCAGCCGATGTTGCTTCCTTAATTGGTATGACCTCCAAAATTTTGTCGCAGGACACAACAGTTTCAATAAATACTTGTGCCCTGATTTTGTTTTCAGCAACGGTCCAACAATGTCGACAACTCGGTGGAAAGGCTCGGAAATAGTCGGTACGTTCACCATTGGAGCCTTCCGCTTGTCTGTGGATTTTCCCACTTTCTGACAAGTCTCGCACGTTCGGACAAAATCCTGAACTTCTCTGAAACAACCTGGCCAGTAGAACTCCTTCCTTTCGTTTTGTTTATGCCAAGGTGTCCAGCCCAGGAATTGTCGTGGCAAAAATGCAGCAATTTCCTGCGATATCTAGTAGGTACTAAAAGCTGATCAAATTTCCTTCCTCGTTTATCTTTATAATGCCGGTACAAAACATCGTTTTTCTCCCGGAAGCTAATGTTCTGAGACGAGGTTCCTTCTGTCAAATCTCCACTAAATACCTTTAGAGTCGGGTCATTTTTCTGTTCAGACCTCAGCTTCTCTTTGTTTACCTCAAGTACCAGGCCAAGGCTACGCGAGGAGCGACAAAAGAGGTCTTTAACTCACTTTCTGTCTCATTAGAACGCTGACTGCTCAGTGACGTGTGCGTTTGGTCAGCCTCACTTTCCTTAGGTTCCGACATTTCAGGTCCCTTTTCACCCTTCTCCACCGCTACCTCAGGATTAACTGGTTTGCTGGCATCAGTTGTACTCTTCTGATTTTGGTAGATCAGCTTCTGAGAAAGTTGTGCTTTAGCCCGAGTTAAAGCCATCACTTGGGCTTCGGTGTCAGCGAAGCCACCCCTTTCACTTAGCAATGATTCCGAGAAGTTACAAAAAAGGTAAGGGTAGCCTTCGGACAGACCCTTCGACACGGCCGCTAATGTGTTTAGTGTGCCAAATGGCCCCTCAATAGAACTCAAGCGTGCTACGACCTGCGAAGAATCTCCGGGAAGCAATGCCATTAACTTTTCCGGCCACATGTCACGGCTAATGTTGTGTCTCTCGCATATCCTCTCAAAATTGATGAGATAGAGAGCGATGTCATCGCCAACTCTGAACGGCTGAAGCTAGTTCGTCATCTTTACGTTACCTCCTTGAGGTGTGACGGCACTTTCCCCGCGTTCTATCCTTGCCCGCTCCAGCCTTGTCTTTTCAATCTCGAGTTCCATCATTTTGCTCTCTCTCTCAGCTTCCAACTCAGCCTCCCTATTTTCCTTCTCCTTCTGCTTCTCCCGCTCATCAGCTTTCTCTTTTTCAATTCGGCATATCTTTTCGCAGGCGTCAGTTAGCTCGTCTTCTTCAAAGCCCACCTCCTCAATAGCGAGGTGAATTTCTGGCTCTCTCCTACTTTGGCTTATCTCTAAACCAAGTTCAGCTGCCAACAGCAGCAGTTCATCCTTACTTAACTTCTTAATGTCCATGGCTGATGAGAGCCGACTACACAGTTTTCAATTAATCGCACACCCAGTGGTGATTAATGAAATGTTGCCCGAACAGAACCCAGTTCTAGCTCGTCTGGCAATACGTAGTCGCTCCAGCACGCACCCAACCAAGAGTCTGCGATGGCCGCTATGCCTCCCGGAGTCACGAGCTGCCAAGTACGGCGATCCTAGATCGTCGAGGTTGCTCCTTGAGCGGTTGCTTCCACGCCTGGCCTTCACGTTGCGCTGCGAGCCACGTATCGGAGCTCCGTTGATCCCGGATCGTTGAAGACGCTCTCCCGTCAGCAGTTGTCTCTTGAGCGGTTGCTTTCACGCCTGGCCTTCACGTTGCGCTGTGATTAAGGTGACTCCCTGAGCCACGTAGCGGAGCTTCAACGATCTGCCACCAGATTATTGCGAGGTACGGGCTGCGGACTCCGTGAAAGTGTTAAACGGGTCTTTATTTAGATAAAAGTGACCCAAAGAAAAGAAGAGGGCCCCAGGCCCTTAAAAGGTATCGGGCTCCCCGAGCAGCCTTTCTCGTCTGCTACTGGAGGAAGACTCCTCTTCACCGCTGCTGGTCGCACTCCGCACATCGTGGTCACGTGACCCAGCCAAGGTTCCAGGAAGCGATGGTCCGTGGGTGGCCGAGCCGGGGCCACCCCAGAGTTCCAATGGGGGAGAGGGGAAGGTGACGGTCGCTCTTCGCGACCCTCATAAACATGTCAAGTTCGAGCAGGACGCTTTCCTTCCTAATGAGAGCACCGCGCCCTCGCTGGCACCCCGTTGCCCGGAGGATCTGCTGGCGCGCTCGTAGCACATTGTTCAAGCATTCGAGTGTTCACAGCCATCAGCTACTCGGAACGTAACACTAACAAGAGCCGGCGCAGCAAGGCACCTTCGACTGCTCGCCCGAAACGTGACTATATAGACAATCATTGTCTACGCCTACATGGTGGACATGCCGCTTGCACTACTTTGACCAATTACTTCAACTGCAGATAATAATCGACATTCTCCTTTGTGATGCTACAGTACTGTGTCTCCTGTAGCTAGGAGTATCGTTTAAAAACGCTTATTCTCATCTCATCGGAATGGCACACTCTCCAACGTGTGAGCAGTGCGGGTGTGATGAAACAATGACGTAATTGTGACTGCTCTCAATTTGAGCGTGAACGTGCCTTCCTGGCTGCAACACTCCGCCGCTTGGACCCTCGACTTCTCACAGAAGCTAAAATCCTGGGCCCTTCGACGACACCTTCATCAGAAAGGAAAGCAGTGAAGGCGCTCCTTATGCTTTTTAAAGGACTCGGGATTGAGTTCTAGACTTCAAGTGTACGCTTCCTACCGACTTTTACTATAGATCTCTGGACATATCACAGATTCCTTTCTGTGGCGCTATTTCTTTCTTATTCTCCCTTTGTTCCCCTCCTCACGTGTAGGTTAGCCTACTGGGCATAACCCAGTTAACTTCTGAGCCTTTCGATTTACTATTTCTCTCTTTCTCTCTCTTGCCAGGTGGATTGGATTAGCTAATTTCAGACTTTTTGAAGGGTTCAGTTTCTATCTTTTTGATCTTGCTGCTTGCTACGTCTACTCAGCCTACGATTAAAGATTCATCGCAGTGTCTTGAATATAAAAATGTTTTATGGTCATTTCACCTTTCGTCAAACAATTTTCAAGAAAAACTGCAACGATGAAACACGGCGCAAATAAAAAAGGTGTTTAACCGAAAGCTTTCCATCGCATTGATTCGCTGTGGCATCATATAATTTAGATTCAAAAGCGTTAGTGATTTATATGCAGTTCAGACGAGCACGACAGCTACAAACTATCTTAGCTGTGCAAAAGTGAATCCAGTGGCGGATGTCCGGCGGCTGTCCGCTGGGTATATTCGACCATCGGCTTTCATACGTACGCCGTAACTTCGGCGGACGTTCGAACTCGGCCACCGGGTTCGGACGTCCGTCGGACGTCGTGTGTCATCTGGGTACCTCACTAATACTGGAGAGGCACGCCACATGGGTTGTCAACCAATCGTCTGGCAAATTTACCCTGACTGGGTGCTATAGAATGTAGGCCTGGCTTTTAGAATTTAAAAAGCGGGATACGGAATCCTAAAAGCTGTTCTAGGATCGCGCAGATGTAATGTTTTATCGGCCATGACGAGGTAGCGGTGTCCGCTGTTTTAAGCCAGTTTTATCTTGTTTATTGTATATGCTGTTGCAATGCCTGCAATTGCCTAGAATTGTAGCTGTGCGAATTTCTGTGCAAAAAACTTTAGGTCATAATCTTTCAGTCCTGGCATCGTAAATTGTTCCACGACCGTCTCTGACGGGTCATTTCTGATGCGAGGAAAGCCTTCCAGTCGACAATTCTTAAGGCCTGACAATTACTGATGAGACGGGCGGAGAACCACAAGCATTCCCTGGTAGCATTATGTTTTCATTATAGCCAACAATGTGTTGGCAAAGTTACACTACCTGTAGAGTACGCTTAGGGAATATTCCTGTAGCCTCCTCCACCAAAGCTACTATCATTTAAATCTTAAATTTGGCCCATTTGTCTATGTTAATCTTATCTGTGACGCAATCACAGGTCACATTCATAAAGTGGAGAAAGTACACAGAAAGGCCGTTAGGCTTATTTTTAATATGGAATAGAATCTGTTTCCGAGCTCAATTAAAAGGAAGACTAAAGCGTACTTGTCAAAGAACGTACTGTGTTGTTTAAACCGATGAAACGCCATTTCAGTATAAACAGCTTCCACTCAATCCGAGAGAGAGTAATTTAATGATAAGAAAGGTGGAGAGGTCGGCCTTCGGCTATGACATAAGAACCCGTCATGCACTCACACTGCTTCCTTTTCATGTCTGAAACGTGATAGTGCGGTGAAATACTGTGCGGTGCGCGAGGGTGCGCTGTGTCCAAACACACGAACCCTCGGCCTCTTTCTCATCGTTTTCCACTAGTCGCAGAATGATTTTCTTCACTACTGTTCAAATGCTCTTTCTTTCATTGCAAGTCAAGAAAACGATATTTACAACTTCCTATCATTGCTTTCTCGAGCAGTTACCAACGTGACCTTTCACCCTTCTTACCCTGTACTCGCGATGGCCGTATTCGTATATTCCGGGCTTATATCTTTTGTGTAACTTGTGTATTATGGCTCTCGTTACTTGACTAGTAATTTTATTATATTCTTGGTAAGAATTCATTCCCGTATGAGTGTCTAAGCAATTTCGTTTTTTTTTTTATTTCGTTACATCTTGTCATTATTATTGCACTATTCCACACTACTACAACCTCTTTGATTGGATGAGCAGTACGACAAGTAAATTATTAAACTAACCCCCCTCCCCTCCTCTATTCCTTCCGGTGTCCGCCAGCCGCCCGCGGCTGGCGTCGGCCTCTTAATTCACCAGGAATGTTCGAAACAAAGTTTATCGATTAATGATCCAAGCGGGAATTTTATTTCGTGCTATTGCGATAATAGGAAAGGCGAGCAGCGTGGGGCTTACACGCTCTGCTCTTCAAGTTTCTTGTCGTTGCGGTCGTAAAAAAAAACACGCTAGAGTGGTCTACGGTACAATTGTATACCATTCTCATCTGTTTTTGTTACCACTCAAGTGCAAGCGCGATTAAAAGAATCTCGAACAGCGGAGGGAGCGTATAAACACCGCGCTGCTCGCATTTCTTTTATTCCCCCTAACTCTACTTTTATTCCCCTTTAATGTAAGTACGTTGTGCGTAGTGCTCGAACCTTTTAAACCACCCTAGGATATTTTTCAACCATACGACGAGATGCGGCAGCGTCCGCCGTTTGCGCCCTTTCGCTGCGCTAGGTATTCGTGCCGTGTGCTGCATTATGAAACGCGAAAGCCGTGAGTATAGGTTTCCCCATCTCCTGCGGGAGAAGCGTGGGAATAAATTACGTTGCTGTGGTAATCGACGCTGCCACTTATTATACTGCTTTTGCTTTCTCGTCCGACTTTGGCAATGCTATAGGCATTCAGAAGTTTATTCTCATTCTTGTGCGTCGCTGTGGCAACTTGAGATTTTTTTTTTTTTTTTTTTTTTTGCTTGGCTCTTGCACCTCTCTTGCAATATGCATTTCTGCGAAAGCGACGTGCGCAGTTGCGATATCGAAAACGATCTTCATTTTTAACAAATGAAATCGTGGTTTCAGCCAAACACGGGTTGATAGTTCCTTTGTTGTCCCCGAGAAATGCTGTAATTGCTACTGCTCCTATTTGACCTTTAATGTAAACTTTTTTGTGAGCAATTCTATCAGTTTTGTACTACAATGCAGTATTGTTGCGTTTGCGGTAGGAGACTCGCATGCACTGATTCTTTCGAGTAGTCAGTTCGGGTCTCTTGTGGTGTAAGTTCGTGAGGGCAGATGATTGGACAGGTTGGTGCGACACATGCAGGAAACGCCGACAGTGAAGTGTAACGTTGCAGGCACTAACGGGCAGCGACTTCTGGAGCTGTTGAGTTTCAGTAGTAGCTCGATATTACTGAACACATTAGATGTTATAGCTACAATATCTTTCCGATTAGGTTCTCTCGTGTGTTCTTGTGTGCAAGAATCCGAAATTGTTCGTTTTATTAAAGCAAGACAGATGGTTGGGTTTATAGATTTTAATATTTCAAAGCGATTCAGGCTAGGAGAGACGCTGCAGCCGGTGGCTACGGAAATTTCGACCACCTGCATAGTTCTTTAAGGTGCACTGACATCGCACAGCACGCGGGCGCCTTGCTTTCCGCTTTCATCTTAAAGCAGCCGCTGCGGCCGGGATTCGATCCCGCGTCTTTGGACTCAGCAGTCGAGTGGCCTAATCAGAGAGGCCGGCATTGACGGCGTGTCAAGAAATGCCGCACTGGTCGAAAAGGTTTGACGTGACATGTGGAGTGCCGGTTTTGAAGTATGATTAAAGAATTGCATAAATTTTGATTAAATGGAATCAAAATTGCGTGTTATGTTTTCGTCGCAACGTCGCTCAAACTTTATGAGGACATGGAAGAGTATGAAATAAATTAATTTCGTGACTGAAAAGAAAATTGGAACTGGGGCGAGATGGGAACCGAATCCTCCGTTATACTTGGATCCCCAGTCAGATACGCTACCCCAAGAGCACGCAAGCATTTTTTATTTCTTTGACCCATGGAAGCACAACCATGGAATAAAAATCTCTCTCACACACACACGGATCCTAAATCCCCAGGCTACATAACACAAGCCAATATTTCGGGCATGCACACTCACCCCCCTCATAAATACCAAAATCCTGGGAGGTACTGAAATACATCGAGATCAGGCAGCTATCGTCAGGATCGCAGGCACGTTCGTACTTAAAGCGGCACTTTCAGATATATGAGTACCTTACGGCTCTACTGATGAGAGTGTGTGACGTTGTAGAGAGGCTAATTACGGGGTTAATGATTAAGAGAATAACAAGATACGTATCCGTGAGGAGTGATTGTAGGCGAACGAGGATCCGCGTGGGAAGCGGCACACGGGACTCAATAATGATCTCTCGTCATACCATTGTAAGTGGAGCGTAAGTGCGCTCCAAATTTTTTTGTCAACGGATATACGTTAGAGAATCGTATTGCCACGTGACAATACCGTAGTCAGCGAAACAAACAGATGGTGTAGACCTGAAATCAACTCTTTATTGGCCTGACTTGCGCCCGCAAAAGAATTAAAAAACTAGGCGGCGACGGCGATAGCAGCAAACGTGCTATAACTGGTCGTCAGACTACAAATACACTCTCTGTTCGGCAGCTCACAATTTAATCTTGCCGAAGAAACATTTAGACAACCTGGCCAAAGATGACGAGAGAAAGCTGGTTCAATGTGGAAAGAAACACAAGTAGATGGTAATGATTCCACACACATCTCGGCGTATCTTGCGCGCCAAAGAAAATGATAAAGCTCACTCTCTGCGACACTGAGCTTGAGTGAACAAGGAGCAAAGAGATAAGACCGCGTGCCGCCGGCCTTTGAAAGCAACAAATAAAGATTACAATGGCTCAAGGCAGTATTAATCTGTCTCGGGCCAAGAAAATGCTTTTTACTTTCGCTTGAACTCGTCATGTTCCGCCATTGTTAACACTTCAGTGTTCTTCGCGGTCGGTTTCCCGAGGTTTGTGTTTTCTTTTTTTTTTCTCTTTCTATCTGTTTTGTTTTAAAGGCACTGGCATGTATATATGGGTACCAATCGGAATGAAATGTCAGTTCTCAGTCAGCACTGTGGTGCACCTTATCCTGTGCTTACCTTGTTTGTGTGCCGCAGTATGCACTATTCCCCCCAGTGTGTTTTCACCAAGGTCATGTTTTCACTTCGGCGCCATGAGGGTGTTTGCCTGATCAGAACGCAGCAGTGGATTGACGCCATCTGCTGTCGTTCAGCCGCTTCGTGGTTCTCAACGTGCCGAAAAGAAATGTGTGTCAGCATATTTGTTTTTTTGTCGATAAGGATCACGGAAATCTGATTGAATCAGTTTCTGTTCCGCCTCTCGCGTCAAAACAAGCGTGGCTGCCTTCTTTTTTTGCTCTTTTGTGATCCACAATATGTATCCGTGAGAACGAAGACGTACGTTTTTTAGCATGTCATGAAAAAACTAACAGCCTTGTACTAATTCTAGTTTCTGAAGCGAGCAATCCACAGGAGTAATCGCTTGCAAGTTCGGCTCACGCTCGACCTGCAGGCCGGCTTGAAGTCCCGCTTGCTCTTCTCCACGCAGCGCGCGCGTGACATAACGGTCCTTGTGTGCTACCTCGCACGTATAGGGAACCAAAGCTGGAGTTTGCTCCGCGACGCCAGCGCTCGGTTTCCAGCGGAGCGGAGAGGAACTACAAAACCTACGCGCATCCGCGTCCGCGCTGCGCGTGGCTGTCTGCGGAGTCTGCGCAGCCCGCTCGCTCGGGAGCGCGTGCTACGTTCAGCCGCGCGTGCACGCGGAGCGGGAGAAGGAGAGTGAGGACGAGGGGGGTTGGTGGCGCGTTTGCGCGCGCAAAGCCGGCGCTCTTTGCCAGTGGGATTTCTTAATTTTGCTTTTTTCTGTGCCCCGGCTGACATAGAGGCTGGCTGGAGGCATGTTTTTTATCGGTGCTTTTGAAAGCAAGAAATTATGATTAATTGATCGCCGGACATTGTTTTCAAAGATCACTTGTTGGCAGGCTCAGACATACATAAAAAAAAATGAACGCGAATTCGCTGCTTGAAGGCGGGAGGCAAACGACAGGTATCTTGAAGGACTTGAGGCGGCACCTCTTGATGCCTCTGTCCATGTTCACAGAATGAAGGGTCCAGCCTTCGAGTGCTCCTTCCTTTCCCTTTGTGACTGGTCACTTGAAAGGGGCCTATTCAGCTCTTTGGGGACAAACGTTTTAGGCAGTGCTGCCGGCGCCGTGGGGCCTGTTTTCGGCGCGTTTAGGATGCGTTCCCTACAAAGGCACAAAGCATGCCGCCTTACCCTTTGGTTCCTGCCGACACCGGCCAGGGGAAGTTCACTGCTGCGGCGCTGCTATCCGAAATCAATGACCTAGCTACCGTTAACGATGAGGGGTTTCTTAACGACCTGGGTCATTCCCCAGAAGCCGAGGCATGCCATTTTTGCGGCATGCCTCGCCCCCTGGCCCAGTAGAAAACCTGGGCCAGGGGGCGCTGCGCCGCTCTGTGCGTCAGCGCCCTCCAAGGAGACCCCGTCAAAATCTACGCGCAGCCCGGCCGCGTCGTCTGCTAGCCGCCGCATAGAAAAGCATGTTGTCGTCTGCTCCGCGCTGCTTTCTAGCACGTGTTTTCGCGCGCGCGCTCGGTTGTTTCTCTCCTCCTCCGGCCGCATTGTGGCCACCGTCGCGCTCTAACAATGAGGGGGGAAGAAGAAAGAAAGAAAAGAACTAGAAGGAAAATAATGACGGCGCACTTTTTTCGCGAAGCTTGTGTGGAAACGGTAACGGGATGGTTGTGGGCCTTTCTTTTTTTCCTTTTTTTTTTTTGGGGGGGGGGATATCTCGTACCGTTCGTGTGTCGTACTTCTCTAACTGGCGGTGCTGAAGCAGCCATCGTGGAACCGGGTCGGCCTCAAGAAACAGATATTCGTCATTAATGCGATCACTTTACGTCAATCATCCTATCCTCATACGCGATCCTGCTTCGGGAGCTCAAAACTGCGCGTTCGCTATAGGAGATAACTGAACTAGGAATTGCGCAGCGTAACAGTGGAATTAAGAAGACAAAGATTTCCGTGGAGAGATGTCCCCGTCTGCATGGAAAGTAGTCAGACATTTCCTCGCTGTTCGTCTCGTGGAGAGGAAACTGCCGCAAAAATGGCATGCCTCGGCTTCTGGGGAATGACCCAGGTCGTTAAGAAACCCCTCATCGTTAACGGTAGCTAGGTCATTGAATTCGGATGGCAGCGCCGCAGCAGTGAACTTCCCCTGGCCGGTGTCGGCAGGAACCAAAGGGTAAGGCGGCATGCTTTGTGCCTTTGTAGGGAACCCATCCTAAACGCGCCGAAAACAGGCCCCACGGCGCCGGCAGCACTGCCTAAAACGTTTGTCCCCAAAGAGCTGAATAGGCCCCTTTCAAGTGACCAGTCACAAAGGGAAAGGAAGGAGCACTCGAAGGCTGGACCCTTCATTCTGTGAACATGGACAGAGGCATCAAGAGGTGCCGCCTTAAGTCCTTCAAGATAAATGTCGTTTGCCTCCCGCCTTCAAGCAGCGAATTCGCGTTCATTTTTTTTATGTATGTCTGAGCCTGCCAACAAGCGCTCTTTGAAAACAATGTCCGGCGATCAATTAATCATAATTTCTTGCTTTCAAAAGCACCGATAAAAAACATGCCTCCAGCCAGCCTCTATGTCAGCCGGGGCACAGAAAAAAGCAAAATTAAGAAATCCCACTGGCAAAGAGCGCCGGCTTTGCGCGCGAGAACGCGCCACCAACCCCCCTCGTCCTCACTCTCCTTCTCCCGCTCCGCGTGCACGCGCGGCTGAACGTAGCACGCGCTCCCGAGCGAGCGGGCTGCGCAGACTCCGCAGACAGCCACGCGCAGCGCGGGCGCGGATGCGCGTAGGTTTTGTAGTTCCTCTCCGCTCCGCTGGAAACCGAGCGCTGGCGTCGCGGAGCAAACTCCAGCTTTGATTCCCTATTGTGCCGGGCGCCACACGTCGGCAGCGTGTGCAGTGTGTCGCACGTGCGATCAGCCTGCGAGAGGATGCCACGTCCGCGCGGCTTTGTACGTAAAGCCTATTGTTACCATACTGAGTAAATAACTGCAGTGGCTGCTCACGCCCAGCCGTTTTTTGGACAGTACTTGGACACTTGCGCGCGAGTGACGCGAACTCGTTCACCTTATGCATTTTGTAATAATTTACAAAGCTTCCCCTCTCATTTCTTGCAATCGCTCCCCTCTGTAGTTCTCCTCGCTATCCTCTCTCTGTCCCTTTTCTTTCCCACTGGCCGCCGCTTGGGGGCATAAGACATTGGATAGCGAATGCCGCGGCCAAGAACATTTTTCCCTTCCTTTTTGATGATTACTTTTTAATAAATCACTAACACCACCACCCCGGCGACTACGTGTGTAAAGTTTATATTACACTCGGTTTAAGCGATTTAACCGAAACCACTGTATGAATTAAGCTGCTTTAAAATGCACTGCAGATATAACTTGGCTGACCAAAACTTATAAACTTGTTTGGGTTAACTGAAAACTCGAAGTTTGAACGGTCCACGGACGCGTGCGTAGGTGGCATGAACAATTCTGGCGAAGCCTGAGAAAGCGGCACTCTTTGTCCCAAAGCAGCAAACGCGGCAGAGGTATCGCACACGCAGCGGATTTGGCGGCGAGAAAGAAGAGGCGAGAGTGTCTCTTTCGTGGTCGAAAGTAATCACAAAGTTATACATGTGTCTGCGACAAGGAATGCGCGCTAACCAGATAAGAACTGAGGGACTCCAGAGCTGAGCTGTAGCGCAGAGGCGTCGACAGAGCGGAATGCGAGCGCATTCCTAGCTTAGGAACCTATACCCTTTTTTCTTTTGGCACAGGCGCAATTAGTTGCAGCATAGAGATTTGAAGGTGTAGAGTCAGACGCCTAGTTTCGTCGAGACGGGCATAGTCGGTGGCGCTAACGTAGAGCTCTGACGGAGCCAAAGTCAGAGTGACGACCTTCTGCGTATCGTCCCGCAGTTTGTGTTACGTGTCGCACGCGTGATCAGTCTGCGAGAGGACGGTAAGTGCGCGCGACTATGTATATACAGCCTAATTTTATATACTGTGCAAATAATTGCAGTTGTCGCTCGCGCGCAGTCGTTTTTTGAGACATTTCCGCGCGAGCTATGTAATCTTGCGATGCGATTTCGTAATTCGTAAATAATGTACAAAGCTCCCCCTGTGCGACCTCGCTATCGTTCCGCTCTATTCTTCTCGATATATCCTCTACTTCTCCGTTTTCTTTCTGCCGGCCGCTGCTCAGGTACTGAAGGGATCAGATAGCAATTGTCGCGGCCGGCAACGTTCTTTTCCTTCCTTTTTGATGATTTTAAATAAACCACAACAAGGATATAAGTAGTCATAGTAAAAGACAATAACTGTTAGGCGGTAGTCTTACAGTAGGTCTACACGAGGCCCATCCCGTGAAAGGAAGGAATGTAGTAGGAAGGGATGCAAACCAGCTATCATTGAATATTGTGATTTACGGAACGAGCATGAACGCCGCCTTTAGTGCGCTGAGCACTTACTTCCTCGCTAGCAAAAGCGCCATTTCGTCAGGGGACAAACTCTCGGAGGATCACGTGTTACCTCGAGGGGGTTCATTAACGGATAAGCAGCCTCCCACGGTTGGGAAGTGACAAAACAGAGAGAGGGAAAAATCTGCTTTCGTCTTGTAGTGGAGAGATGAAGAGACGTAACACTCTGTTATAACGAAAAAAAAAAAAAAAACTGGATATAATGGAAGGCCTGGATATAACTAAAGTCTTTAGTTCGCTCACACTATATAAGCGAGTCGAAAAGGCATATGCTTTTGCTTTTCCTCCACATGGATAAGTCTGATCGCAATAAATTTAAGCCCCGATTTAACATCGGTAGCACAATCACTAAGTTTCACGTAGACAAAATTAATCATAGTGACTGGGCTAATGTACCTAAGTTGCATTTAGTTTAACGATATAAGGGGGGGGGGGGGGGGTATTGATTTTTTATCTAAAAACGGCGCACATAAAACACGGAGACAGACAGAACAGAACGGAAAAGAGCGGATTGTAAGAGTAGTCCAACTTTATATTTTTCTGTATGAGAAGCTTCAAATAACAGCGACATTGCCCTTTGGATTTTATTTCTGCTGAGAGTTTTTGCTTGATTAAGTCGAAGCGTACCCCTACCCTCGCCTTAGTGAGCGACCATATCGCAAACTTAACCTCTTTCCGGCTTCCTCCCTATACAGGACATGTTGCAGGACAGAGAAATAGCATAAACTACTGTTATTGTGGAGCGGAGGGAAGTAGCCCAGTGGTTTTTTTGCCACCCCCTCGTTCCATCGCCACATTTGAGCGGTAAAATCTAAATAGCTTGTTTGAGGCTGAGAATACGAGCTGTATATAGAGCTCGCTTGTCACCTTGTCACCAGGACAGCTGCGAGAGAGTAGGCTGCAAAAAAAAAAAAAAAAGAAGAAGAAGAAAAAGGGCATGGAAGAAAGGTAGGAAGGAGAATAGTATGGTGAGGCATTTGCCGCTTTTCTCGACTGTAAAAATCTCCTAACGGATGGCAGGTTCACAGTGCTCGCTCTGCCCCCCGTTGTACGGGTAGTCCCGCTAGTGCTCAGTGAGTGGGCAGAGTTGTGTTTGAGGAAAGGGTATGGTAAAAAAGAAGAAATTAGCTGAATAGAAAGCAAAGGCGCGACGAGAAAGCCGCAAGAGAATTTCATGAAAGTATTCTACGCAAAAGAGAGAAGCAATTAAATGCGCAATGAAAGGCGTAGCTAGGTGACCGTTAATTCTCTCTACACTGCACATTGCACTAATGATCATGCATGCTGTGTGGACAGCGGCCCCTTTTGGTAAATGTATAGACCATAGTGCAGGTTAAATAAAGGTTATGCAATAATCAACTGCGTCCACGACACGCAGGAGGCGCACTGGGGTTCTCGTACACCCGATTCCTTTTTTTCCTTTTTTTTTTTTTCTCGGGCATGCTAATATTGTCACCAGATATTACAGGAGCCCCATTGGTTGTGTTTTTTACGTACTGAGAAAAAAGTACAAATTCAGTGGATTCTAGTGCGCTGTCTTTTGGGGAGGAAGTGTCGCGACTAAGTTGGCTGCGACAAATCAGGACTGGACTGCCAACTCACTGCTCGTCGGGACGACAGCGATCCAATGTTCATGTCGCTTTCCTTCGTAAAGCTTGTTTGGGTACGTGGAAACCATTGCATCTGGTGAGTGAAAATGTACACCATAGCAAAGCGCGACACAGCAATACATATGTGATCAAAGAATGCCGCGTATACATTGAATGAAGTAGGAATGCGACCGACGCCTGTGTAGATTCGCAGAGTCTCCCCGTGCAGCGCGGTCGGGTGCGCGTCTCCCGGATCGTCTACACTCTCCGCAGCGAGGGGTGCGCGCATCACGGTCCGAGTTACTCCTGCACTGTGCTCATGTCTCACCACCTATTTAAGCAAGCCAGAAGTCAAGGTAAATATTTCTAGGGGGCTCCAGCTGGTAAAGACCAGCTGGAAGCTGATCGCGCTCTCTGGCCTCCTCCTACCTAAACGGCACAAAACTGCTTCAGCAAATATCCGTGAGATGGCGGAAGATGCCAAGCCCCACAACCTTTCAAAGAGGCACCCAAAAATAGAGATTCGTGCTTTCGCTGTTACTTTCTGTCCACGATGCTAAAGCTGACAGAGGTGCAACGCTTAACATGCTCAATTTTTGTACAGCACTGATGTAACACTTTACTGATGTATTATAGCTGAGCCGAGCATAGTGGCGGTGCACGGCCAAAACGGCACGTCGTGAACCCGCTGCGCTAAGCTTCTTGCCTTTTTAAAGACTATTTGCAGTGTTGTTGAGTGGCTGTTTTGACTCCTTCCTGAAAGAGAGAGAGAGAGAGGCAAAATCTTTATACGATCCCTTCTTCTTGCTCACATAGGGGTCTAGTTTCAAAGGCACTTTTTAAATTGTTGTCAACTATGCAGTATTATTTTATTAGATGCATTTTTCACACGCTGATGGCGATGGTTTAAGTTTCGATGCTCGACAAAAATTTGCCTTTAAAATATTTTGAGCGTTCGCAGCGAGTAAATAAATATTCGTCTTGAAACGAATGGGCTGCGTTTTTTAAAATAGCCGCGATCCAAATGTCGATTATTACAAGTTACATTTTATGAACACATTGATATGTTCTCAGGCATAAGTTTCGAAATACTAGCCACAGGGAACTCTAATAAGCCGGCAACACAAGTCTACTTACTTGGCTTGGTGCTAATTACAACTCCGGTTTCACTTCTCACGTTTCACTATCAAAATGCGCTTAGCCCTCCCCCATGGAGATTGATAGCGATGGGGTGAGGGGGCAGCATATATCTTTCTCGTGCGGTTTTGGACAGATATCTACTAAATATGTACAGTTGCCGAAAACCTGAAATTGCCGCGAGTAATTAGATTTGTCTCCCGCAAATAAAGGGGAAGGTGACCACTCAATCGAATAGCCCTAGGAAGTGCTATAAACACGTACGATACACCCACATTTGTTTCCATCCTTCTTATCAAAAACTTATAGACTCCTCGGGGGCTTCAGTTTTGTGCGGTCGTTGTTGAATCTGTAAACAGTGCCTAGAAAGTTGGCAGAGATACTGGTCTGGGCAGGTCTCCTGCCCCTGTTTCTTGTGCTTTCACTTCCATATTCTCATTTGCAACGCGCGGCGTCTTTCATAAGCCCATATGAACGTCTATCAAGTTAGAAACAAGAGCTCAGTCGCTCCTCTTATTTTCTTTGAATATCCAGTGCTTTAGTAGAATATCAAGAATAACGCATTCATCTTTTAAGACTCAGCTTACTCGCGATAACTGGAAGAGCAGCTACGCTGTCCTATGTGAACAAACAATTTGTCATAAAATATGTGAACTTAGTTTGCAAAAAAAAAAAAAAAGTAAGAACAAGTAAGCACTGGAGTAATCCTTTTTTTTTAGTTTTTGCCCTGAAACCAAAGTAACCCAACTTTTGGATTGATTAAGGTTTGGAGAAAAGATTAACACAATAATTATCGAGATTTCCTTTTTCTTTTTTACAAGAGCACCAATATTTTTTTTTAATTTATTCTCTATTTTATTAAAAACGCGTTATTTTTTTTTTTTTTCGAATCCTGGCTCCTGTTCATAAATGTCAAACCAAATCTGCCAATAGTGCGTGTTAAGCTCACTCTCGTTTTGCATGCCCAATCTGCCATATAGAATTCCATCTATTAAGAAATTCGCATTCCGAAGATAGAAAATTGGCTCTAAATTATCTTGGCCTGCTATCTTCAGATGCAGTTGTCGTCACCTGTCAACGCCTTGATGCCTAAAAAGTGGGCATTTAATAAATGCAGCCGTCCAGTACGTATTCCCGGCTCCAGCTCACGCCCCCTGGGGCACAAGCCCGAGCGTGCTCAGGGATCGGCCCGGGCCCACCAATCACTACGCTACCCGGTCCGGTCCAGCCCGCGGGAGGCCGGGCTCAGGGTTTTGGGTAAGCCTGAGCCCTTGAGTGCTCTAACCCACCCATCCGCGTGGAACAGTGGTGTGAAAACAGTGCGCGGGGAGGCTGTTTTTGCCTTTTCTTGTTACTTGCAGACCGTGCTCTGTTCAGTTTGTCAGCATCTGTTGGGTGGTGCGTGTGAGTTTGTTTATTCGATACTCATAGGATGAGTTTGTGTGTGAAGGGTCACGTGGCGTTGCGGGCTCACCGACTTCCATAGCGGGCTTGTGTTAAGGAATTCGACAGTCACTTGCCGAACCACTTTTTGTTGCTTGCTCGCCTCGACTGGTCCTTTATAAAGAAAATCCGAGTCTGGGAGGGAAGGTGTATACTATTCGGCGCAGTGTCATTTGTGTTCTAGCGGGCTATGCTAGAAGGAACAGCCACAGGGCTCCTGGACTAAGAGGTCCTACTGGGAGTGTTTAGATTTTTTTTTTATTTAAATAAAGTTTTTTCCTCCTCCTCCTTATTTGTGTTGGTGTATGCTTGTGTTATGGGAACATTTTTCAGCAGGGCGCTATGGCCTCTGCACGTCACGCTTTGTTATCAGCTCGAATTAGCTTGAACGCGAGCTCTTCGTTTGGTACCCTGCTGCACTTGCTTTCCCTTTACCAAATACACTCTTTTCCATACTTTCCTAAAAATAAGAAGCCCTGGTGTGCTAGAAAAGCTTCAAAACCACCAGAAGCAAATTAAGTACTGAACTTCGGCAAGCCAAAGTTGCTTACTTTGAGAAAATGCTTGTCATCGTATTGTAGCATATGCGCTGATGACTAAGAAGCGCAGAGGTGTGAGGGAAAGAAGAATTTCTTTCTCTATTTCCTATCATTAATTTCTTTTTTTTTTTTAGATGTAATTATACATCTCAAAATCTAATATCTCTGCGCCCCAATTCTTGGCCGATCCCCCTGTGTGGGTATGTGCCATTAAATTAGAGGAGAACAACAACAAGCGCGCTAGCTCCAAGACTAAGCTCTAACGCTGTTTCTGGACTCTGAGCCCTGCCCCGGGCGCAACTGTGAGGGGCCTCGTTTACGCGACATTTGGTGAAGGTGCTGGGACGACTTTCATGCACCGGACGCCCCCTACAAGCCGGGACCCAAGCCCAGGACGCACCCTTCAGGTAGAGACCCCAGTACATCAGACAGCGAAAAGAAGGCTTTCATTACACCTGACGGTCTATACGAATTCCAAGTCATGCCCTTCGGCCTTTGCTCCGTGCCCGCAACCTTTCAGCGACGCATGGGCAGCGTTCTTGCAGATCTCAAGTGGAAGACTTGTCTTGTATATTTGGACGACGTAATTCTATTTGCCCCGAATTTCGAGGAGTCCTTTCGTCGCCTATAGACGCTTCTAGTATCTAGTAGATCTCTTCTAGTAAGAAGCGATCAAATTTTCGGACCTCACTCTCAAAGCCGAAAAATGTCATTTCGGTTACGAAGAGCTGAAGTATTTAGGCCATGTCAGTTCAACCAACTTTGCCAATCAATTCAATCAGTTCAACTAATCAACCCAACGATCCCGAGCTTCGCCAGGTAATCGACTTTCTTCAAGGTGCCGGCAGCATGATTCCTAAATCTTTTCGTCGCACTTTGTCCTCTGTGTTAACGTGACAGCGTTCTCACGAAGAAACATTTTACCGCCAGCAGTCGCCAATACCTCCTCGTTGTACCAGCAAGCTTACGGGACGAAAATGTTCAAGCCTGGCACGACGAAACCACAGCCGGCCACCTGGGAGTCACTCGGACGCTATCCAGAACTAAAACACGGTATTACTGGCCTCGTTTGTCAAGCGATGTGGCACATTATGTTCGAACGTGCCGTGACTGCCAGCGCCGAAAGTTTCTGCCTCTGAAGCCAGCCGGTCTTTTAAAGCCCATTACACCAACGTTCAGACCATTCCAGCTAATACGGATGGAACCGTTCATTACTTCCACCTGTGGGAACAGCTACTGACTACCTGACCCGCTACGCGGAAACCGCTGCTCTTCCTTGTGCTACCGCCCTTGAAGTTGCGAAATTTTTCGTTCTTCAAATTATCCTGAGACATGGCGCACCAGAGGTTCTGATTACAGACAGAGGAGCAGCATTTTCTGCAGAGCTCATGCAGCATATCCTTATTCTTAGTGGTACCTACCATCGCCGGACAACTGCACACCATCCCCAAACAAATGGCCTGACGGAACGTCTGAACAAGACCATTGCCGACATGTTGTCGACGTATGCATGGACGTCCATCACAAGACGTGGGACGAAGTATTATCTTACGTAATATTTGCATATAATACCGGCGTCCAAGAAATGACCAACATGACTCCGTTCAGCCTAGTTTACGGACGAGAAGTGACGACCACGCTCGACGCCATGCTGCCTCATATAGACGAAATTCCAAATGACGATGTCGCTTCTTTTCTACAGCGTGCCGAAGAGGCCCGCCAACTTGCACGGGTGCGAATCCAGCAGCAGCAAGGCCGAGATGCAGAACGCTACAACCTGCGGCGGCGCACTGAAGAATATCTTCCAGGTGACCTTGTCTGGGTTTGGTACCCTATTCGATGATGCGCACTCACTGAAAAACTCTTGCGCCGTTATTTCGGTCCCTATACCGCGTTCTTCGACGCGTTGGTGATCTGGACTCTGAAGTCGTTCCTCATGAAGAACCAGAGCCCCGACGTCCCAAGCGTTCTGATCCACGTGGTCCGTCTGAAGCGTCTTCATGCCAGACAACAGCGACTACTATTCTGCCCCCCCCCCCCCCTGCCCCCCCTTTCAATTTAGCATCGGGCTGATGCTTCCCGAACAAGGGGGCTAATCTAACAGGCGCTGACGACGAAGACCCGCAGAGGTGTGAGAGAAAGAAGAAGCGCGCTACCTCCAAGAGTGAGCTCTAACACTGTTTTTGGGACTCTGAGCCCTGCCCTGAGCGCAACTGTGAGGGGCCTCGTTTAAGCGACAATATATTAACAGCAACCGGCTGCAACGTGAAAAGTAATAAATAGTGCACTAGGAGGAGACGAAAGGACGTAGTCCTCGAGCAAATTATTCACAGAAACCAGTCAATTACCCGCCTGGTACGTGCTTGCTGTTTTCTCAACAAACGTTTCATTGGATCGACACCGTACACTAGCGGTTAACTTAATTAGAAAAGATTCAGACTCATCCTGCTCTGAAAGTATATTCATCTAACCCACAGATGATGCAGAAGTGTACAGAGCCTTTATGTCCCTAAATAACAGCAAAGCACTGGACAATGATAACCTTAAGGTTAGGCTAATTAAGTACGTTATAGAATACCTCACACCTCCACTTACATATATTTTCAACCTCTCTATCGAACCTGGACAATTTCCCAGCGCTATGAAGTCTAGGGTCAGCTGTATATAAAAGCGGTGATAGAAACTTACCGAAAGACATTCCCATATCCATAATACCCGTCTTCACTAATGGTTTTGTAAAGATATTGCACTACCGTTTTAGCCGATTTTTTGAAAAGACTAATCTGATTTCTGATGCATATATTGGCTTCTGAAAAGGACGTTCCACTGAGTCAGCTTTATTAGAACTGAAGGATTATGTGCTGCAAAAGTATTGAAAAGAAACTAATAGCTCTTGCCCTGTTCATCGATTTCAGTAAAGCATTTGACTCTCTAGATCACTGTATTCTAACTGAAAAGCTGTCAGTTTATGGAATTCGCGGTAAGAATTTATCTTTCCGCGGATTCCATAAGCGGGACCTTTATCTTTGCCCCGCCGCGGTGGTGCAGTGGTTAAGGTGCCCGCCTACTGTGCCGGAGTTCCCAAGTTCGATACCGACCGCCGGCGGATGCGTTTCAATGGGAGCGAAACGGAGTGGCGTCCGTGTGCTGTGCGATGTCAGTGCACGTTAAACAACCGCAGGTGGTCGAAACTTCAGGAGTCCTCCACTACGGCGTCTCTCATATCCTGAATTGCTTTGGGACATTAAACCTTACAAACCAAACTACACGAACCCAAACCAATTTCTGGTAGAATCATATTTAGCAGATATGCAATAGTGAGTGTACATTAAAAACCTCCAGTCATCTTCATTGTCTGTAATCAGAGGTGTACATCAGGGAAGTATGCTTGGCTCTATTTTATTTAATATGTACAGTCTTTGTCAAAAATATACCGCCCAAGGGGTTCGTTTATAAGCCCTAACTGTAACGAGGCTCCTGGAAGCAATACTGGAATGTATGGGTAAGCTAGAGAAGAGAAAGGATGAAATTTGTCATCTACGAGGTTTCGAACGCTGCAGATGCTCAACGAGCTTTGTTACGGTGCTTAGAAGCAAAACACTTGGGCTGTATATTTTTGACAAAGGCTGTACATAAACGGAATATTAAACATTTATAAGAGTATTTCATCATCGTTGCTGATGACTGCAGAGTTTTGCTTTCTTGTCCTGATGCGAATGAGCTAATCCCTATATGTAAACAACTTATTAGTCGCCTTCATCAATGATTTGATGCCAGTCGGCTTAAAATATTTATTTATTGTAAGTACCGACAGCGCCCATGAGGCATTATTGTAGGGAGGATACAACTACATACAATAACACATGCATAGAAGATATCGGGAAAATTGTTAGCAAGGTAACACAACACACTAATAGAACACTAAATGAATTCACAAGTAGTATAAGTGATAACCTAGCATACATCAACACAGCGCTGGTAAACGCACGAGGTCTGGAAGAAATATATCACAACATTATTTCAACAGCACTTTGGAAGTTAGGTGCACAAACTACATCATTCGGAAGCTTATTCCAGTCCAGAATTGTGTTAGGATAAAACGAATACTTAAATACATTAATGTGGCATTCATAACTCTTAATCGTGTGCAGTAACCCCCGCCGGGATGGCGCAGTCGATAAAAACAAAAAAAGACGGGATGGCGCAGTGGTTACGGCACTAGACTACTGCTCCCAAAGATGCGGGATCGAATCCCGGCCTCGGCGACCGCTTTTCGATGCAGGCGAAAAGCAAGGTGCCCGTGTGCTGTGCGATGTCAGTGAACGTAATGAATGCCAGGTGGCCGATATTTCTGGAGCCTTCTACTACTACTGCGTCTCCATAGCCTCAGTCGCGTTGGGACGTTAAACCCCACAAACCAAATCAAACTTTCCTTCTCAGAATGTTATTACTTTCTTTATGGAGGAGCATTAGTTTTTGTGCAGCCTCTATCTTCCACCAGTATTTTCACATATGGCTTTTCTACAATAGAGAGATGCAGGCTAGTTTGTGGCTAGTATTAGAATGCATCTTGAAACTGCGCACAAAACGACAAGCGACGAGGAAGAAACAAACACGAGAAAGTGTGCTTTGTCTTGTTGCTTTCTTCCTCGTCCCTCGACTTTTTGCGCGGTTTCAAGATGCGTCGAAAGGGCTGAATGCGAGCGCCTTTCTGTTTAAGAAACCTCTACCGCTTCTACTCTTTCCCTTTTTGCGCATGCGCAATTAGTCGCAGCGTACAAGTTTCAAGGTGTAGAGTCAGGCGTCTTGTTTCGTCGAGGCGGACATAGACTGTTGCACAAGCGTCCTTGCTTTGCCAGGGCCTAAGTCAGAGTGTGACCTTCTGCATGCTACCTAGGTAGCTTGTACACTGTGTCGCGCGCGCCGTCAGTCTGCGAGAGGACGCTGCGTGCGCGCGGCTATGAGTAAAATATTTTTACTATATTCTGTAAATAGTTGCAGTGGCCGCTCGTGCGCAGTCGTTTTCTGCACAGTGCTTGGACACTTGCGCGCGTGAGGCGCAATCTCGTCTACCTTTTGTAATTTGTAAATAATGTACAAAGCTCTCCGGGCCTGTCCGTTCCCCCTCAACCAAATCCCCAATCGAAAGACTCGCTCGAGTTGCTTATTTTGAGGTACTCAAATGGCAGCGACACAGGAACAAGCTGGATTTCGTCGTTGATTAGTTTGTGCCAAGCCTGCACCTGTCGGGCCCGATTACATTGAACAAGCCCGTACTACTCGTGCGCTCTCAAGCCGCCCACAAAAGCAAAGGCAAGAAAGAAAATAAAAAGCAGAAAATATTGATTGCTAATTTTCGTTCACTGTCTAATCATCAAGGTCTGTGACGCCCCACGGTGTGAGCATAACTGTAAAAACCACCAACATATACACACACACGCATCACTAATATGTGTTTATATACAGGTTTGTAAACGGTAAAAACAAGCATCCTGCCTTTTTTACGTGCTTTGTGTGCCATTGCTTCTAATGCAACGCCGTTTTCCTAATTTTGCACAAATGTTTTTACGGCTTCATTAAATTTTTTTTTTGTGATTTGATGCGTTGTGATTCTGCAGGCGTTTTTCTCTCGGATACTTTTTTTTTTCTGTTAGGAAAGGAAAAATAACCTTTAAACTTGAAAACCGCAGAGGTGCTCTTGACACGAGGGAAGTGACATCAGCGAAGATTACGATAATTGGGCCTAATTTGTTATAGATAATGAACAACTTTCACAAGCGACAAACGAACTGAATGAAGGACGAACTTATTTTAAACAGGAATGGATTTTTGCACTGGCGTACGTAAGTGTCACGTGGTGATGACACTGCGAGATGGTTAAAAGGCAAAAATCATGTGCGAAACTGAAATGAAAAAGCGCACAAGTAGATCCCCACAAAGAATCAAGCTCATCTCGTCAGCCTAAGCAATTCCACTTCTTTTCCTGGCAGTGACATCGACATGCTGCCGATGTATTTTTCTGTTATTGCAGATTTGATTTCCGAGACCTCCATTACCTCTCTCTCTATATCGCTCTTCGAATGAGAAAGACGCTGGTTCTGTCAAACATTGGCTTGCACTTTTTTAAACGGGTAAAATGCGAGGCCAACTTTCCTGGGTGGGTGACAGATCGACAATTGTCGGCTTGTAAAGTTGGTCTTCATGTGCGAAACTGAAATGAAAAAGCGCACAAGTAGATCCCCACAAAGAATCAAGCTCATCTCGTCAGCCCAAGCAATTCCACTTCTTTTCATGGCAGTGACATCGACATGCTGCCGATGTATTTTTCTGTTATTGCAGATTTGATTTCCGAGACCTCCATTGCCCCTCTCTCTATATCGCTCTTCGAATGAGAAAGACGCTGGTTCTGTCAAACATTGGCCTGCACTTTTTTAAACGGTTAAAATGCGAGGCCAACTTTCCTGGGTGGGTGACAGATCGACAATTGTCGGCTTGTAAAGTTGGTCTTCATGTGCGAAACTGAAATGAAAAAGCGCACAAGTAGATCCCCACAAAGAATCAAGCTCATCTCGTCAGCCCAAGCAATTCCACTTCTTTTCATGGCAGTGACATCGACATGCTGCCGATGTATTTTTCTGTTATTGCAGATTTGATTTCCGAGACCTCCATTGCCCCTCTCTCTATATCGCTCTTCGAATGAGAAAGACGCTGGTTCTGTCAAACATTGGCCTGCACTTTTTTAAACGGTTAAAATGCGAGGCCAACTTTCCTGGGTGGGTGACAGATCGACAATTGTCGGCTTGTAAAGTTGGTCTTCATGTGCGAAACTGAAATGAAAAAGCGCACAAGTAGATCCCCACAAAGAATCAAGCTCATCTCGTCAGCCCAAGCAATTCCACTTCTTTTCATGGCAGTGACATCGACATGCTGCCGATGTATTTTTCTGTTATTGCAGATTTGATTTCCGAGACCTCCATTGCCCCTCTCTCTATATCGCTCTTCGATTGAGAAAGACGCTGGTTCTGTCAAACATTGGCCTGCACTTTTTTAAACGGTTAAAATGCGAGGCCAACTTTCCTGGGTGGGTGACAGATCGACAATTGTCGGCTTGTAAAGTTGGTCTTCATGTGCGAAACTGAAATGAAAAAGCGCACAAGTAGATCCCCACAAAGAATCAAGCTCATCTCGTCAGCCCAAGCAATTCCACTTCTTTTCATGGCAGTGACATCGACATGCTGCCGATGTATTTTTCTGTTATTGCAGATTTGATTTCCGAGACCTCCATTGCCCCTCTCTCTATATCGCTCTTCGAATGAGAAAGACGCTGGTTCTGTCAAACATTGGCTTGCACTTTTTTAAACGGGTAAAATGCGAGGCCAACTTTCCTGGGTGGGTGACAGATCGACAATTGTCGGCTTGTAAAGTTGGTCTTCATGTGCGAAACTGAAATGAAAAAGCGCACAAGTAGATCCCCACAAAGAATCAAGCTCATCTCGTCAGCCTAAGCAATTCCACTTCTTTTCCTGGCAGTGACATCGACATGCTGCCGATGTATTTTTCTGTTATTGCAGATTTGATTTCCGAGACCTCCATTGCCCCTCTCTCTATATCGCTCTTCGAATGAGAAAGACGCTGGTTCTGTCAAACATTGGCCTGCACTTTTTTAAACGGTTAAAATTTACGCAGAGTTTGCAAGGCGCCCGTATACTCCAGCGGCAGTATACCCCAACTGTGTTACATTTCACATGTTTTGTCTCATACTTGATCGCGCAGAAATGAGTTCTCGAAACCGTACTGCGACATTCAATTCTGCGCATAAACCAGATAGCTGGCTTAGGGTCAAGACAGCCACTGGAACTTCCCGCCCGTCGGAAATCTTCTTGGGCCACGTGAGACTCTGCAGTATATATTGTCACGTGGTGGTGACCAGGGTCGATGACACAAATGAAGACACAGGCTTGATGGTACGGAAATTAACTCTTTATTGGGCTGACTTGCGCCCGCAAAAGAACTAAGCAACTCGGCGGCGGCGATAGCAGCAAACGTGTTGGTCGATCTTCGAAAAAAAGAATGCTCGTCACACTCGTCAACGCTCAATTTAAAGGCTGCACAGAACAATCTAGATAACGTCGCAAACAGCTACCAGCACAGGCTGGAACATTGTGGAAAGAGACACGAGTGGCCGGAGTCTTCGAGATAGATCTCGGCGCATCTTGCGCTACAACGAAACTGATAAAGGTGTGACTCGCGACATCGAGCATTAACAAACAAACATTACGGAACTGATACGCGATCCAGAATCAGAGTGATAAGCCTGTATGCCGGCGGCTGTTGAAAAACAACAAATACAGTCTTGAAGGTTTCGCGGCAATATTACACTAGATAACAACGGGTCACGTCTTTTTCTTAGTATCTTCTGAATCCTTTTTTTCTTTGCAAGCCAAGTGCTGTGCGCAATTTTTCTGAAATCAAAGCCAAGAGGGCATCAAGGTGGCCACGATAATTTTGCTTAAAACTCCATAACGTTCCAAAACCTCCCGCCCTGACAGCAGTCGAAGACGGGATCTAGAGGTTCGGCGCAATCACGTTCCAGGATAAATTTGGGCCAGCGTCGGTGTTTCTTTTACTTTGCTGCAGCAGTATCTAGAATCGCTGTTTGTTCAGTTTGATTGAAGGTTTTTTATTTTTTTGTATTTTTGCAGCGCACTTGAATATGCATTGGCTCTAGTTTGGCTCCAGTCCTGTATAATTTTGGATAGAAGTCACGAGATTCCAGGATTTAATTTCCTATAGTCCTTCGTTGCAGATATGCAAAAAAAAAAAAAGAAAAAAAAAACACGGGGAGAATTATTGTGAAACGATGATTACCGTAGTATAATTAACTTTAAGCGATTTTGCTGACGTCTGATGGTCGACTGAAAATTTACTCCGAGAAAGAATAAGCATGCGCATACCATACAGTACTAAGTAGGTAAAATTAAAACCTCCTCCGCCGCATTCAAATGCGGCCTCATGAACGCAGAGTAGTTCGGTTCTTTCGCCCTTAGGATTAACATTTTCATGTATTTATCTTTCAGCATGCCCTCTGCATCTCTGGTAGCTGGAACAAAATATGGGGCGGGGCCGTTTTTTGCATTTACGTTAGAAATGCATTAGTTCTGCGAGCAAGAAAACAAACGATACCCCGCCGGAGTGGCGCAGTGGTTACGGCGCTCGACTACTGTTCCCAAGGACGCGGGATCGAATCCCGGCCTCGGCGGCTGCTTTTCGATGGAGGCGAAAAGCAAGGCGCCCGTGTGCTGTGCAATGTCAGCGTACGTTAAAGAACCCCAGGTGGTCTAAATCTCCGGAGCCCTCCACTACGGCGTCTCTCATAGCCTGAGTCGCTTTGGGACGTTAAACCCCACAAACCACAAGAAAACAAACGTATGTTTACTCCCTAAAATAGAAGATATATCCTCCGGGCATTACAAGTTAAAATAGAAAGATGTCCATTCATATGACAAAAAAAGAACAGACAGCTAACTTAAATGAAATGTAACTGTCAGCATGAGCGTAAAAATATAGCAATGCATAGAACGGGTGCTACCAAAAACGCAGCTTAGATGAAGCTCGAAAGTTCTTTTTTTATTATTATTATAAGGCGTTTTTTTTTTTCGGTGCTAAAATGAAAGATAGCCGTCAATGCGGGGAGTGAGTGGGGCGGTCCGCGTTTTTTATTTTTTCATTATTCTTATGGAAAGAATGCTACAATTTCAGAATGAGAGTATAGATATGCTTAAATGGATTCCCGTGTGGCCATGTGTCAGAGCTTCATTGTGTGACGCTTTAATGACCGCCATTTTTGTTGTTTATTATCGTGACCGGTGCACTGCGGTCACAAAAATTTTGTCTCCCTCGCAAGCGTGCCTGCAAAAGTAATCGGCGGACTACCAGGCACGGAGCCGTCTCCAACTTCTCTTTTCGTGCCCACCCCTGCCCCAATGTCCGAAACCTTCCCGCATTACCTCACGCCCCCAGAGCGAGCAGCCGGCTCCATTGTTTGCGATTAGCCCCTACCACGGGCTTGACGTCGGGGCTCAACAAGCACGTCAAGCTTCCCCGCGAGAAGGGCAGGCCCAGCATGGGCCACTGCTGGACAATGGGCGGCCATTTCGAGTCAATGTTCGAGAACGGCAACTTCAAGCAAAAAAAAAAAAAAAAAAAAGAACAGAAAAAAAAAAAAGAGCCCGCGCTCGAAAGGGAGCGTCCCGACTCGACACTTTTGTCGAAGCGTGGTAGGCTGTTCTTGTCAGCAACTTGACGACCATGCCACTAGCTGGCAGGCCTGCAGGACACACCATCCGCCGAGAGTGGTACGAGCGTCGGAGATTCAATAGCAGCCCGGCCGCTGCATCAGGTCGTCACTGGATAACTCCTGCGAATAAAGAAAAGTGGCGGACCATGCAACAGCTCCTTCCTCATTGAAGCATTATGAGACGTCCGCCGCCAGAAAATGACCAGTGAGGCATAGCCGATCGCTAATAGTTAGGTTACTACTACACGATGCCTTGTTTTTCATCACTTAGTTGCGTTTCAGCACAACGAGCTGGGCATGTTATATTGGGCAGTTGAAGGCCGTCAACATGAAAGGTGAGTCTCGGTTTTAAAGTTTCTTAATCGACAGTGTGGTTCAATTTTTCGAACATCAAAAGCATACATTTGAAAGCTGGACGAGTTGGCTTTTGAGTATTCCACTTTCATAAAATGGCGTCTATAGCATTTCTGGTACATGAAATACAGACGGCGTTTGTGTATCTGATAATGTTGAAGAAGATAATATGGCTGCCACCGAGGAAAGAAAGTTTGATACACGATTAACCACATTTAAGGCTGGTAAGATGGACAAGGGTATCTGTCTGCGTGGCTTCCATCACAGATTCATGCTTACATTTCGTCACCGTTAGTGAGCAAAGCCAAGTACAGATCCTCTAAGTAGTGGGTTACATTAAACAAATTTTCGTGTCTGCGGCAAAAATGTTCTCAGGTATGCTTGGTGCAACACAGCCCAAATACTAACACACGAGACCCTGGTTCCAGTTACTTTCCGCAGTTATGCACTTCTTATTTGCGCGAGCCACCTTCGGCAGATTACCACGACGCAATAAAACGTGCCGAACAACGACGTCTCTTACTAGCTTTGTTGAACGCTCACAAAACCCTTAATCGACGTTAGCTATTCCTGGCGGTCTTTTATTTTTAGATGGGAGTACTATGTTGAACAATAATTTGTAATGACCCCAGGTGGTTGAAATTTCCAGGGCCCTCCACGATGGCGTCCGTCACAGGCTGAGTCACTTTGGCAAGTTAAACTCACGAACAAACCAACAGTTGATGTGACAGTGAGATAGTCGGCAAGCTGCTTGTAGATTGAAGGCCAGCGCATTTATGTAAAAGTGTCGTGTTGCGATCTGGCTGTAATTGGCGTCGCCCAACATGGCCGACACGATGTCATAACTTAGCTGTAGTGAGAAGCTCCTCGATAGCCCTGCCTGCAATGTCGCTCTCGAAAGCAAGTGTGTACGAAAGTAAGCACGCTTTAAGGTATGAGGGCACTTTTATTATCCGGCATTTAAAAAAAAAAAAAAAACACCAATTTTTCAAATTTTAACTTGTTTATTTGCACAGTAAATTCTGAATTATTAGCAAACAATTGTGCTTCTAACTAAATCAGTTCCAAATATACAGCCATATCCACAACTCCCTGCACATTTTGCAAAACCCAAACTAGCAGGCGAAAGAACAGCGCGAAACAAACTGGGGCGAATGAACACGCAAACCCAGGACAGCGCCCGTCGTGTACGTGCTTGCGTATTCCTTCATCCTCGTTTGCTTCGAGCTGTTCTTTCGCCATTTAGCCATGAACCAACAGCCCAGGCAAAAGACTTGGTTCGACAAAACTAACATTCCCGTTTTCCTAATAAAATATTTGTTTTGTTTTTTTTTTGAACCCTTGCTTTTTCCTTCTTAATATTTTATTTGTCAATCATGGTTATTTTTAGCCACGTATGTAAATTTTTATTTGCATTAAAAAAAGAAAACGCCCACCAGAGGGACGGACGACATTTTGGCAACGTAGGTTGCGAGTTGATGAACTTGCGAACTCATTTTGTTTCGAAATTTCATTTCATGAATTTATGCAATCATTCCTAGATTATTGCAAAAAAAATTGAATAAAACTATTCCGAAGGTGACCAAGTTTGCAACCTTCTGAGAATTCCGGTAAATCGAAATTGTAGTTTCGGTTGCAACGTGTGTACAAAATATTTCACTGTTTTAGCTGTGTTGCTTTTTTTTGTTTCTTAATTTCGAAGTATTATAATCAAACTTAATTCTATGCATGATCGTCTATTATTGTTCCCATTTAACTATAAAAACGTTCGCAAGAGGGACGCATGACATTTAGACCACGTAGGTGATGTACTACATTGGAACGTTACCGGGCGGATTGAACCTGCAGACTACTTGTTCGAGCCTCGTGTACTTCTATGCCTTCACCTCGTTGTTAACGCGCTTTAACTACATGAGAAAGGTGAAAGCTTGTTTGAAAGCTTGCCTCACAGGCGACCAAAAGCGAATAAAGAAATCCTCCCGCCGCTCTATCCATTGGTGCCGGAAGAAACGCGAGGAAAGAAAAAAAGCTAGCAGATGCACACGCAAGAAAGATGAAGAGAAGGAGCACCTTGGATATAAATGTAGCCAATTTTGACCCTCCTGGGCAGTGCTATATGACATGTTTAGTTATATGGACTCTTTTTTTATACTTTCTCTTGAAACTCAGTTCTCTATCATTTCAGGTTTCATTATTATTCGTAGCTTTTTTCACCGAATAGACATATTAATGAAACATGGCACACTTATGAATTTCCACTGTGCAATGAACCACAAAAAATAAAATTGGATGATAACGTTTATTATTGTTGCATCTGTTTTAAAAACATTCCTTATTGGAAACCATTGTTTTTGGTAATTATTCCATTAAAGAACGACAATTCATGGTAGCGTAATTACTTTGCATCATGAAACAGCTGACTTATTTATGTATATAAATGCAGAATTAATTTTCGTTGTGGCGAGGTATCTAAGAGTTATGATTGCTGGCGTGTAATGAAGTAAATTTTGACAATAAAAGTAAAAAAAAATATTCGAGTGTATGAACTTTCTAATTTTTGAAATAAAAGGCCAAATTTAATATAAGCCACAATTGGTTTTATTTTTTGTGTGTGTGTGTGTGTGTTTGATATCTGAAAAGCGGCCTCCTACATTAAGCCATATGCACGGTGTACCCGCCAAATTTAGCAAAGGGTTAAAAAATAAAGCATTTGAGGTAGGCCACAGCACAGTCAACGACACAAAGCTCACTTTTCTCTCGAAAGGTATAAGCAAAAACTGAATTACAACGTTTGGCAGTAACGTAAAACTGGTCCTAAATAGGGGAAGCTTTAGTGCTTACTAGAAGCAGAGTAGCAGGAAGGAGCACACTTAGTGAAGGCCGCTGCGGGGTCGGCCTCGCGGCCGTTCCCGACCTGGCTGAGCCACCGGTTCATCTCTCGTCGCAGTGGCTTCAAGGTAAGAGCGGCTGCCTCGCGCGGTCCTGCATAGAAATTGAATGGCATTGTAGCACCTTTCTACGCTACACACGGAGGTTTTGATTTCGGCGCTCACAGGCGCTTGGTACCGGCTGAAAGAAGAATAAACCTGGGCCACGCGAGCTCTGTGGGCAAGCACGACACAAGTAGTCCTGTTCTAAGAGCCAGCCACACTTGTCGCTCTCTCTAGTGCTCCGCTGTTATTACTGACAACATCCCCATAAAGACTGGCGTGGCGCATGTGGTACATTGTCCCTTGCGTGACATCATATTTCAAATCAGCAGCCATATGGCCATAGGTGTGAATTTGAGATGTTTCTGACGAGAACTTTTGATTACTGGCTAAAAGTTACTGGAAACTGTTTATCGCTGTTAACGTGAAAGTTCCTCGGAGTAAGATTTTAAAGTACGGATCGGTAATGTATGTTAAGAGATGAAGTCCAGGGTAAACCTGAATGGCCTATATGCAGCAACCACGAGTGGCAATTTTCGCAGTGTTAGTAAAACGCCACGTATACCCTAACAATATTCATCGAAACAAAACACAAGTAAAAACCAGCTGTCATACGATATTAGATTTGAACTATGTTGCAACTAAGTGACCAATGATTCCTAATTACAGCGGTACGCGAACTGAGTGCCTGCGTTTTCATCAGAATGGCTTGGCTGCCACTATGCTTGCCCAGGACATCATAGCCGAGTGTATCGATGCACGCATTCAACACGCACATCAAAGCCCACCCGTCACCCCTGAGATCATGACAAGCCTAGCGTACCCCAGCGCACTCGACTAAGGATTGGCGATAAAGTGCCAGCAAATGAAGGTGCGAGCGCAGATCTGAGTCGAGTCACGAGGTATCCCCTCGCTACTTTACCAAAGCCCGTGCACGCTGATTTATTTGCTGACACTTTATCGCCCATCCACTATCACGTTCACTGCTGGGAGAGAAGGTCATGCCCACGCCTTGCTGGATTCTCGCTGACGAAGGCCCACGACGGGGTCGAATTTATAAAGTATGTAGGTAAAACAGTCAAATATATAAGCATTGCCAACGCATACTTGCACCAGCGTGGACTTCAGAGACTAGACACATAGCGTGGACAGGAAACAAGAAATAAAAAATAGCATTTTTCAGCACGGACCGTCTAAGGCACAACGGGCTGAGAGAAATCTTTCGTATGGAAGAGGAAGATATATCTTGAGAATATTTAGGTCCGCTGAGAGTTGAACCCGATGCCAGCCGTTGTGAAGAGGAAACGCGACGACTTGACCGAAGTAACCGTCGTGGTTGACTTTGCCGCACGGCACAAGAAAAACGTGGGCAAGAATACTTAATTGCACGACAGCATGTCTTGTGGAGAACGCATATCAAAAATATTTAACCAACTTGTGAGAATCCATCCAGAACAGAGCCGCTCGCTTCACTACACGCAACTACAGCCTTCACTGCAGCATTACAGCGATAAAACTTGACATCGGCCTCGAGCCTTTAGACATTCGCCGTTCCATTGCGTTTTTGTGTTTATTTCATAAATACTATTACAGCACAAGGCCATCTCCATTACCTCTTGAAACGCGTACACGCATTTCACGCCGCCTCGTAACCAGTACAGCATAAAACACATACACGGGAAAATCCCCAGCTTTTAATTCATCTGCACTTCCACGCGCCATCGCTCTTTGGAATGATCTTCCTGACAGCATCGCATGCATCTGCAACAATCAACCATTCCAGGATCAGCTACGCAAACATCTCACATGACATCGCTTCTTATCTTTTATTTTATTTTCTTTGTCGCAGTGTATATTTTTTTGTTGCTATTGCGTTTTGTTTTGGTGCTTTGTGCATCTTATGACTTGTACAGTGACTAGTGCTTCCGCATTTTTTTCTTTTCTTCCTTTTACGAATGGTATCTGCCGTATGTCCGGCATTCATGCTACAAAGTACCTTGTATCCTATGTATACTTCCGCTTTAAGTTTTGCCTCGTAAAAAAGTTTTTTTTTTTACTTAATCTTTTGTATGTCATGTTGTATCAATTAGTTTCTTTTGCACATTTGCTGTCATTGCCCCCCTTACTCAATGCCCTTCTGGACCCTGTAGGTATTATAAATAAATAAATAAATAAATAAATAAATAAATAAATAAATAAATAAATAAATAAATAAATAAATAAATAAACAAATAAATAAATAAATAAATAAATAAATAAATAAATAAATAAATAAATAAATAAATAAATAAATAAATAAATAAATAAATAAATAAATAAATAAATAAATAAAGGCATCGATGAAGGCCCCCTCTGCCGAATGGATTACGCTTTCGCTCACTTGGCACTGCGAAACCAGCGGGACTTGGTGAGCGTTAAGCTTTCCAAGCGCACTGCCAAACTTTTTGAACCATGCGACCATTACGCGAAATCGAAAACTAAGCTGCACACGGAACCTGAACAGGAGAGCGCCCTCTCACGAAGCCGTGTCCAGGGAGGAGTTTGGATAATGGACGAACCACAATTTCCCACATGGCATGGGTGCGGAAGTAATGACCGCCGTTGCAAACTGACATATCAAGCCCGAAACAGACAGTGATGTTCGCTGTAGCTTCGTTATATCCAGATGTAGGAAAATTTAGCTTCGTAAGAACGAGGTATCAAATAGATGGGCCTGTATGGGGAAGTTCGAAAGGAGATAATTATTTTGACTACATTTATTATAAACTAATTCTATATAGCGAGGTTCCCCTGTCAATTAATGCTGTGGATTTTTTATGCACTTTCTCCAGCACGAATGATAAACATTAATTTTTTCAACGCCGCGTACATTACATCCTGTCTGGTTCCGAGCATTTAGGCACCGGTGCCAATAGGAGCCAGCAGTTGCAAGCTTTTCTTTCCCCCATTTATTTTTCTGGGAGCCCTTTGCGCGCCTCGCTCTACGGGCAGTTTGAGTAGCGCATGTAATGTTACATTCTAATGTTGATCCTAAGCCCACAAAGTAAAAGTAGTGAATGAACTACTTACAAGGACAGGGTCAGGAAAAAAGAAGACGGTTTTGCATGAACAAGAACAGTCAATTTCCGGAGAAACAGACTACTAACATTAAGCGCAAGGTCGTGTTATGCTGCAGACTATGTAAACATTGCAGCGTGAAGAGCCCATTAAATGCTCAAAATTTGTGGTGGTCATATATTCTTAATAGCTCATCATTTTAAATTTGTAGATTTTACTTTCATGTTTTATTATTTGTTAGTTTACTTAATTCCAGAGGACAAATTGATTTCAAGTTATAGGCGTTATAGTATCACGTATCGATCATGTATACGTAATTTTTTTGAGGTTCGTGTTTGAGAAGAAAACAGCGGATTAAAAGCTTCTCTCTACTGATTTCATGCCACTGCATATCGCATTCTTTTAGTTTCATGTGTATGCTTGGCCCACCGTTTTCAGTATCAAGGTTCTTACAGACTGAGCTTAATATGGATGCCAACAAAAGTACGATTTATCGCACGTAAATAAATGTGGAGAGTTGAAACAAAAAATAAAGAAAGAAACTCAACCCATCTTATGAAGAAAGTGCATGCACACACATATATATATATATATATATATATATATATATATATATATATATATATATATATATATATATATATATATATATATATATATATATATATATAGGTGCAGCGGTGGCGTAGCGGTAGAATATCCCCCTCGCATGCAAGAGGAACGGGGTTCAAATCCCGGTGCCGCGTAATACTGCCGGATAAAAAAAAAAATAAAAAAATCCGCGTGTCGATGGAATTGCATAAACAGGTTCGGGGTGCGACCTAATGCCGGTGAACACCTCCGGCAACGCACTCCCTCACCAGAACAGGGGTTGGCCACCCTTGTGCAGTAATTGGCCGCAACCTCTCATGATAAAGGTAACATTAAGAGATAGGAAGCGTGCAGAGTGGGTCACAGAAATAACTCAAGTTACTGACATTCTAGTGGAAATTAAGAAGAAATGGCATTGCGAGGACATGTAGTGCGAAGAGAGGATAGCCGATGGTCGCTTAGGGTAACAAACTGGATTCGAAGGGAAGGAAAGCGTAGCAGGGGGCGGCAGAAAGCTAGGTGGGCGGATCAGGTTAAGAACTTCGCAGGGGTCAAGTGGATGCAGCTAGCCCAGAACCGGGTGAATTGAAGAAATATGGGAGAGGCCTTCGCCCTGCAGTGGGTATAGTTAGGCTGATGATATATATACTGATCAACAGTCCGTCTGACAGACAGCTAGATAGATAGAGAGCCTGAGCATTGTCGTCATATGGTTGTGAGGTCCAAAGAAAGGCTCCCGGAATTCAACTCACCCTTCCCGCTTACTAAAGGCAACCGCCGGTAGGCCGTTTTCAGTGTTGTGCTGAGAGATTGGGGCACCAAAATGGTGCTGCTCACCGCGGACGTGAGTTACAAATTAAGTTACTATAGGTTGCAAATTTATAATGCGCTCTTCCTGTCTTACATAAGTTACTGTAGCTATAGTGTGGGCAACTACTACGAAAGGTAACATCACCAAACTGCAGAACCTGCAGAAAAGGATTGTAAGAAACGTGGCAAATATAGATTATTTTTCTTCAACACAGACTGCATTAAAAAACACAGCGTTATTAAACTTCAGTACTGGTATCATTTTCGAATCTTACGCTCATTTTATTTCTCCTCTGACGACTTTAAGAAATTTATAACAGCTACTGTATGTTTAGTATCAAACCAGGACCGCGCACATACTCGAAGTACTAGATTATGGTTTATTCCAAGGTTTTGTAATAACTATAAATTCCAGAAGTTGCAGTACAATTTGCCATATATCTTAAATAAATACCGTATGGCGCAAAATCCCACTCTAAGCGATGTCCGATCACTTTTTCGTAGTATGGAATAGGCTTTTGTATTCACTTGGTTTCGTAGCTACTTTCTATATATTCATGAAAATTGTGCTCCAGATAATTTACACTATTTTATATTTGTCTGATACATTGTAAATACTTTCATCTGCTAAACTGTTCGTTGTTGTGACTTTTTTTCTTTTCTTTTTTCTATATGCACTGGTATGCCATTTCATTTCTGTTTTGCACTGTTGTCTGTATTCTCAAATTATTGCTCTCAAATGCCATATTTTTGCTTTTGCTTTGCTGTTGTCTATTAGTTGTTGTACCGCAATCTGCCAAGCGATAGGGTTCCACGGCCTCGTCAAGCTGTTATAACAGCCTTTAGTCGCGGGACCCGTCCAGGATGTTTTCTGGGCAAATAAAAGAAAAATGAAATGAAGTGAAACACCGAATGACAGGGGCGAATGCGTGCGAGGGGATTTCAAGTTCCTGCCGCTGATATGATGCCGCTTTTCTCGTGACGAAGTTGGTTTCGTTGGTCTAACAGCTTCAAAGCTCTTCGTTAATAGTCTAACAGTAATACACGAATAGTTTGCTTAAAGTTCGCCACCCTACTATAGTTCACGCGCCTCATTGGTACTATGATGATCATCACCACTGCCAATGCTTTGCCAAAGAGTGCGCTCCACTAACTCAAAAATAACACATTTAAGTATTTCAGACTATCTGAGCAGCAACACAAAGTAGAGTAAAGTGCAACCAATACCTGCCGCCTAATGCTAGAGCAGGCACTTGCAGTTTTGCGTTTATATATTCTTAATTAGTTGGCTTTGGTAGCTTTATTCGAGTGAAACGGAATAAGACCCGGTAAGCAGTGCTTTTCTGAATAATAAAAAGAAGACAATAAAAACCTAACCTTGTGGCAACACTCTCTATGCAAGTTAAGTATATGGCTCAAAAGTTTAAGTACACGCTGCCCCCCCCCCCCCCCCCCCCCCCCCTCCTGTTTTGATTTTACTGGGTGTGCATTCAATTAGGCAATGGGATGAATAAAAATTTGCCGTTTGCTACATATCATATTTTTTTTAGGGGTTGCCCTCAAAATACGAATTTAAGTGTTCATATTGAATACATTGGATATTGGTGTATACGAAGGGGCACGAGGTTTTAGTATGAAACAAGGCAAGTGGCCCTGAAGTAACTAAACCCTACTTGTGTAATGCCGTGGCGGGGGGGGGGGGGGGGGGGGGGGTGACAGATTGTGCTCACCTCGATGCTCGGCCGGGTCCGTCTGCTCCGCATGACCTAGAAAGTGTAGAATGTTCTGCTTCTTCTGGCGGTGCACCCGAACTGCCGCCCTGCCGCGCTCGACGTCTCCCGCGGCCTCTGCATTTTGTCGGCAGAACGAATGCGCGTAGCTTTTAAAGAGCTGAAATGTGGTGTCTCCTAACTATCGAGAGGTGAACACGAGCACTCTGTTGCTGTATATGGTCTCCGACAGGAGGTTACCGCTTCCTCTATCGCAGCTCTGCTGTAATCAGTGTATGCACACACACACACACACACACACACACACACACACACACACACACACACACACACACACACACACACACACACACACACACACACACACACACACACACACACACACACACACACACACACACACACACACACACACACACACACACACACACACACACACACACACACACACACACACACACACTGTCGTGACGCTGGGGCTATGGCGACCCGGCCTTCACTTGGTAGCGTGCAGAGACTCCGGGTTGAAGAAGGACTGAATCTTCGAAGTTGGTAAAATATGTACAAGCAGGTTTACTGGCACTTTGAGAAAACGTATTTACAAGAATATTTACACGAAAAAGAAGGGTACATCAGCAAAATGACAAGCGTTAAGAGTTCATAGCGAGAAGCGACTGGATGAGCCGTTTACCCAGGGCTCAGAGCGACATTTCGTGCTCTGCAGCGTCCTTAAAAACCCCCTATGTCCAGCCCCTCTCTGAAGATGCTGACCAACCAAATCCAGGGCACGCCCCTCAGGTATCGGCATCCAATCGAACACATCACTGCACTGATGGTCTGAAGCACTGACTGGTCCGGCATTCATTCGTTGGGCGTGATCACTTGTTGGCGGGAAAAGCTTGGGAACGGCGAGGAGAGGAGGTACATTTCTATTCTTCAGCAAAGAAACCACAGGCTGGTTCTGACAAGGGGTTTTACTTCTCAGAAACCCGAGTGCACGTGGCGCCGCATAGGGCTCCCAACATGGTCCCTTTTCGACAATTGCAAATCTTTCCTGCATTCCCGGGAAATCACTTAATGGCCGTATGAGTCATGCTCCTTTCTTGTCCTGCACGTCAGCGGACATGTCACTCTGTCGTCTCCTTTGGATAGGAGGCATTCATCACTGGAGGATAGCACTTCTCGACTGGAAGGGTGAACAAAAGAAAGAAAGCACTTCCTGCTATTTCCCGCAGGGGGACGTTTCTTTGTGTTTTTCCAGACGTTCTCTTGACAGGGCCAATTTGGCATTTGCAGGTTGTCCACAAAGCAAAACATGCTTACAAAACAGGATTCCTGGAAACAGGCTCACTTAGAGCCATTGGACCATCACCACATATTCACAAAACTTATCCATGCCCACAGGCGAACAATAGAGCGCGCAATTGCGGATGCTTGGTCGTAACAGCCTCCTCCCCCGTCAGAAGAGTCTCGGAGGGCAGCAGTCCCAGCTGCTGCATGAAGAGACGACTTAATGGCCTGCACGTGAACGCTTGAAGCTCGCTGTTGCTTGTCGCGTTGTCTTGATTGTTGTAGGCCAAATTGCTCGAGCTGTCTGAAACTCAACCACATGTCGAAGCAAGCACTCGGCTCCCGTCTGAAGAGACCAGGTCAAAAGAAAACTGCCATTGTTGTTCGAGAAAAGCCCACACTCAAGACGTTAGGACCTACGTATTCCTAGAAAACCAAACGTGCTGCTTTACATAGTCACACATATACAAGCGCACGAAAAAAAAAAAAACCTGATTATCAATTTGGATACATGGTGAGGAACATCTCGGACCGCTTAGAAAGAGCGGCTAAGCGCGTCCGCATTCCCATTTAACTTCCCTTTTTTGTATCTTATTTCAAAATTGTACTGCTGTAAAATCAAGCTCCACCTAAGAAGGCGACTGTTCTTCGATGTCGCAGTTTGCAGCCAAGCTAGGGGACAATGGTCCGTCTCTACGGTGAATTTGGCCCCTCCAAGATAGCACTGCAATTTTTGAATGGCCCATACAATGCAAGCGCATTCTTTCTCTGACGCGCAATAAGCCCTCTCTCTAGAACTCAGTTTTCTGCTCAAGTAGAGCACGGGGTGCTCATTACCGTCGTCATCTCTCTGGCAGAGAACAGCACCTAACCCTCGATCACTGGCATCACACTGGACCGTGAATTCTCGGCCATAGTCTGGAGCTCGCAATACCGGACGGCTAATCAGCACAGCCTTCAGGTTTACGAAGGAGGCTTCCTTTGGTTCGTCCCAGACTACATTTGTCGGTTCTGTCTTGCGGAGAGCGTCGGTCAGAGGGCTAGCCAAAGCTGAATAGTTAGGGATGTAGTGATTGTAGTACCCAGTCAGACCCAGGAATGCTCGAATTTCCGTCTTCGTGCTCGGCCGCGGGTAGTCTGCTACCGCAGAAATCTTAATCTCGCTGGGTTTCCTGAAACCTTGACCTACATTGTGACCCAAGTAGTCCACGGTCGCCCTTGCCAGGCAACATTTCTCGGCCTTTACGGTTAGTCCAGCTTGACGCAAAAGGCTCAGTACAGCTCTTAGATGTACCATATGGTCCGCCCATGAGTCGGAAAAAACCGCAATGTCGTCTAAATAAGGCACCGCGAATGTTTCACACCCCTTTAAAACCCTATCCATGAGTCGGGAAAAACAAAATGGAGCATTTTTGAGCCCGAAACTCATCATTGTTGGCTGGTAGCTGCCCGTCGGAGTGACGAAAGCCGCGTATCTGCTGGCGCGTTCAGTGAGCGGTACTTGCCAGTATCCTCGAGTAAGGTCCAGCGTAGTCACATATGCCGCTCTACTGACCTGTTCTACTCTCTCCTCAATATTCGGAATAGGATACACTTGATCCCTGGTGAGAGAATTTAGCTTTCGGTAGTCTACCACAGGCCTAGGGTCTTTACCTGGAGCTTCTACTAAGATCATAGGCGAAGCATAATCGCTTTCCGAGGGTTTTATTACTCCCAATTCCAGCATGCGAGTTACTTCCCTATCCAGAATTTCTCTTTGCCTTGGAGAAAATCGGTAGCACCTTGATCGCACTGGCACGTCTGAAGTCAGCTCAATATCGTGCTCAGTCAAATCAGTTCTGCCTGGCCTGTCCACGAAGCAGGCCTCAAACTCTGTTATTATCTCGCCCAGATCGGACAGCTGGGATTTCTTTAGTTCTCCTCTCTGCTCCGTCTTTTTGAGAAGCTCCTGAGCGTTGCTTCCTTTTCCGCTGAGGCAAATCAAGTTGTCCCCCATCTCCTCGGGAAGGTTTAACGTTAGATTTACCACGGCTTCCCTCTGCACATAAGGCTTCATAAGATTGCAATGATAAATGCGCACTTCTTTACGCCTACCGGGAATTTTCACTGCGTAGTTAGTGTTAGAAAGCTTTGCAACGACTTCAGCCGGTCCTTCCCACTGTACTTCGAGCTTATTCTGCCTTGAACTTCTCAGCAACATCACCTGGTCCCCGATACAAAACGTCCTTTGACGGGCTGACTTATCATAGTACACCTTGGAACGAGCCTGGGCTGACTTCATGCTGGCCTCAACGAGTTCCTTAGTGTTATGTAAGCGATTCAAGAGGTTCAGAATGAATTCTACTACTGTTGGGTCTTCTCCGCGCCCCTCCCAGGCTTCGCGCACCATTCGCAAAGGTGAGCGCAGTGACCTTCCGTACACCAACTCGGCTGGGCTAAATCCAGTGGATTCGTGCGGCACTGACCGCAAAGCGAAAAGCGCTGCAGGCAGGCAGGTATCCCATTCGCGCTTGTTTTCATAGCACAGTCCCCTCAGGACTCGTTTGAGAACAGAGTGCCATCTTTCTACGCTGTTGCTCTGCGGATGATGGATCGAGCTATGCACTACCTTAATGCCGCATCGCTCGAGAAATGAGGTGGTGAGGACACTCGTGAAAACGCTACCCTGATCACTTTGTACCTCGGAAGGGAATCCAACTCGTGCAAACACTGACAGCAGCGAATCCACTACACTCTCGGACGTCACCTCGCGCAGCGGAACAGCCTCTGGAAACTTTGTGGCTGGGCATAACATAGTGAGGATATAACGGTACCCTGACTCGGTCACAGGAAGTGGCCCAACTATATCTATTACTAACCGGTGAAACGGCTCGGTAATGATTGGTACTAACACCATCGGAGCTTTCCACTTATCTTGCGCCTTTCCAACCCGCTGGCACGTGTCGCATGACCGTACAAAATTTTCCGTGTCCTTAAAACATCCAGGCCAATAGTATTCTTGCAACAGCCTCTGCTTTGTTTTCTTTATTCCAAGGTGACATGACCACGAGCTGCCATGGGAAAGTCGCAGTAAGTCTCCGCGGTACTTTTGGGGAACGACTAATTGGTCCCGCTCTACTCCGCGCTTATCCTTGAATAAGCGATACAGCACTCCCTTTCTCATCTCGAAAGAAATATTGTTTGCTGTCTTAGTGGCGCGGTGGCGCTCCCTTATCTCCTGTATATTGGGATCATTGGCTTGCTCTATAGCTAAGTCCTCTCGGGTTCCACTTAAAAGTCTCGTGAGATTACTAGACACTGGCGGCAAGAGGTTACTCTCAAGAACGTCCTCATTCCGCGTCTCATCAAGCTCCCTTTCAAGTTGACATATCTGAGATGCCTCGCTCTCAAAGTTTTCTGACCTGCTATCTTCCGCATTTACCACTGTTTTAACTGCCGTTTCCTCCGCTGTGGATTTTTCTGGAATGAGCAGTGTAGCTAGTTCTCGCGCCTTTGAACGTGTTAAGGCTTGCACAACTCTGTCTCCGAAAAGGATGCCCCTCTTTCGCAGCAGCATGTCCGATTTGTTGGAGAACAAATACGGATAGCACTTAGGAAGCTTTCCTGAAACGGCAGCCTCGGTTGTTAATTCGCCGAAAGGGCCCTCGATGACCACGTTCGCGATCGGCAAGCACACACTCTGTTCCTCAACTACCTGTCGGATCCATGCACACTGTCCTGTATAGTCGGAAGGCGACACATACGCCGGATGGACAACATCCATCGTTGCGGCCGAATCGCGCAGTACCTTGCAAGGCTTCCCGTTGACTACTAGGTCATGCAGGTAGGGTTCTAAAAGCTGCATATTTTCATCGCAGTCCCTGACATACGAGAAAGCAATCTTTTCTTTCCGGCAGTTGACGGCAATGTGACCCTGCTCATTACACCTAAAGCATGTGAGCGGCTTCCTAGCCTCAAGCTTATTCTTTGTGTTCTGCACGTTGGTCACTTCCCCACTTTTCTCACTGCCGTCCTTTCTAGGGAATTTGCCTGAAGAAACCTTCATTTCTTCGTTTCCAACTCTAGCAAAGTGCCTTTCCTGACGGTTTTTCATACTGAACTTGGGATTGCGGGGCCTATCCACTGCTGGGTTGCTGAATTGTCGGCGCGAAGCATACTCCTCAATAAGTTCGGCAGCTTCAGTTGCCGACTTAATTTCGCCTCGGTCCTGTAACCAATTTCTTTCTTTTTCTGGGAGGCAGTTATAAAACTGCTCCAAAAGAATTTGCTCGACTACAGCGTCCCTATCACTGTAGGAATCTGTGCTCTTTAGCCACTCGCCCAAATTAACTCTTAAATTGTACAGGAATTCAGGGTAACTCTCGTCCCTGGACTTAGTAGCTTTCCGAAAACGTTGTCTGAACGCCTCGGCGCTAAGCCTATACTTTCTCAGAAGGCAAGCTTTGACCTTCTCGTAGTTGTCCGCGTCCTCCTTGCTTAGCCGCGCGACAACCTCCGCTGCCTCGCAGGGCAGAACCGTCAATAATCTCTGAGACCAAGTGTCTCGCTGGAAGGACAGTTTTTCGCAGGTTCGCTCAAAGTTAGCCAGATACAGACCGATATCCCCTGATATCACATATGGCTGCATGTACTTTGACATCTTGAAATCTGCCTCCTTGTTGAGAAGAGGTACCGCTAGCTGGGGACAATTGCCCGACCTCTTGCTCAACTCTAGTTCTAATTTCCGGAGCTCAATTTCTTGGTCCAGCTTTTTTGCTTCTCTTTCACGCTTCTTTTCCTCTTTTTCCCACTCACGTTCGCGCTCCCTTTCCTCTTTTTCCCTCTCAAGTTCACGCTCACGCCTCTTTTCCTCTTTTTCCCGCTCTTTCTGCTCTTTTTCCCGCTCCTTCTGCTGTCTGAGCTGTTCCTTTTTTTGACCGATGAGGTTCCATGCTTCACTGAGCTCCTCATCATCGGCTCCCAAATCTGTGATTGCCTTTATAATCAAAGGTTTTCGTGCCAAACCACTTGTATCAATTCCCAATTCCTCACACAATTGCAACAGTTCCGGTTTCTGCAGCTTTTGTAGGTCCATGATCGCTCCGAGTGTCGGCTACTTCCAAAACAACAGTGCAAACTACCAAACCTAAAGGCGTTTCCACACTCTCTTTACCAGTTCTAAAATCTAACCCTGTTCTAGAACCTGGTCCACATCAGAAGAAAAGCCAAGCACTCACCCACACATGCGATCGATGTTCCGAGCTGCCCTCTTGTTGGCCGATTGTTGCTCCTGCTTGTTGCTTGAGATGCCACCTCCGATCACAGGGTGTTGTGGCTTGTAGCTTCAGATCCACCTCCAATCACCAGATGTTGTGGCTTGTAGATTCAGATCCCACCGCTGGTCACCAGTCGTTGTGCTTGCAGATTCAGATCCCACCGCTGCCACCAGTTGTCGTGACGCTGGGGCTATGGCGACCCGGCCTTCACTTGGTAGCGTGCAGAGACTCCGGGTTGAAGAAGGACTGAATCTTCGAAGTTGGTAAAATATGTACAAGCAGGTTTACTGGCACTTTGAGAAAACGTATTTACAAGAATATTTACACGAAAAAGAAGGGTACATCAGCAAAATGACAAGCGTTAAGAGTTCATAGCGAGAAGCGACTGGATGAGCCGTTTACCCAGGGCTCAGAGCGACATTTCGTGCTCTGCAGCGTCCTTAAAAACCCCCTATGTCCAGCCCCTCTCTGAAGATGCTGACCAACCAAATCCAGGGCACGCCCCTCAGGTATCGGCATCCAATCGAACACATCACTGCACTGATGGTCTGAAGCACTGACTGGTCCGGCATTCATTCGTTGGGCGTGATCACTTGTTGGCGGGAAAAGCTTGGGAACGGCGAGGAGAGGAGGTACATTTCTATTCTTCAGCAAAGAAACCACAGGCTGGTTCTGACAAGGGGTTTTACTTCTCAGAAACCCGAGTGCACGTGGCGCCGCATAGGGCTCCCAACATGGTCCCTTTTCGACAATTGCAAATCTTTCCTGCATTCCCGGGAAATCACTTAATGGCCGTATGAGTCATGCTCCTTTCTTGTCCTGCACGTCAGCGGACATGTCACTCTGTCGTCTCCTTTGGATAGGAGGCATTCATCACTGGAGGATAGCACTTCTCGACTGGAAGGGTGAACAAAAGAAAGAAAGCACTTCCTGCTATTTCCCGCAGGGGGACGTTTCTTTGTGTTTTTCCAGACGTTCTCTTGACAGGGCCAATTTGGCATTTGCAGGTTGTCCACAAAGCAAAACATGCTTACAAAACAGGATTCCTGGAAACAGGCTCACTTAGAGCCATTGGACCATCACCACATATTCACAAAACTTATCCATGCCCACAGGCGAACAATAGAGCGCGCAATTGCGGATGCTTGGTCGTACACACACACACACACACACACACACACACACACACACACACACACACACACACACACACACACACACACACACACACACACACACACACACACACACACACACACACACACACACACACACACACACACACACACACACACACACACACACACACACACACACACACACACACACACACACACACACACACACACACACACACACACACACACACACACACACACACACACACACACACACACACACACACACACACACACACACACACACACACACACACACACACACACACACACACACACACACACACACACACACACACACACACACACACACACACACACACACACACACACACACACACACACACACACACACACACACACACACACACACACACACACACACACACACACACACACACACACACACACACACACACACACACACGATTTTTAGTATAAAAGAAGGCAAGTGGCCCTGACGTAACTAAACCCTACTTGTGTAATGCCGTGGCGGGGGGGTGACAGATTGTGCTCACCTCGATGCTCGGACGGGTCCGTCTGCTCCGCATGACCTAGAAAGTGTAGAATGTTCTGCTTCTTCTGGCGGTGCACCCGAACTGCCGCCCTGCCGCGCTCGACGTCTCCCGCGGCCTCTGCATTTTGTCGGCAGAACGAATGCGCGTAGCTTTTAAAGAGCTGAAATGTGGTGTCTCCTAACTATGGAGAGGTGAACACGAGCACTCTGTTGCTGTATATGGTCTCCGACAGGAGGTTACCGCTTCCTCAATCGCAGCTCTGCAGCCACGCGAAATCAGCGCATACGTGTTGGAGTCTTCCCCATTATATTGTTCGCTATCATGGTGCAAATACAAAGCTTCGGCTACATCTGCGACCTTGTACCACCTAATTAGCACCTCATGAGTAGGACGCGGGTCCCTCAAGTATCAATGTTGTGCAGCTCCTCACAGTACAAGTGACAAAGCCAAACTGGATGATCTGCGAGTGCAGCTTGAGGGAACCTGTCACGTTCCAAGTTTTATGGTCTGTGTTATTTTATACCTGCGGAAAATGGGAGGAGAATATGATCACTATGATTATGCATGAAAACAAATACATATAAGGGGACTCTCGGTGTCCAGAATGCAAGATGGGGGATCCCCTTTTCCCTGCGCAACGCTTGAAGAATGCGTGCACTTTACAGCGCGAGAGCATAGGCGCTGCCACAATTGGTCACGTGAGAGTGCCGCGTACCCGATATCGGTGGGGACAACGAGCTGTAGAAAGCACAGAAACTTTACGTGAATGCGCATAGTATGTGCAAGTTGTAAAAATATATTTATTATATGATCACCTAGCTCATTTACTGCGCCATCTGAATGCATACATTGACTAGGTTGTGTCGACCAACCCGTTCACTTTTTTTATTCGATACCCCCTCTAGCGCTTTTTGTAGAGAATATATTTTACCGTCATATTAAACAGATTGCAAGCCGGCCATCACCTGAAACCTTTCTTTTTAATATCATTGTCTAAACGGTGAAAACACATTAAGTCCACGATGGTTGGGACATAGTAATAGTGTTCACCGTTACACAAGTGCACAATGCTTACAACTGAACATGGACGCGAATGCATGTGATCCCCCGACAATTGACCAGATACTATTTTACCTCCCGTAACGTCTGGCTTCAAATAATGTTAAGCTGCTCAAAGGCCGCCTTTGACGCTCAGCGACTTCGCTTGCGCTCGGGTAAAAGTAGGACTGGACTCTACACCGGAGTTCAGCACCCGCAGATGCAGCGAGCCCGTTCAAGCGGAGATATAAAAATTTTATCATGCTATAATTCACCATTAACCCGCGCTTTAGCTATGTGAAAGCAGTGATTATTACATTTATTGCATCAGTATTTGCCTGAAGTAAGCATGGGGATGCAAGTTTACAGGAATGCACACGGTGATCCTTCCCTCTCTGCACAACGAATTCATTTTGAATGTGCAGACATTAGTAGCTACACTGAGATGCTTTTTAATATCCTGCGAAAATAACGCGGCAGCAGTACAAAGACGCAATATAATTCCTGAGAAAACATCAGGGTCGTTATCGCACTTCCGCACCTACTGCCAGCGCTGATATAGATTGACGGGTGCGGTATACATTACCAAGATACTTTCTTGGGCGAGTTGGTACTTATTCATTATTAATATAAACAGCGCGAACACGAAGACAAAGGACAAGATAAAAGAAAGCCACAGTACAGCGCTTGTACTGTGGCTTTCTTTTATCTTGTCCTTTGTCTTCGTGTTCGCGCTGTTTATATTAATAATGAAGAGGTATACATTAGTTGTTTCCCTACAACTCAAAGGCTCTCTCGTCTCCCAGAAAGAAACATCAACTCGCGACCGAAAAAAAAAAAAAGCTGTGGTTTATGGTGAGACATGGCGTTGCGCGAGACAAATCTGCGTGGCTATGCTTAGGTTCGGCTTGAAAGTAAAGACATGGCTTTTGCACATATCACTTTACTCTATGGTTTCAGCACCCCTCGCCTCTCGTCGTTGACCAACCTCATTCGGGTGTAGAAGCATTCTAGCGGTATGACATCATCTCTAGTCGCACTCCGGAGCACACCGCCGTCACAACTTTTGAACGAACCTTCTGTCCTAGCAACTCGCTATTGTCGTTCGTCTCTACCAACTACCGAATTATCTGCCTTCTTTCTCTTCCTCCGCCTCCGCTTTTTTTTCGGATCGGCCAAGGTGCGACCCTGACGAAAGTGCGCTCACGACGAAGTGGCTGGCGTAGTATAGCTCTCGCACCAAAAAAAAAAGAACGGCGGCCTAGGGCATAATGTCCACCGTATGTAGAAAGCGTGGTTTATTTTTCTGCCAATAAACTGTATGGCCATTGGCTCTACTTCCCCGCCGATTGCTTTGACAAGACAGAGGACATCCGTACCAAAACAGTAGTGTTTGAAAGCCAGTCGTCGTTCTGACATAGGCTGCGCACCAGCTGTCTACAATGCCCACCGATGCGTTCCGAAGGCCAGAAATGACGGCCGTCCTAGTTTCGCGATCTGTTGGAGGCAGCGGAACCGCGGTCTGTAAAGGGTCTATGAACCTCCCCCAGTGCCGAATTGCAGCCGCTTACGGCGAAGGAATGCCCTAATATACGTAATAAAGTATGTTACGTTTTGGTCGCGCGCCTCTGGTATCTCACCGCTGCCAGCAGTTATTACGTGCGGCTCGCGGCCCCTCGGTAGCGTTGGCCTGGCGGCTCCGTGGCTCGGCGGACGGCATCAACGGTCCCAGCAAAGACGCGGTGTCTTTGCTGGGAAAATTAAATGTGTGCTGTAGACGTTGAGCGCAGCAGCTCTGGCTTGTGCTCGTGCCCTCCGGTATTCGAGAGAGAGAAGGGCAGAAGAAAAAGAAAGGATGAGCTCATGCTACAGCGTCGTGAACTGAGCCCGATGTCCCGGAAAGCTGGGCATGTCTCAGCGGAATCTGCCGCTGCTTTTATAGGCTTGCCAGTTCACAGGGAAAGGAAGAGAGCCCTTCAAGTTCATACAAGACATGACTCAATCGCAGGTGGCGCGACCACATCTCCTCCACCTCCTGCAGACGGGCGAGAGCGACGCACTCTCCCTCGAGCTCCAGGCTTGACCAGCGTTTGCACACCCATACATGCACACACATTTGGCGCGTGGCCGGGTCACGTCGAGACTTGCCCGCGGGAGGAAGCGTTGGACGGCCGATGAACGACGCCGAAATGGCCCATCCGCTCGCGGTTCTGCCTGTTGCTATGCGGTGGCCGCGTCAGCTGTCCCAATTGCGGGTGGCGAAACGTAACAGGTACTTCCTAATATTCGCTAGGCTACGCATAGCGAGTTTTTATCACCGAGTCTTGTATGGCCGGCCCTGTACATGCAGTACGCCAGTGCAGCGCTGACGCGATAGTCGTTGCGCCAGCCTTGCTGCCATCTTCCTTCCGACTCCACTTCCTCGCTGCTCTACTCGGACAGCGGCGACTGCTTCCAGCAACCGCGCGACGAAACGATTAGGGAGGAAGCGAGGGACTCGTGGCGCCCGCGCGCTAGATTCGTCTCCGCCCGCTAGGGTGCCTCGATGCCTTCGCACCCTACCGCCTGCTAAGGCTCCTCTACTTTTACCGCCTGCTTCATCCCTACCCCCTCTGGTGGTGGTGGTGGTGGTCGGCCGTTCAGCTTAAAAAAAAAGGGGGGGGGGGGGGGGGTTCGCAAAAAAAAAAAATTAAGTGTGTGCTGTAGACGTTGAGCGCAGCAGCTCTGACCGGTGCTCGTGCCCTCCGGTATTCGAGAGAGAGAAGGGCAGAAGAAAAAGAAAGGATGAGCTCATGCTACAGCGTCGTGAACTGAGCCCGATGTCCCGGAAAGCTGGGCATGTCATTTTTACTATGATGATCCTCACCACTGCCAATGCTGTGCTGAAGAGCAGCACTGGACTAGGGATGGGGGGGGGGGGGGCTAAGGGGGCTGCAGCCCAGGGCCTCGTCTCGGACAGTAGAAGGGGGCCCATTTATTCTAACCTGCTTAGTATATGGAAGCATGGGCAACGGAACTTCGAGCGACTTATTTGTATGAAGCGAGAAAACCAGAACGAGCAGACGGTTCCCCTCGCCTAGTGTAAAACTCCAAGAACCGACTCACTTGTTTCCTGGTAGTTTGGTTTCAAATAATCATGTTGCCACCCACAAAGTGTGCCTCGCGAGGGCGAATGAGACGGCTTCTCGTTGCGGCAACACAGAAATACGGACACCCCCGCAGCAAGAGGTACGTTGCGGGATTCTCTGAAGTGAACCTGCTAAGTGGCCGGAAGTTATTACTGACAGCTTTTGGGGTGTATGCCGTGAGAAAGGGCCATTTTATTTTCAAAATCGGGTGGAACATTTTCCGTTTTCCGAAAGGCAATACAAAACTCGAAAACAATATGTCTGCTCATCTTTTCGTGCATCATCATCCTCAGCCTGACTAAACCCAGTGCAGGGCGAAGACCACTGCCATGTTCCTCCAATTAACCCGGTCATATGCGAGCTGCATCCACTTGAACCCTGCGAACTACTTAACCTCATCAGCCCACCTAATTTTTGTGCCGCCCCCTGCTACGCTTTCCTTCCCATGGAATCCAGTTTGTTGTTCTAAGCGACCATCGGTTATCCTTTCTTCGCGTTACATGTCCTGCCCATTCCTATTTCTTCTTCTTGATTTCCATTAGAATGTCAGTGACATGAGCTATTTTTCTGACCCACTCTGCACGTTTCATATCTCTTAACATTATCCCTACCATTTTTCTTTTCATAGCCCTCTGCGTTGTCCTCAACTTAAGTAGAACCCCCTTTGTTAGCTTTCACGTTTTAGCCCCATAGGCAAGTACAGGTAAGATGAAACTGTTGTATACTTTCCTCTTGAGAGATACCGGTAAGCTGCTAGTCACAATCTGGAGTGCTTGCGAAATGCGCTCCATCCCAGTCTTATTCTCCTTGTTATTTTCCTTTCATGGTCCGGATCTGCGGTTACTACCTGTCCTAAATAGATATAATCGCCTACTACTTCCAGTGCTTCGCTTCCTAACGTAAACTGCTGTTCCATCTATAGGCTATTGAACATTACCTTAGTGTTCTCTATATTGATTTTCAAGCCTACGTTTTTTACTTTTCCTGTCTAGGTCATCAATCATTCTTTGCAGTTCATCCCCTAAGCTACTTAGCAAGGCAATGTCATCAGCAAATCGCAGATTACTGAGGTATTCTTCATCTATCCTTATCCCGAACTGCTCCCATTCCAAATTTCTGAATACTTCCAAGCAAGCTGTGAATAGTACTGGGGAGATCGTGCTTATAGGAATTTTGTTACTTTCTTTATGCAGAACTATGGTTACTGTGCGCCCTCTATATACATCTTCCAGCACTTTCACGTACGGCTCGTCTACACCCTGATTTCGGAATGCCTGTAAGACTGCCGAGGTTTCTACTGAGTCAAATGCTTTTTCGTAATCAATGAGTGCTATGTATAAGGGCTGGTTATATTCAGAGCATTTTTTTATCACCGGGTTGGTGGTATGGATTTTATCGACAGTAGAGTATCCTTTCCTAAAACCTGCTTGATCTTTTGCTTGGTTGCAGTCTAAAATTGCCCTGATTCTATTAGCGATTACGTACTTTGGTAAATACCTTATACGTTACAGACAGTAAGCTAACTGGTCTGTAATTTTTCAAGTCCTTAGCGTGCCCTTTCTTATGAATTAAGATAATGTTTGCGTTCTTCCATGGTTCATGTATAGTCGATGACACCGGACATTGCGTATACAGTGTGGCCAGTTTTTCTAGCACGATATCCTCTCCGTCCTTCAACAAATCTATAGTTACCTGGTCCACTCCAGCTGCTTTCTCCCTTTTCATAGTTTCTGATGCTTTCTTATCTTCGTCCTTCGTCACTGGCGGAACGTCTAACTGCATTTCCCTACCGTCAATCTCATTATTGTCGTGACTTCTTTGGCTGCTGTAGAGATCAGTATAGAACTCCTCGGCTACATTTACTATCTTGTCCATATTCGCGATGGCATTGCCGCGCAACTGACTTTTGCCTATGCCTAATTTCTTCTTAATCGCTTAAAGGCTTCCCCCGTTCTTTACAGCATGTTTAATTTTCTCCATGTTATACTCCCTTATATCGCCAACTTTGCGCTTATTGATTAGCTTTGTTATCTCTGCCAATTCTATCTGGTGTGTTGGATTGGAAACTTTCATACTTTGGCGTTTCTTAATCAAATCCTTCGTCTCCTTAGACAGCTTACCGGTATCCTCTCTAACTATCCTACCGCCTACTTCTACAGCGCACTCAGTAATGATATCTCTGAAATTATTGTTCATTGCTTGTAGGCTAATGTCGGCATCCTCGGCTAGAGCTAAATATCTCTTCTGTAGCGAGAGCCTGAACATCTTTTGCCCTCCCCCTCACCGCGAATTCGTTGATGAACTTCTTTTCTTACAAATCGGTGTCGTTCTCTTTTCAGATTTAGACTAATTCGAGACCTTACCATCCTGTGGTCACTGCATCGCACCTTCCCGATTACCTCTACATCCTGCACAACGGCGGGGCTAGAACACATTATGAGGTTAATTTCATTTTTAGTCTCCCGTTAGGACCTTTCCATGTCCACTTCTGGTTGTTCCATTTGCTGAAGAAGGTGTTCATGATTCTTATGTTATTGCGCTCTGCAAACTCAACTAGTAACTCCCCCCTGCTATTCCTAGAAACAATGCTGCAAATGGGGAGGCGTAGGAGCGACACCTGTTAATTTACTCGGAGTCCAAAGGTTTCGTTTACTGTTTCATGTGCAAAATATTTTTGATCTCAAGCTTTCACTACGCATGACTCTTCTGATTGGAAAAGAGCAGAAGAAAAGGTTCGCGCACATGAAAATAACGTCGAGCACCGAAACTGCGTGGCTGCATGGCTCGCCCGCTATAATTCGAGCAGCATAATTGACAAGGAGCTGCTTAAGCATCTTGTCACTGAGACCGCTTACTGGACAGAGGTGTAGAAGCGCATAGTCGTTGTAGTTAAGCTTCTAGCTGAGCGCAACTTACCATTTAGGGGCAGTGAGGAGATTTTTGGTTCACTGAGAAATGGCAATTATATGAGAGTGCTTGAGGCCATTGCCAAGTTTGATCCCTTTCTATAGGAGCACATCAAACCATACAGGAACAAAGGAAAAGGTCACCCATCGTATCTATCGAAAACCATTTGTGATGAATTTATCGAGCATATGGCAAAGACTGTCAAGGAACGTATCATTGACAAAGTGAAATGCGCAAAATACTTCTCTTTAATTGTTGATTCGACTCCAGACCTTACTCACGTTGATCAATAGTTTTAAGATAATTTTCAAATGGGAAAGTGTACGAACGCTTTCTTGGATTTGTTTCAATCGAATCGCATACCGGCTTGTATGTTTTAGATACCGTGTTGTCCCTATTGATGAACAATGGCATCTCCATCGATGATTGTATAGGAGCCAAGCTTATGATTATGCGAGAAATATTTCCGGAAAATACAAAGCACTAGAAGCTCAAACCAAACACCTCAACGAATTGGCAGTCTACGCCACGTGTGCTGGTCATTCACTGAACTTTGTTGGCGCGTGTAGCCTTGACAGTTGCCTTGAAGCAGTCAAATTTTTCACTAATTCAGAGACTGTATGACTTCTTTGCAGCCTCACGTAAGCGACAGACGTATTTTTTGAACAGCATGGGCGGAAATGGGCAGCAGCTCGTTTTGAAAAGTCTCTCGTCAAGACACGCTGAATCATGTAAGGCCATTCTGAAAAATTCCAATGCAGTCTTGAGTTGCGTTGAAGCCATATCAAAGAACGAGGAAGAAAACAGTGACAGTAAGAACGAAGCACGCTCTCTCTTCAAGAAAATGACAAAACTAGAGACCTCATTCATGGCGATTTTCTGGAGTGAAATTTTGGAGCGCTTTGACAAGACGAGCGTAGCACTACAGAAACCAGGCCTAGACATTTCAACTGCTGTGCACCTGCTGAGCTCTCTAGAAGGCTTTGTTATTTCTTTGAGACCTCTCTTTGATACCATCGAAGAGAGAGCACGTACGCTAAGTAAAAATCAATGTTGTCAGGATGAGGGCAAACGGATTGTTTTCAGTAAGTGCCCGGACGGAAAAAGCGACAGTGCGCTACAAGGTACAAAAAAGGTTTTTGTAGAAACCTGCAATGGTTGTACTTAACAGTCTAAGCTCTGCTTTGCGTGTGTGAAAGGCTACCTACACTGAACTCTGCGAAAGGTTCGTATTCTTAAAATTGCTGACAGAAGCTGGGGGAGCGAGGCCTCTCTGGCACACTAGGCTGAGAAGCTGGTCAAAAGTTGATAATCTACAATCTAGCATTTTCCGCTGAAATCGTTTAGTTTGCGAACTTTCTGCACAACTCTGTGTGCCAGGAAAAGAGTCCCCTAGAAATTGCTTCACGAAAGTAAGCTTACTGATGTGCTTGCGAACCTTTTTTTTTTTTTTGCTTTGCGAATACACTTAAACATACCCGAGGCAAACTGAGACCGAACGAGCGTTTCCCAAGCTGTGGCTGATAAAAAATCGCCTTCGTTCGAGCCTCCTTGACGACAAGGTGAACTGGCTTGCTATCATGTCCATTGAAAGTGACCTCCTCCGTGATCTATCCTTCGAACCGACTACATCTGATTTCGAAAATGCGAAGGCGCGAAAGATGCCATTTTAAAAGAGGATAGTTTGCGCTATACATGAATAGTTATAATAAGTTGGTTGTGTAGCCTCCCATTCTCCACGTTGCCAATGAAACGCTGAGCAGTGTAATTCGAGATATGCAAATCTTCGTTGTTCGTCTCGTTTTTGTTCTTGTGGTATTTAGCGTGCTTATAAAGAACTGTATTTTTGTTGTTTTTGACAATGCCACTTTTATTTGGTGTCGTCCTTGCTTGTCTCACCTTTAACGAAAATATTTTCAAATAATGTTCTTTATTTAGTTTTGGTAATTTTCATCTGTATTCTAGTGCATTTTTATGGTTTTTGTATTGCCTTAAGTATTGTATATATATATTGCATATTTTTAGAGAAACGTATATAATGATTACTTCAGTCTGATGCTTGAATTTTGATAAATGTTTTGGATACAACCATGCGTCTTATCACCGGATTAAACTTATTGATGCAAACAAAGTCTAGCTTCAGAAGAATCGACATCTGAGCTGTGTTGTCTCGTCTACGTTCTTGTTCGTCTTGAGTGCACTAAACGTTTCCCTAAAGCCTAGCTTTGGTAATTTTGGTAATTTTCATCTGTATTCTAGTGCATTTTTATGGTTTTTGTATTGCCTTAAGTATTGTATATATATATTGCATATTTTTAGAGAAACGTATATAATGATTACTTCAGTCTGATGCTTGAATTTTGATAAATGTTTTGGATACAACCATGCGTCTTATCACCGGATTAAACTTATTGATGCAAACAAAGTCTAGCTTCAGAAGAATCGACATCTGAGCTGTGTTGTCTCGTCTACGTTCTTGTTCGTCTTGAGTGCACTAAACGTTTCCCTAAAGCCTAGCTTTGGTAATTTTGGTAATTTTCATCTGTATTCTAGTGCATTTTTATGGTTTTTGTATTGCCTTAAGTATTGTATATATATATTGCATATTTTTAGAGAAACGTATATAATGATTACTTCAGTCTGATGCTTGAATTTTGATAAATGTTTTGGATACAACCATGCGTCTTATCACCGGATTAAACTTATTGATGCAAACAAAGTCTAGCTTCAGAAGAATCGACATCTGAGCTGTGTTGTCTCGTCTACGTTCTTGTTCGTCTTGAGTGCACTAAACGTTTCCCTAAAGCCTAGCTTTGGTAATTTTGGTAATTTTCATCTGTATTCTAGTGCATTTTTATGGTTTTTGTATTGACTTAAGTATTGTATATATATATTGCATATTTTTAGAGAAACGTATATAATGATTACTTCAGTCTGATGCTTGAATTTTGATAAATGTTTTGGATACAACCATGCGTCTTATCACCGGATTAAACTTATTGATGCAAACAAAGTCTAGCTTCAGAAGAATCGACATCTGAGCTGTGTTTTCTCGTCTACGTTCTTGTTCGTCTTGAGTGCACTAAACGTTTCCCTAAAGCCTAGCTATTTCTGAAAACAGAATGGAGATTAATCACAAAGTGAACATATGTGTTGGTGTTTACAATAGCACGCGTTTCAAGCGAGTTTTGTTGTTTTCCTTACAATAATAACACAAGAGTTTTCTCTTTAGCTTTACCAAATTTAAAACAACTTGGGCTGTGCTAGCTTCTTGGAGGTCCCATAGTTTCACTTCGTGCCCTGGCGGCCACTGTAGGAAAGCGAAACACTCGTTAATGGGTTTATGTTCAGGTTCAACGGCTTTAACGTCCCAAATGAACTCCGGCAATGCGGGACGGCCTAATGAAAGGCTCCGGATAATTTACCCCGGAACAGGACTATAGGAGGAATAGCTACATCCCAGGACGACCACAGTAAACCTGGCGCCCAGAGTGAAGAGCTGACGTGCTCGGCTCTGTGCGCACTTCCTCCATAGCGAGAGATTGCGATTTTTGAGGCAGACCCATACAAAAATGGTCTATGTACTTCAATGGAAAAGTTTATGGTCAGCTATGTCTCTCTATGGACTTTTATAGTCGGCTATAAAGCGCCATTGAAATATTTATAGGCAGCTATAGAAAATTCTATACCACTTTGTCTATAGCTTCTGGACCATACAAAATCTCTTTAGCTAACTATAGAAAACCATATGTCCATGAAGTTATAGACTATTAGACATACAGTTATCTTTAGCTGTCTACAGAAATTTGAATGGCTCTAAAGCTACAGACTGCGAGCCATACAATCAGTTTTAGCAAGCTATAGAAAAATTTATGCTCCTGAAGCTATAGGATATTGGTAACACCGATATCTTTATCTGTCTGTAGAAATTTGAATGCCTCTGAAGCGACAGACTAAAACCATATAAGCTGATTTAGCTGGTTATAGAAAAGTGTATGTCCCTGAAGCTATAGACTACTAGTCATACAGTTACCTTTAGCTGTCTATAGAAATGTGAATGTCTGTAAAGCTACAGACTACAAGCCATATAAGCTGCTTAGCTGGCTATGGAACAGTGTATACTCCTAAAGCTATATACTATTAGTCATACAGTTATCTTTAGCTGTCAATAGAAATTTAAATGGCTCTAAAGCTACAGACTGATATCCTTATAAGCTGCTTTAGCTGTCTATAGAAAAGTGTATGCTCCTGAAGCTATAGACTAGTAGTCATACAGTTATCTTTAGCTGTCTATAGAAATGTCAATGCCTCTAAAGCTACAGACTGCAAGTCATATAAGCTGCTTTAACTGGCTATAGAAAAGTGCATGCCCTCGAAGCTATAGACTAGTAGCCATACAGTTCTCTTTAGCCGTCTATAGAAATGTCAATGCCTCTAAAGCTACAGACTGCAAGTCATATAACCTGTTATAGCTGGCTATAGAATATTGTATATACCAAAAGCTATAGACCAGTAGGCGTACACCCTTATATCAAAGTACATATATCGTCGGTTCGAATCCCTCGTGTGACTTGTACTCTAGCTTGATTAAGAGTTGTGTGCTGTATGCAACGAGAAACCGTATGGAATCAACTACAACGCTGTGCGACAAATGGATTACGTTACAATCTTGGTATAACTGGTGGGAGCACTGTCGCCGTATGGAAGTACGCCTGCAGTGAGTACCTCGGACCCATGATGGTCTTAGTCGTGGGGACGGCTGGCCAATTTTCAGTTATTTATTCATCGAATTTAAAATAAACGTCCGAAGATATAGAGCATGATACACATATACATACACACTTGCGCATGCACAAACAAACGCACGCACATACACTCACGCACGCGCGCGCGAATATTCTATAGCTGACCATAGAAAATGCTAAAGACTGCAAATACTTATATTAGGACACCAGAATTATTCCATATAGACTTCTATAGCAGGCTATAGCTTTTTGGGCCAAATATCTATAGCCAACAATACACGGGATTTTCTATTGCTGGCGATGAACATTTGTATGCGACCATAGAAAATGCTATAGACTGCAGTACATAGGGAGCCATAAGTCTGTAGAATAGGTTAAAGACTTCTATAGAACAGACTATAGAAAAACCTAAAGACAGCCATAGAAGCGGCTATAGATATTTGGGCCAAATTTTTACAGCCGACCATACAAAGGATTTTCTATAGCTGAGCATAGGAAATTTTTGTATGGGGAGAAAGACGTCTTAACTGTCTAATTTACGTGAACACCGCAACCAAGCCATGAGCGGAGGAAGGAAGGAACGCCGGCGAAGGGGCCCGACCGACCATTGCCATTTCGGAGGAAAGGGAAGACGCAGTATCTTTCTCAGTGTCTAGACTAATGTAGCGAAGAAGATAACGAAGACCCGCGCTCGGCGCGAGCACGAGCTTGAAAGGTCAAATCTGCAAGGTGAAATCTACAGTGTCGCCGAAGCCTGCTCTAAGTACCGTAGTGAAGCTTTCGCTTCAAAATTTAATTTTTCTTGTGGAAATAAAAGGCCCTAGCAACTGCCTCACATCTAGGTGGAAACCTCAGCCACGTCTTGAGGGCAGGGAGCAAGGTGGGAGTAAGGGAAGGGAGGAAGAGGTACCGTAGTGGGGGGCTCGGAAATAATTTCGACCACTTGGGGATCTTTAACGTGCACTGACGTCGCACAGAGCACGGACGCCTTTTGCATTTCGCCTGCATCAAAACGAAGCCGCCGTGCGGCTGGGTTTGATCCTGGCTGCTCGGCTGAGAAGCCGAGCGTAACCACTGAGCCAGGGCTTAAATTCTGCTACTCGAATTGGCTCCACGAATTAATTTTAATGACTCCTAATAATACCTTCTCGGGGCACTCATAAAGGGGTAAGGGGTGTTTATATTTCCTAGATGCTGCCGGAGTCCAGCCCAATTATAGGAAGCTAGCTCAGCAATGCGTTAGCATTAAAACAGTGCTGCGAACGAAAACCCTGCTGTCGGCTTGTGTACAGCATGAATGAAAGAGAAGGCGGCGAGCGCAGCGCACAGCCCCGCAAGTGGTCGTCGGCCCAGGTGGATCTTTCCTGGAGTTTGGCTCTCTGCCACGGACGGACACGTGTCACGTGTCACCATGCAATTTTGTGCGCTGTATAACTAATTAGTGCTAATGCGTTGCTGCTCCATGGATCCCGTTGATCGCACTTCGTTCTTTTCAATTTGGCGGAATTAAAATAACACATGGCATATTTCCAGTAGCGGAGCAGGAGACAGTTGGGAGAGGGGGGGGGGGGGGGGGTCAGTATATGGAAAGGGGACCTGCATGCGCATTAACCCAGGACCCCCATTTTTCTTAATCCGGCCCTGGAAGAGTGCGCTCCTCGAACTGTTGAGCACCATGCATGTTGAGGAATTTTTAACCGGTTACGGTCGCTTAATAATAGAACATACATATATGAATTTTGCCTCCATATTCTTAATTAGTTGTCTTTAGCCGTTTTATTCGAGTGAAACTAAACAAGACAGGGTACGCAGGGCTTTTATGAAGACTCGCGAAGCAGTAGCCAATAAAATGTATACCCTGTGGCGCGAAGCACCATGCAATTTAAGTATACGGCTCTTAAACTGTTTCTTGAACTGGGTAAGTTCAAAAGTTTAAGCCAGCGCTGCCGGTAAATCGCTTCGTAAATCGCAACCCTGCAGCCACGCGAAATTATCGCATACGTGTTGGAGTTTTCTCCAGTACAGTGTTCGCTATCATGGTGCAAACACATGGCTTCTGCCGCACCTGCGACATTGTACCCCTTAGCACCTCAAGAGAAGGACGTGTGTCCCTCAAATATCAATGATGTGCAGCTCCTGACAGTCAAGTGACAAGGCGAAACTTTGATGATCTGCGAGTGCAGCTGCAGCGAACCTGTCACGTTGCGCAATATTTTGTCTTGTGCTTCTTTTTTGTTTCCTGCGGGAAAGGGAAGGGGTGGTAAAAGCACTATGTTATGCCTGCAAAAAAAAAAAAAAAAAAGCTGCGCATAAGCTGACAGACAGTGTCCAGAACGGAAGATGAAGTTCCCATTTTTCTTGGGACGCTTGAAGAATGCGTGCTTTATAAACCTCCATTATTGCAATCAAATTGTAGTCGCTAGAGGGGAAGGATGGATACTATGACAAAATGAATCTTATTATGTATGAATCAGCGGCATGTGCTAATATATATAATAAGATACAGCCTTCGTCAAAAGTGCAGAGCCCAGGGTGCTTATTTCTGAGTCGTGTAGTGGTGTTGATTTAGCATTAGTGGAGGTCCTTTCCGTTGGAGAGGGTAGGGCAAAAAATCTAACTATCAAAAGATTCGGAATAATGGAAATGCATTACGTTCCGCACGAAGTGGCTCAGAAGCAGACCCCTGAGTTCTACACATTTTACAAAGACTGTGCCTCCTAATACTCGCTTTGTAACGCGTGACAAGAGTTTTTATCGGCAATCATGCTCTGAATTATTATGGCCGAGACTGTACATACACCCTGCCAGTGCAGCGCTGATGCGATCGTAGTTGCGCCAGCCTTGTTGTCGTCCTCTTTCTGACTCGACTACATCGCTTCTCCGCTCCGACAGCGGCAAGCAACTGCAAGACGAAACGAGTGGGGAAAGAGCGGGGGACTGGTGACGCCCGCAGATTTTTTAGTCGCTACCGACAGCGGCCATTTTCTGCCGAAGAGCTCGCCGCAGCACGGCGCTTCTTTGGGGACTGCGGGACCGCTGTACCGCCGCGGCGGCGCCTGCACGGCAGCCGCGCTTAGCTAGCCCTCGGGCACAAGAGAAAATCGCCGAAAAAAGTTTCACCGCACGGTTGTGTTGGAGCAAGCTTATTTGCATTGGCGTAGTGTTAAAATAAATTTATTTGTATTGGGATTTTGTTTTACGGTCACGTTAAGTGTGCTGGGACTCATGAAACTGCTGCGCTAATGCGATTCGGTCCGTTACTGAAAATAAAACGTTTTTGAAGAACTGCGCACATTACTCTTGCGTATGATTCGCGTATAATTCCACTTCCAATGCGCTCTTCTTCCTTCCTGCCAGCCATTTCGAACCTCAGCAATTAGGCTGTGTTGTCGTTGGCGCGGCGTGACCCAGTCACATTAACAAGTTATCCATTTGTGTTCATCTCACTTGACCAGCTAACGGCAGGCAAATTTTGTTGCGCTTTAATTATGAACATCGCCGCGTTAGGATCATTTCTTTTTATCTCTGGAACTTTATATCGCATATCAAACTGTTGCCTCTGCATGTAGAGCATAATGAATTTTTTTTTATATCCTGCACGTACCGGTGCAGGCAAAAGTAAAAGGAGCACGTTTTTTTATTATACCATTTTTCAGGCGTTGCATAAATGAAACTGGCAGATATGCGATCCGGTGGTAGATGTTAGTGTCATTTCACTAGGGCAATATTGTTTTCTTATCTCCAGTGCAAAACGCGTGATTTTAGTTTGAACGGGAAAGCGTGCTTCGTTTACTTTGCCCGCATCTGTTGATTCCCGTACATGTCAAAGAAAGAGCAGCAGAGAAATGCTAGCTGGAGCAATACAACTGAGTTTTCATATGGTATATGAACTTTAGCATCCAAAAGTGGCATCGGCTATGAGATACGCCGTAGTGGAGTGCTCCGGAAATTAATCGACTGCCTGGGGTTCTTTAACGTGCGCTGAAATTGCACCCAACACAGGCACTTCAGCTTCGTCTTCATCAAAGTGCGGTCGTCCCTTCTGTGATCGAACCTGTGTCTTCGGGCTCAGCAGTCAAGAGCGATATACCACACAGCTACCGCCGTAGGGCGTAACCCCGTTTCGTTATTTGTATTAAGCATTGAACAGATATTTAAACAGCAGCGAGCAAACATCACCCGAATTTTGCAGCGACAAAACGAGTATATTTAATTAAGAAGTTATCGGTGTGTGTTAAACCACTGCTTAGCCGTTTAGGCCAGGTCATAACACGTAATGAAATCGTGTTGCGTCCGAGTAGGATACTAACAGTAAATAGCTACTGCGCTAAACAGTTTTTCCCGCCAGCTTCTCTCTGTGAACTAAGGAAATATCAATTGGGAGTCCTGGTTGTCGTACTTAGATTGCTTAAAGGAAAAACCAAAGCCAAAGACGAACCACTGTTAAGCGAAAAAACATGCTTCGCCTAAGCAAACTTCAGCGCAAGGCTCGTCGATGCGGTTAAATCTGACATCTGACACCATGGAGTCAGGTTGAAATACCTACATCCTCGTGCGCAAAATCAAAAAGTGAGGAAAACATAGATTTCTAACATGTGAGGGGCACCCCCCCCCCCCCTCCAAAAACAAAAACAAAACACATGCCACTGCTGCCCATAAATGGCGATTTAGAGTTCGTCACCCGCATGGTAGACAACCCCCGCATATTACGTCGCCGAAAAAACAGCGCTTCAAATAGCTGTTGTACTCTCTGGAACGGGAACAAATGTGACTGGCGATGCACAGCACACACGTGTATAGGTGGTAGAGCGCGTTAGCGACAGTTCAGTTCAGTTCATTTCACTTTATTTTTTCCTTTCAAGTGAAAGTGGAAGACGAGGCAAAAGGCGTGTAACCTGACAAGGCCTCGTCTCCCATGTGCAGCTCGCAACAGGCAACACGTTACGATGCATACAAAGGGAAATGTCCTGATTAACAATACAGCAAATTAAAAAAAAATAGATATACAAAATACATATCACCACACAATGCAGTTTACAGTATAACACCACTTTGGAGCGAAACAAGCACATAAGAGAATATGTGACAGCGCGAAGATGAGAAGAAAAATGCAATAAAAATATCGATCTGTATTTGACAGGAAATAACATGACGACATAGAATGTAAGGAAAAGCAAAATAATCAAGAAAAACGAAAACTGATCATTTGGATTCAGATGGGTGCACCTATATTCAATAAATATATTCTGTGGTCTTTAAAAATGCTAATATGCTGATTTGAAGGAATTAAATGGTAACGTAAGATCAATCCTGTGTTCATGAAGGTTACTACTTGATATTTACTACTTGATTTTACTACTTGATATTAAAGATCCTGTTTGCCATAATTGGTTCTGGCTTTTTTTGTTTTATGTGCAAGGGTTCGAAAGCTATAATGTGGAGATATATCTGTGTGCCTTGTGTACAGCTTTCTTTTATGGATGATTTGCATCAGTTTAAAGTAATATACCTTGTTGGCTGGTAATAAATCATATTTTAGGAAGAGTGGCTGGGTTGGCAAGTCACTTATTTTACATTTGTAGTTTTCAAACAGACGTAGAATGCACTTCTGCAGTACAAGCAGCCTATCGTAACTTCCTTTCGTCGTGCTACCCCAGGCTAATATTGCATAAAGTAGACGCGAGTAAAATCATGTGTAATAAAAAGTTTTTTTAAGCCAGAGAGGGATAATAGGAGCTATACGGCTAATACAACCTACGGCACGGGAAAGATCGGTTAGAAGGTGATTAATATGCGGAGTACAGGATAAATCTTCGTTAAACCAGACACCTAAAAATTCTTATGTAGACACCTGATCAATATATTCCATTCTGTATTTAAGTGTAATGTTTTCTTTAGAAACTTTGTGAACTGGTTTGAATAGTATAAACTTTATTTTGTGCGTGTTCAGCTGCAAACTATTGTTCTCGAGCCAGATAGACAGCTGGGATAGGTAAAGATTGGCTTCCTTTTCGATCCCCTGCACATTTTTGCCCGTGAAAAATATACTAGTGCCATCAGCAAAGATGGTTATTTCAGGTGTGTGTTTAACCTCAGTTATATCATTTATATACAACAAAAATAGTGTGGGACCTAGTATGGAACCTTGGGGTACTCCAAGTTTGATTTCTAGATTGTGCTAGTGCTCTCCATTGAGATTTACGAATTGGTATCTGTATGATAAATAGCTTTTAATGAGGTCTGATGCAACGCCTCGAATTCCATACCTGTGGAGCTTATAAAGCAAAGTTTCATGGTTAACTGAACCGAAGGCCTTTCTTAAATCAAAAAAGATTCCCAGAGTGTACATTCTTGTTTCAATATCTTTTATAATTAATGATTTTACTTTAAGCAGGGCCTCCTCGGGCGTCTTGTTCTTTTGAAACCCGAATTGAAAGGGTGAGATTATCTTGTGTTTCTGGATGAACACAGTCAAACGATTATTTATACCTTTGAAAATACCGGTAAGACTGAAATTGGTCTGTAATTTGTGAACTCATTTCGCGTTCCTCCTTTGTGTATAGGTACCACTTTAGCTATTTTAAGCTGATCTGGAAATATGCCAGTTGAAATAGATACATTTATTAAATGTGACAATACAGGGCTAATCTCAGACGAAACATACTTCACGGTCGAGGCTTGTATGTCATCATAACGACTTGCCGCATTTGGCTTTAACTGCTGTATTAGCATTGAAGAACCCTCGCTCACAAACAAGCATTCAACGCTGGCGTCCGTGCGCCCGCGCGACCCATAGTCCCCTGTTCACGCGCACCCGTCAGATGCGCACTAGCATGCGTGCGTCTGAGGCTAAAAACATTCCCCATTCCACCCCCTCTGTGGGTGGTGGTCGGTCGTCCAGCTTCGAAAAAACGAGCGTAAGAAAAGATAAAAATAAATTCGCGGTGCACGTAGAGCCCAGCAGCTCTGGCCGGCGCTCGTGCCCTCCGGTATGCGATAGAGCATACCGGAGGGCACAAGAAAAGAGAAAGAATGAGCTCGTGGTCATGAGCCACGTGGTGAAGCTTGCCGAACTAAACTCGATGTCCTGTACTATGATGATCATCACCACCGCCAATGCTTTGCTGAGGAGAGCGTTCCTCTAGCTCAAACATAACACTTTAAATAATTTCAGACTAACTGAGCTGCAGCACCATGTAGAGAAATTTGTAACCGATTTTGCGTCTACATACTTCATTAGTTGCCTTGGACGGCTTTATAAAGATTGAAACCAAACAAGACCAGATACACAGTAGTTTTCTAAAGACTCGTGAAGAAGTGGTCAACAAAACGTTTACACTGTGACGCGACGCACCATACAAGTGAAGTATATGGCGCTTAACCTATTTCTTGAACTGGTTATAAGGTCAAAAGTTCAAGTGTGTGTAGCCCCCCCCCCCCCCTTTTTTTTTTTTCAACTACATTTACACTGAATTAGGCAATCAGATAAATAAAACATTTGCCATTTGTTACATACCATAGCAGACCACATTATACGAGCTTCTTTTTAAGGGCTGTCCGCAAAATACGATTGTAAAAATTCATATTGAATACATTGGTTATTGGTGTATAAGGGGCACGATTTTTAGTATAAAACAAGGCAGGTGGCTCTGAAGAATATAAACCCTACTTGTGTAATGCCGTGGCGGGGGGGGGGGGGGGGGGGGTATGGCAGGTTGTTCTCACCTCGATGCCCGGCCGGGTCCTTCATCTCCTCCACGGGAAAGTTCCAGAGCACATACTTCCTTATCTTCAGCGGGTTCGCTGGTGCTGCCGGCCTGCAGCCTTAGACGTCCGCTGCGGCCTCTGCATTTTGTCGGCAGAACGAATGCACGTAGCTTTTAGAGAGCTCGAATGTGGTATCTCTGAACTATGGAGAGGTGAACACGAGCACTCTGCTGCTGTATATGGTCTCTGACAGGAGGTTACCGCTTCCTCAATCGCAGCTCTGCAGCCATGCGAAATCAGCGCATACGTGTTGGAGTTTTCTCCACTATTGCGTTCGCTTTAACGGTGCAAACACTTGGCTTCTGCCGCACCTGCCACATTGTACCCCTTAGCACTTCAAGAGAAGGACGTGTGTCCCTCAAATATCAATGATGTGCAGCTCCTGACAGTCAAGTGACAAGGCGAAATAATTATGATCTGCGAGTGCAGCTGCAGCGAACCAGTCACGTTACGCAATATTTTGTCTTTTAGTGTCTTTTTTGTTACCTGCAGGAAACGGAAGGGGTGATATGAGCACTATGTTATGCCTGAAAAAAAAGAATACTGCACATAAGTTTGCAGACAGTGTCCAGAACGGAAGATGGAGATACCATTTCTCTTGGGCAATGCTTGAAGATTGCGTGCTTTATAAGCCTCCACTAGAACAATCGAATTGTAGTCGCTAGACGGGAAGGATGGATAAATGACAAAATGAATCTTATTATGTATGCATCAGCGGCATGTGCTAATATATATAGTAAGGTACAGACTTCGTCAAAAGTGCAGAGCCCAGGGTGTTTATTTCTGGGTCGTGTAGTGGTGTTGATTTAGCATTAGTGGAGGTCCTTTCCGTTACAGAGGGTAGGGCAAAAAATCTAACATCAAAAGATTCGGAATAATGGAAATGCATTACGTTCCGCACAAAGTTGCTCAGAAGCAGACCCCTGGGTTCTACACTTTTTACAAAGACTGTGCCTCCTAATACTCGCTTTGTAACGCGTGACAAGAATTTTTATCGGCAATCATGTTCTGTATTATTATGGCCGGGACTGTACATACACCCCGACAGTGCAGCGCTGATGCGATCGTCGTTGCGCCAGCCTTGTTGTCGTCCTCTTGCCGACTCGACTACCTCGCTTCTCCGCTCGGACAGCGTCGACTGCGGCGAGCAACCGCGAGACGAAACAAGTGGAGAAGAAGCGAGGGAGTGGAGGCGCCCGCAGATTTTTTAGTCGGTACCGGTCGCGGCCATTTTCTGCCGACCAGCCGCCGCGCGGGCGTTTCCTTAGGGACTGCGGGGCCGCTGTGTCGCCGCGGCCGCGCCTACCGCTTAGCTAGCCTTCGGGCACTAGAGAAAATCGCCGCAAATATTTTCACCGCACGGTTGTGTTGGAGCAAGCTTATTTGCATTGGCGTAGTGTTAAAATCATTTTATTTGTAATGGGATTTTGGTTCACGGTCACGTTAAGTGTGCTGGGACTCATCAAACTGCTGCGCTAATGCCGTTTCGGTCCGTTACTAAAGATAAAACGTTTTTGAAGAACTGCGAACATTACTCTTGCGTATGATACGCGTATAATTCCACTTCCAATGCGCTCTTCCTTCCTGCAAGTCATTTCGAACCTCGGCAATTAGGCTCTGTTGTCGTTCGCTTTGCATGTGCCACTCACATCAACAAATTATCAATTTGTGTTCATCTGACTTGACCAGCTAACGGCAGGCAAATTTTGTTGCACATTATTTATGAAAATCGCCGCATTAGGATCATTTCTTTTTATCCCTGGAACTTTATATCGCATATTAAACTGTTACCCCTGCATGTCAAGCATAATGCATTTTTTTTTTTTTGTATCCTGCACATACCGGTACAGGCAAAAGTAAAAGGAGCACGTTTTTTTATTATACCATTTTTCAGGCGTTGCATAAATGAAACTGGCAGATATGCGATCCGGTGGTAGATGTTAGTGTCATTTCACTAGGGCAATATTGTTTTCTTATCTCCAGTGCAAAACGCGTGATTTTAGTTTGAACGGGAAAGCGTGCTCCGTTTACTTTGCCCGCATCTGTTGATTCCCGTACATGTCAAAGAAAGAGCAGCAGAGAAATGCTAGCTGGAGCTATACAACTGAGTTTTCATATGTTATATGAACTTTAGCATCCAAAAGTGGCATCGGCTATGAGATACGCCGTAGTGGAGTGCTCCGGAAATTAATCGACTGCCTGGGGTTCTTTAACGTGCGCTGAAATTGCACCCAACACAGGCACTTCAGCTTCGCCTTCATCAAAGTGCGGTCGTCGCTTCTGTGATCGAACCTGTGTCTTCGGGCTCAGCAGTCAAGAGCGATATACCACACAGCTACCGCCGTAGGGCGCAACCCCGTTTCGTTATTTGTATTAAGCATTGAACAGATTGTAAAGAATTGACGAAGAAGAAACAACGCTGTGGCATCGCCATCACCATCGCTGGTCTCCGGCGCCCATCTCTCTCGCGCTGAAGCTGTGCCCTGCGGCTTGTATTCCGATCCTGCTGTGCCCGAATTACTGCCAGCGCTAGACGTTCCAATCGACTATTAAATCCACGTTTCACTTGGTTAAGGTAAAGCTGAGGTTCCCTGTACCCATCTCGCCCTGGAACTTCGCAGCAGAACATTGACTATCCCAATGACGGAGCCTACTTCATCGCACCTACATCCGCCAGTCACCTGCACAGGTGCCCTTCGTCAACGGGACCCCGCTACCTTCAGTGGAAGCAGCGATGACGACGTCGACGATTGGCTGTCCACTTACGAACGGGTCAGCCGTCACAATAACTGGGACGACAATCGTAAGCTCAATAATGTTATCTGTTACTTGAGCGACGTCGCTAATCTGTGGTTTCGAAACCACGAATCGGACTTTACCACCGGGGCGCATTTCAAGGCCAAATTTTCTGATGTCTTTGGCCGCCCCACGGTCCGAAAGCTCCGCGCGGAACAGCGTCTTCGATCGCGACTACAGCTGCCCGGTGAAACGTTCACCAGTTACATTGAGGACATTGTTGATTTGTGTCGCCGCGTTGACCCGACCATGACCGAGGCCGTTAAAATGAGTTCTCACAGGAGTTGATGACGGCGCTTTCAACATGCTCGTCGCCAAAGGCCCCACTACGGTCAAGGAAATCTACGACCTCTGTCAAAGCTACGACGAACTCCGCAAGGAGCGTGTTTTGATTCGCCAGTCTCAAGCATCACTTGCTGAACTAGCCGCGGAGCGGGAGTCATCTAGCCTCTCTGAAGACATCAAGGCTTTTGTACGTCAGGAGGTCGCGCGCCAACTGTCTCTGCAGCCATATATTAAGGAGTCGACACCAACTGGCATTGTTCCGGAGCTTCGCCGTGCAATCCAGCAACATGTATCTGAAGTCGTCCCTAATCCTCCTCCTCAATCAGCTCCTGTCGCACCCTCAATGCCGTTCCTCACGCCCACAATTTCATCGCCCGGCGTTGCGCCACTGAGCTACGCTCCAGCATTTGCGCCGGCTCCTCCTCAGGTATTGCGTCGCACGTATGCCGAAGTTACATCAAGTCCACCTCCTGAGCCAGCATATGCCTATGCTTCGCCCCCTATCCGTTCGGTACCAACAGCTTTTGCTCCCTCCTTGCGTCAGACACCATCTCCATGGCGCACTTCAGACAACAGGCCTATTTGCTACCACTGCGGCATCCCTGGGCACACTACACGCTACTGCAGGCGCCGAATAAATATGGCCTTTGCTGCACGGCCTGCGCCACCTTATTTGGCCCCCCAGTTCCCCGTTCCATCGGGTCCTCCAACAGCATCCCCCGATCCTCCGGACTTCCTGCCTCGTCGTTCGCCATCACCACGTCGCCGCTCCATTTCGCCAATGCGCCGACGACCCGCTACTCAGCTGGAAAACTAACCGCCGCAGTTCGCGAGGCACGAACTGCGTATTCGACAGAATTTCAAAGTCCTCATCTTAATCCCGCGAATGTTACTGCTGTCATCGTTGAAAGTGTTTATACTCTTGCGCTCGTCGACACCGGTGCCGCTGTATCAGTTATCAGCCAAAACCTCTGCCGCTCCCTCCGAAAAGTGACTACGCCCCTCGAGAGACTATCGCTTCGTACCGCATCCGCTCACAGTATACAGCCGACAGCTGTCTGCACTGCTCGCGTCGTCATTGCTGCAGCCTTGTACATCATCGAATTCGTCGTTCTCCCCACATGTTCTCATGACGTCATTCTCGGCTGGGATTTCCTGTCCCAGCATCATGCTATCATTGACTGCGCCAATCCTCAAGTAGAGCTCATTGAACCAAGTGATGCACCGTCTGATGCCCTGCTTCACGAGTCGTGTACTCGTTTTGCGGCCAAACTCCTCGTAGCTCATGACACAACCATCCCACCCGTTAGCGCTGTTCTGGTTCCCCTCACTGCCCCTTTTACCACCGCCGCGACAGTCCTCTTTGTGCCCTCTAACGTTGTCGGCCGCCGCCGCCATTTACCGCTGCCGTTTGCCGTCCTTGACATGAACAACGGCGCTTGCACACTTCTGGTAGCCAATCCTCTTGCGTCTCCCGTTATGTTGATCGAAGGGGAGTGCCTCGGTCGCATCGAGCCTGTGGAGGTTACCGCTTCCTCAATCGCAGCTCTGCAGCCACGCGAAATCAGCGCATACGTGTTGGAGTTTTCTCCACTATTGCGTTCGCTATCACGCTGCAAACACTTGGCTTCTGCCGCACCTGCCACATTGTACCCCTTAGCACCTCAAGAGAAGGACGTGTGTCCCTCAAATATCAGTGATGTGCAGCTCCTGACAGTCAAGTGACAAGGCGAAACATGGATGATCTGCGAGTGGAGCTGCAGCGAACCAGTCACGTTACGCAATTTTTTGTCTTTTAGTGTCTTTTTTGTTAATTGCAGGAAACGGAAGGGGTGATATGAGCACTATATTATGCCTGAAAAAAAGTAAACTGCAGATAATTTTGCAGACAGTGTCCAGAACGGAAGATGGAGATGCCATTTTTCTTGGGCAACGCTTGAAGGATGCGTGCTCTATAAACCTCCTCTAGAGAAATCGAATTGTAGTCGCTAGAGGGGAAGGATGGGTACCATGACAAAATGAATATTATTGTGCAGGCATCAGCGGCATATGCTAATATATAGGGCAAAAAATCTAACTATCAAAAGATTCGGAACACTGGAAATGCATTACGTTCCGCACAAAGTGGCGCAGAAGCAGACCCCTGGGTTCTACACTTTTTACAGAGACTGTGCCCCCAAATACTCGCTTTGTAACGCGTGACAAGGGTTTTTATCGGCAATCATGTTCTGTATTATTATGGCCAGGACTGTACATACACCCCGACAGTACAGCGCTGATGCGATCGTCGTTGCGCCAGCCTTGTTGTCGTCCTCTTGCCGACTCGACTACCTCGCTTCTCCGCTCGGACAACGTCGACTGCGGCGAGCAACCGCGAGACGAAACGAGTGGGGAAGAAGCGAGGGAGTGGACGCGCCCGCAGATTTTAGGGTCGCTACCGGCCGCTGCCGTTTTCTGCCGACCAGCGCACGGCCGCGCGGGCGCCTCCTTGGGCCCTGGGGGGCCGCTGTATCGCCGCGGCAGCGCCTGCACGGCAGCCGCGCTCAGCTAGCCTTCGGGCGCTAGAGAAAATCGCCGAAAATATTTTCACCGCACGGTTGTGTTGGAGCAAGTTTATTTCCATCGGCGTAGTGTTAAAATCAATTTGTTTTTTTATGGGATTTAGTATTGCGTTCACGTTAAGTGTGCTGGGACTCACCACACTGCTGCGCTAATAATGCCGTTTCGGTCCGTTACTGACGATAAAACGTTTTTGAAGAACTGAGAACATTACTTTTCCGTATGACTCGCGTATAATTCCACTTCCAATGCGCTCTTATTCCTTCCTGCCAGCCATTTCGAACCTCAGCAACTAGGCTGTGTTTTCGCTCGCGTGGCGTGTGCCAGTCACATCAACAAATTATCAATTTGTGTTCATCTGACTTGACCAGCTAACGGCAGGCAAATTTTGTTGCACTTTATTAATGAAAGTCGCCGCATTAGGATCATTTCTTTTTATCCCAGGAACTTTATATCGCATACCAAACTGTTACCCCTGCATGTCAAGCATAATGCATTTTTTTATGATATCCTGCACGTACCGGTGCAGGCAAAAGTAAAAAGAGCACATTATTTTGTTCTACCATTTTTCACGCGTTGCATTATTAAAACTGGCAGCCTTGGTATATGCGTCCAGTAGTGCCATTTCTCTAGGACAATATTGTTTTATCTCATGTGTAAAATGCGTAATTTTATTTTCTACGGGAACGCGTGCTCAGTTTACTTATGCCCTACCTGTGCATTCTCGTACATGGCAAAGAAACAGCAGCAAAGAAATACTAGCTGGAGCAATACAACTGAGTTTTCATATGGTATATGAACTTTAGCATCCAAAAGAGGCATCGGCTATGAGATACGCCGTAGTGGAGTGCTCCGGAAAGTTATCAACTGCCTGGGGTTCCTTAACGTGCGCTAACATTGCGCACAACACAGGCACTTCAGCTTCGTCTTCATCAAAGTGCGGCCGTCGCTTCTGTGATGGAACCTGTGTCTTTGGGCTCAGCAGTCAAGAGCGATATACCACAGAGCCACCGCTGGAGGGCACAACCCCATTTCGTAATATGCATTAAGCATTGAACATACATTTACACAGCAGCTAGCTAACTCTCCCGAGTTTTGCAGCGACAAAACGAGTATATTTAACTTAGAAGCTATCGGTGTGTGTTAAACCACTGCTTAGCCGTTTTGGGCCAGGTCATAACACGTAATGAAATCGTGTTGCGTCCGAGTAGGATACTAACAGTAAAAAGCTACTGCGCTAAACAGTTTTCCACGCCAGCTTCTCTCTGTGAACTAAGGAAATATCAATTGGGAGTGCTGGTTGTCGTACTTAGATTGCTTAAAGGAAAAACGATAGCCGAAGACGAACCCCTGTTAAACGAAAAAACATGCTTCGCCTAAGCAAACTTCAGCGCAAGGCTCGTCGATACGGTTAAATCTGACATCTGACACCATAAAGTCAGGTTCAAAAATCTACATCCTCGTGCGCAAAATCAAAAAGTAAGGAAAACATATACATTTCTCACATATGAAGGGCAACGCCCCCCCCCTCCCCCCCTCCAAAAACAAAAACAAAAAACATGCCACTGCTGCCCATAAACGGCGATTTAGAATTCGTCACCTGCATGGTAGACTACCCTCGTATATTACGTCGCCGAAGAAACAGCGCGCTTCAAATCGCTGTCGTACTCTCTGGAACGGGAAAAAATGTGACTGGCGATGCACAGCACACACGTGTATACGTGGTAGAGCGCGTTAACGACAGCATTGAAGAGCCCTCGCTCACAAACAAGCATTCAACGCTGGCGCCCGCGCGACCCACAGTCCCCTGTTAACGCGCACCCGTCAGATGGCGCCTGTTGTCGAGAGTAGGCGCGCGCTTGCATGCGTGCGTCTGAGGCTAAAAACATCTCACACATTACCACCCACCCCATCCCACCCCATTCTTTGGTGGTGGTCGGCCGTCCAGCTTCGAAAAAAAGAGCGTAAAAAAAAAGATAAAAATGAATTCGTGGTGCAGACGTTGAGCCCAGCAGCTCTGGCCGGCGCTCGTGCCCTCCGGTATGCGAGAGAGGGAAGGGCAGAACAAAAGTGAAAGGATGAGCTCGTGGTCGTGAGCCACGTGGTATGTCATCGGTACTATGATGATCATCACCACTGCCAAAGTGCCAAAGCTTTGCCGAGGAATGCGCTTCTCTAGCTCAAATATAGCACAATTAATAATTTCAGACTACCTAAGCTGCAGCACCAGAGGAATTTGTAATCGGTTTTACGTCTATAGAGTTCATTAGTGTCCTTGGACAGTTTTATTACATTGAAACCAAACTAGACCGGATAACCAGTGCTTTTCTGAAGACTCGTGAAGAAGTGGTCAATAAAAAGTCTACACTGTAACGCGATGCACTATTCAAGTTGTGTATGGCGCTTAACCTATTTCTTGAACTGGGTAAGTTCAAAAGTTCAAGTAACCGCTGTCCCTCGCCACCCACCTTTCTTTTACTACAATCAGATGAATAAAAAATTTGCCATTTGTTACATACCATAGCGTGCCACATTATGCCAGCTTCTTTTTAAGGGTTGCCCCTGAAGCAACTAAACCTTACTTGTGTCATGCCGTGGCGGGGGGGGGGGGGGGGAGGGTTTGGTACGACAGATTGTGCTCACCGTGATGGTCGGGCGGGTTTTTCGTCTGCTCCACATGACCGAGGTAGAGTTGAAACTTCAGCTTCTTGAGATGGTGCGGCTGAGGTATCAGTCTGCTGGCCTCGACGTCCCCCGCGGCCTCTGCATTTTGTCGGCAGAAGGAATGCACATAGCTTTCAGAGAGATCGAATGTGGTGTCTCTGAACTATGGAGAGGTGAACACGAGCACTCTGTTGCTGTATATGGTCTCCGACAGGAGGTTACCGCTTCCTCTATCGCAGCTCTGCTGTAATCAGTGTATGCACACACACACACACACACACACACACACACACACACACACACACACACACACACACACACACACACACACACACACACACACACACACACACACACACACACACACACACACACACACACACACACACACACACACACACACACACACACACACACACACACACACACACACACACACACACACACACACACACACACACACACACACACACACACACACACACACACACACACACACACACACACACACACACACACACACACACACACACACACACACACACACACACACACACACACACACACACACATACGATTTTTAGTATAAAAGAAGGCAAGTGGCCCTGAAGTAACTAAACCCTACTTGTGTAATGCCGTGGCGGGGGGGTGACAGATTGTGCTCACCTCGATGCTCGGACGGGTCCGTCTGCTCCGCATGACCTAGAAAGTGTAGAATGTTCTGCTTCTTCTGGCGGTGCACCCGAACTGCCGCCCTGCCGCGCTCGACGTCTCCCGCGGCCTCTGCATTTTGTCGGCAGAACGAATGCGCGTAGCTTTTAAAGAGCTGAAATGTGGTGTCTCCTAACTATGGAGAGGTGAACACGAGCACTCTGTTGCTGTATATGGTCTCCGACAGGAGGTTACCGCTTCCTCAATCGCAGCTCTGCAGCCACGCGAAATCAGCGCATACGTGTTGGAGTCTTCCCCATTATATTGTTCGCTATCATGGTGCAAATACAAAGCTTCGGCCACATCTGCGACCTTGTACCACCTAATTAGCACCTCATGAGTAGGACGCGGGTCCCTCAAGTATCAATGTTGTGCAGCTCCTCACAGTACAAGTGACAAAGCCAAACTGGATGATCTGCGAGTGCAGCTTGAGGGAACCTGTCACGTTCCAAGTTTTATGGTCTGTGTTATTTTATACCTGCGGAAAATGGGAGGAGAATATGATCACTATGATTATGCATGAAAACAAATACATATAAGGGGACTCTCGGTGTCCAGAATGCAAGATGGGGGATCCCCTTTTCCCTGCGCAACGCTTGAAGAATGCGTGCACTTTACAGCGCGAGAGCATAGGCGCTGCCACAATTGGTCACGTGAGAGTGCCGCGTACCCGATATCGGTGGGGACAACGAGCTGTAGAAAGCACAGAAACTTTACGTGAATGCGCATAGTATGTGCAAGTTGTAAAAATATATTTATTATATGATCACCTAGCTCATTTACTGCGCCATCTGAATGCATACATTGACTAGGTTGTGTCGACCAACCCGTTCACTTTTTTTATTCGATACTCCCTCTAGCGCTTTTTGTAGAGAATATATTTTACCGTCATATTAAACAGATTGCAAGCCGGCCATCACCTGAAACCTTTCTTTTTAATATCATTGTCTAAACGGTGAAAACACATTAAGTCCACGATGGTTGGGACATAGTAATAGTGTTCACCGTTACACAAGTGCACAATGCTTACAACTGAACATGGACGCGAATGCATGTGATCCCCCGACAATTGACCAGATACTATTTTACCTCCCGCAACGTCTGGCTTCAAATAATGTTAAGCTGCTCAAAGGCCGCCTTTGACGCTCAGCGACGTTCGCTTGCGCTCGGGTAAAAGTAGGACTGGACTCTACACCGGAGTTCAGCACCCGCAGATGCAGCGAGCCCGTTCAAGCGGAGATATAAAAATTTTATCATGCTATAATTCACCATTAACCCGCGCTTTAGCTATGTGAAAGCAGCGATTATTACATTTATTGCATCAGTATTTGCCTGAAGTAAGCATGGGGATGCAGGTTTACAGGAATGCACACGGTGATCCTTCCCTCTCTGCACAACGAATTCATTATGAATGTGCAGACATTAGTAGCAACACTGAGATGCTTTTTAATATCCTGCGAAAATAACGCGGCAGCAGTACAAAGACGCAATATAATTCCTGAGAAAACATCAGGGTCGTTATCGCACTTCCGCACCTACTGCCAGCGCTGATATAGATTGACGGGTGCGGTATACATTACCAAGATACTTTCTTGGGCGAGTTGGTACTTATTCATTATTAATATAAACAGCGCGAACACGAAGACAAAGGACAAGATAAAAGAAAGCCACAGTACAGCGCTTGTACTGTGGCTTTCTTTTATCTTGTCCTTTGTCTTCGTGTTCGCGCTGTTTATATTAATAATGAAGAGGTATACATTAGTTGTTTCCCTACAACTCAAAGGCTCTCTCGTCTCCCAGAAAGAAACATCAACTCGCGACCGAAAAAAAAAAAGCTGTGGTTTATGGTGAGACATGGCGTTGCGCGAGACAAATCTGCGTGGCTATGCTTAGGTTCGGCTTGAAAGTAAAGACATGGCTTTTGCACATATCACTTTACTCTATGGTTTCAGCACCCCTCGCCTCTCGTCGTTGACCAACCTCATTCGGGTGTAGAAGCATTCTAGCGGTATGACAACCTCTCTAGTCGCACTCCGGAGCACACCGCCGTCACAACTTTTGAACGAACCTTCTGTCCTAGCAACTCGCTATTGTCGTTCGTCTCTACCAACTACCGAATTATCTGCCTTCTTTCTCTTCCTCCGCCTCCGCTTTTTTTTCGGATCGGCCAAGGTGCGACCCTGACGAAAGTGCGCTCACGACGAAGTGGCTGGCGTAGTATAGCTCTCGCACCAAAAAAAAAAAAAGAACGGCGGCCTAGGGCATAATGTCCACCGTATGTAGAAAGCGTGGTTTATTTTTCTGCCAATAAACTGTATGGCCATTGGCTCTACTTCCCCGCCGATTGCTTTGACAAGACAGAGGACATCCGTACCAAAACAGTAGTGTTTGAAAGCCAGTCGTCGTTCTGACATAGGCTGCGCACCAGCTGTCTACAATGCCCACCGATGCGTTCCGAAGGCCAGAAATGACGGCCGTCCTAGTTTCGCGATCTGTTGGAGGCAGCGGAACCGCGGTCTGTAAAGGGTCTATGAACCTCCCCCAGTGCCGAATTGCAGCCGCTTACGGCGAAGGAATGCCCTAATATACGTAATAAAGTATGTTACGTTTTGGTCGCGCGCCTCTGGTATCTCACCGCTGCCAGCAGTTATTACGTGCGGCTCGCGGCCCCTCGGTAGCGTTGGCCTGGCGGCCCCGTGGCTCGGCGGACGGCATCAACGGTCCCAGCAAAGACGCGGTGTCTTTGCTGGGAAAATGTAATGTGTGCTGTAGACGTTGAGCGCAGCAGCTCTGGCCGGTGCTCGTGCCCTCCGGTATTCCAGAGAGAGAAGGGCAGAAGAAAAAGAAAGGATGAGCTCATGCTACAGCGTCGTGAACTGAGCCCGATGTCCCGGAAAGCTGGGCATGTCTCAGCGGAATCTGCCGCTGCTTTTATAGGCTTGCCAGTTCACAGGGAAAGGAAGAGAGCCCTTCAAGTTCAGACAAGACATGACTCAATCGCAGGTGGCGCGACCACATCTCCTCCACCTCCTGCAGACGGGCGAGGGCGACGCACTCTCCCTCGAGCTCCAGGCTTGACCAGCGTTTGCACACCCATACATGCACACACATTTGGCGCGTGGCAGGGTCACGTCGAGACTTGCCCGCGGGAGGAAGCGTTGGGCGGCCGATGAACGACGCCGAAATGGCCCATCCGCTCGCGGTTCTGCCTGTTGCTATGCGGTGGCCGCGTCAGCTGTCCCAATTGCGGGTGGCGAAACGTAACAGGTACTTCCTAATATTCGCTAGGCTACGCATAGTGAGTTTTCATCACCGAGTCTTGTATGGCCGGCCCTGTACATGCAGTCCGCCAGTGCAGCGCTGACGCGATAGTCGTTGCGCCAGCCTTGCTGCCATCTTCCTTCCGACTCCACTTCCTCGCTGCTCAACTCACTCGGACAGCGGCGACTGCTTCCAGCAACCGCGCGACGAAACGATTAGGGAGGAAGCGAGGGACTCGTTGCGCCCTCGCGCTAGATTCGTCTCCGCCCGCTAGGGTGCCTCGATGCCTTCGCACCCTACCGCCTGCTAAGGCTCCTCTACTTTTACGGCCCTCTGGTGGTGGTGGTGGTGGTCGGCCGTTCAGCTTAAAAAAAAAAAAGGAGGGGGGGGGGGGGGGTCGCAAAAAAAAAAAAAATTAACTGTGTGCTGTAGACGTTGAGCGCAGCAGCTCTGGCCGGTGCTCCTGCCCTCCGGTATTCGAGAGAGAGAAGGGCAGAAGAAAAAGAAAAGATGAGCTCATGCTACAGCGTCGTGAACTGAGCCCGATGTCCCGGAAAGCTGGGCATGTCATTTTTACTGTGATGATCCTCACCACTGCCAATGCTGTGCCGAAGAGCAGCACTGGACTAGGGATGGGGGGGGGGGGGGGGGGGGCTAAGGGGGCTGCAGCCCAGGGCCTCGTCTCGGACAGTAGAAGGGGGCCCATTTATTCTAACCTGCTTAGTATATGGAAGCATGGGCAACGGAACTTCGAGCGACTTATTTGTATGAAGCGAGAAAACCAGGACGAGCAGACGGTTTCCCTCGCCTAGTGTAAAACTCCAAGAACCGACTCACTTGTTTCCTGGTAGTTTGGCTTCAAATAATCATGTTGCCACCCATAAAGTGTGCCTCGCGAGGGCGAATGAGACGGCTTCTCGTTGCGGCAACACAGAAATACGGACACCCCCGCAGCAAGAGGTACGTTGCGGGATTCTCTGAAGTGAACCTGCTAAGTGGCCGGAAGTTATTACTGACAGCTTTTGGGGTGTATGCCGTGAGAAAGGGCCATTTTATTTTCAAAATCGGGTGGAACATTTTCCGTTTTCCGAAAGGCAATACAAAACTTGAAAACAATATGTCTGCTCATCTTTTCGTGCATCATCATCCTCAGCCTGACTAAACCCAGTGCAGGGCGAAGACCACTGCCATATTCCTCCAATTAACCCGGTCATATGCGAGCTGCATCCACTTGAACCCTGCGAACTACTTAACCTCATCAGCCCACCTAATTTTTGTGCCGCCCCCTGCTACGCTTTCCTTCCCATGGAATCCAGTTTGTTGCCCTAAGCGACCATCGGTTATCCTTTCTTCGCGTTACATGTCCTGCCCACTCCTATTTCTTCTTCTTGATTTCCATTAGAATGTCAGTGACATGAGCTATTTTTCTGACCCACTCTGCACGTTTCATATCTCTTAACATTATCCCTACCATTTTTCTTTTCATAGCCCTCTTCGTTGTCCTCAACTTAAGTAGAACCCCTTTTGTTAGCTTTCACGTTTTAGCCCCATAGGCAAGTACAGGTAAGATGAAACTGTTGTATACTTTCCTCTTGAAAGATACCGGTAAGCTGCTAGTCACAATCTGGAGTGCTTGCGAAATGCGCTCCATCCCAGTCTTATTCTCCTTGTTATTTTCCTTTCATGGTCCGGATCTGCGGTTACTACCTGTCCTAAATAGATATAATCGCCTACTACTTCCAGTGCTTCGCTTCCTAACGTAAACTGCTGTTCCATCTATAGGCTATTGAACATTACCTTAGTGTTCTCTATATTGATTTTCAAGCCTACGTTTTTTACTTTTCCTGTCTAGGTCATCAATCATTCTTTGCAGTTCATCCCCTAAGCTACTTAGCAAGGCAATGTCATCAGAAAATCGCAGATTACTGAGGTATTCTTCATCTATCCGTATCCCGAACTGCTCCCATTCCAAATTTCTGAATACTTCCAAGCAAGCTGTGAATAGTACTGGGGAGATCGTGTCTCCTTGCCTAACACCTTTGCTTATAGGAATTTTGTTACTTTCTTTATGCAGAACTATGGTTACTGTGCGCCCTCTATATACATCTTCCAGCACTTTCACGTACGGCTCGTCTACACCCTGATTTCGGAATGCCTGTAAGACTGCCGAGATTTCTACTGAGTCAAATGCTTTTTCGTAATCAATGAGTGCTATGTATAAGGGCTGGTTATATTCAGAGCATTTTTTTATCACCGGGTTGGTGGTATGGATTTGATCGACAGTAGAGTATCCTTTCCTAAAACCTGCTTGATCTTTTGCTTGGTTGCAGTCTAAAATTGCCCTGATTCTATTAGCGATTACGTACTTTGGTAAATACCTTATACGTTACAGACAGTAAGCTAACTGGTCTGTAATTTTTCAAGTCGTTAGCGTGCCCTTTCTTATGAATTAAGATAATGTTTGCGTTCTTCCATGGTTCATGTATAGTCGATGACACCAGACATTGCGTATACAGTGTGGCCAGTTTTTCTAGCACGATATCCTCTCCCTCCTTCAACAAATCTATAGTTACCTGGTCCACTCCAGCTGCTTTCTCCCTTTTCATAGTTTCTGATGCTTTCTTATCTTCGTCCTTCGTCACTGGCGGAACGTCTAACTGCATTTCCCTACCGTCAATCTCATTATTGTCGTGACTTCTTTGGCTGCTGTAGAGATCAGTATAGAACTCCTCGGCTACATTTACTATCTTGTCCATATTCGCGATGGCATTGCCGCGCAACTGACTTTTGCCTATGCCCAATTTCTTCTTAATCGCTTAAAGGCTTCCCCCGTTCTTTACAGCATGTTTAATTTTCTCCATGTTATACTCCCTTATATCGCCAACTTTGCGCTTATTGATTAGCTTTGTTATCTCTGCCAATTCTATCTGGTGTGTTGGATTGGAAACTTTCATACTTTGGCGTTTCTTAATCAAATCCTTCGTCTCCTTAGACAGCTTACCGGTATCCTCTCTAACTATCCTACCGCCTACTTCTACAGCGCACTCAGTAATGATATCTCTGAAATTATTGTTCATTGCTTGTAGGCTAATGTCGGCATCCTCGGCTAGAGCTAAATATCTCTTCTGTAGCGAGAGCCTGAACATCTTCTGCCCTCCCCCTCACCGCGAATTCGTTGATGAACTTCTTTTCTTACAAATCGGTGTCGTTCTCTTTTCAGATTTAGACTAATTCGAGACCTTACCATCCTGTGGTCACTGCATCGCACCTTCCCGATTACCTCTACATCCTGCACAACGGCGGGGCTAGAACACATTATGAGGTTAATTTCATTTTTAGTCTCCCGTTAGGACCTTTCCATGTCCACTTCTGGTTGTTCCATTTGCTGAAGAAGGTGTTCATGATTCTTATGTTATTGCGCTCTGCAAACTCAACTAGTAACTCCCCCCTGCTATTCCTAGAAACAATGCTGCAAATGGGGAGGCGTAGGAGCGACACCTGTTAATTTACTCGGAGTCCAAAGGTTTCGTTTACTGTTTCATGTGCAAAATATTTTTGATCTCAAGCTTTCACTACGCATGACTCTTCTGATTGGAAAAGAGCAGAAGAAAAGGTTCGCGCACATGAAAATAACGTCGAGCACCGAAACTGCGTGGCTGCATGGCTCGCCCGCTATAATTCGAGCAGCATAATTGACAAGGAGCTGCTTAAGCATCTTGTCACTGAGACCGCTTACTGGACAGAGGTGTAGAAGCGCATAGTCGTTGTAGTTAAGCTTCTAGCTGAGCGCAACTTACCATTTAGGGGCAGTGAGGAGATTTTTGGTTCACTGAGAAATGGCAATTATATGAGAGTGCTTGAGGCCATTGCCAAGTTTGATCCCTTTCTATAGGAGCACATCAAACCATACAGGAACAAAGGAAAAGGTCACCCATCGTATCTATCGAAAACCATTTGTGATGAATTTATCGAGCATATGGCAAAGACTGTCAAGGAACGTATCATTGACAAAGTGAAATGCGCAAAATACTTCTCTTTAATTGTTGATTCGACTCCAGACCTTACTCACGTTGATCAATAGTTTTAAGATAATTTTCAAATGGGAAAGTGTACGAACGCTTTCTTGGATTTGTTTCAATCGAATCGCATACCGGCTTGTATGTTTTAGATACCGTGTTGTCCCTATTGATGAACAATGGCATCTCCATCGATGATTGTATAGGGGCCAAGCTTATGATTATGCGAGAAATATTTCCGGAAAATACAAAGCACTAGAAGCTCAAACCAAACACCTCAACGAATTGGCAGTCTACGCCACGTGTGCTGGTCATTCACTGAACTTTGTTGGCGCGTGTAGCCTTGACAGTTGCCTTGAAGCAGTCAAATTTTTCACTAATTCAGAGACTGTATGACTTCTTTGCAGCCTCACGTAAGCGACAGACGTATTTTTTGAACAGCATGGGCGGAAATGGGCAGCAGCTCGTTTTGAAAAGTCTCTCGTCAAGACACGCTGAATCATGTAAGGCCATTCTGAAAAATTCCAATGCAGTCTTGAGTTGCGTTGAAGCCATATCAAAGAACGAGGAAGAAAACAGTGACAGTAAGAACGAAGCACGCTCTCTCTTCAAGAAAATGACAAAACTAGAGACCTCATTCATGGCGATTTTCTGGAGTGAAATTTTGGAGCGCTTTGACAAGACGAGCGTAGCACTACAGAAACCAGGCCTAGACATTTCAACTGCTGTGCACCTGCTGAGCTCTCTAGAAGGCTTTGTTATTTCTTTGAGACCTCTCTTTGATACCATCGAAGAGAGAGCACGTACGCTAAGTAAAAATCAATGTTATCAGGATGAGGGCAAACGGATTGTTTTCAGTAAGTGCCCGGACGGAAAAAGCGACAGTGCGCTACAAGGTACAAAAAAGGTTTTTGTAGAAACCTACAATGGTTGTACTTAACAGTCTAAGCTCTGCTTTGCGTGTGTGAAAGGCTACCTACACTGAACTCTACGAAAGGTTCGTATTCTTAAAATTGCAGACAGAAGCTGGGGGAGCGAGGCCTCTCTGGCACACCAGGCTGAGAAGCTGGTCAAAAGTTGATAATCTACAATCTAGCATTTTCCGCTGAAATCGTTTAGTGTGCGAACTTTCTGCACAACTCTGTGTGTCAGGAAAAGAGTCCCCTAGAAATTGCTTCACGAAAGTAAGCTTACTGATGTGCTTGCGAACCTTTTTTTTTTTTTTTTTGCTTTGCGAATACACTTAAACATACCCGAGGCAAACTGAGACCGAACGAGCGTTTCCCAAGCTGTGGCTGATAAAAAATCGCCTTCGTTCGAGCCTCCTTGACGACAAGGTGAACTGGCTTGCTATCATGTCCATTGAAAGTGACCTCCTCCGTGATCTATCCTTCGAACCGACTACATCTGATTTCGAAAATGCGAAGGCGCGAAAGATGCCATTTTAAAAGAGGACAGTTTGCGCTATACATGAATAGTTATAATAAGTTGGTTGTGTAGCCTCCCATTCTCCACGTTGCCAATGAAACGCTGAGCAGTGTAATTCGAGATATGCAAATCTTCGTTGTTCGTCTCGTTTTTGTTCTTGTGGTATTTAGCGTGCTTATAAAGAACTGTATTTTTGTTGTTTTTGACAATGCCACTTTTAATTGGTGTCGTCCTTGCTTGTCTCACCTTTAACGAAAATATTTTCAAATAATGTTTTTTATTTAGTTTTGGTAATTTTCATCTGTATTCTAGTGCATTTTTATGGTTTTTGTATTGCCTTAAGTATTGTATATATATATTGCATATTTTTAGAGAAACGTATATAATGATTACTTCAGTCTGATGCTTGAATTTTGATAAATGTTTTGGATACAACCATGCGTCTTATCACCGGATTAAACTTATTGATGCAAACAAAGTCTAGCTTCAGAAGAATCGACATCTGAGCTGTGTTGTCTCGTCTACGTTCTTGTTCGTCTTGAGTGCACTAAACGTTTCCCTAAAGCCTAGCTTTGGTAATTTTGGTAATTTTCATCTGTATTCTAGTGCATTTTTATGGTTTTTGTATTGCCTTAAGTATTGTATATATATATTGCATATTTTTAGAGAAACGTATATAATGATTACTTCAGTCTGATGCTTGAATTTTGATAAATGTTTTGGATACAACCATGCGTCTTATCACCGGATTAAACTTATTGATGCAAACAAAGTCTAGCTTCAGAAGAATCGACATCTGAGCTGTGTTGTCTCGTCTACGTTCTTGTTCGTCTTGAGTGCACTAAAGGTTTCCCTAAAGCCTAGCTTTGGTAATTTTGGTAATTTTCATCTGTATTCTAGTGCATTTTTATGGTTTTTGTATTGACTTAAGTATTGTATATATATATTGCATATTTTTAGAGAAACGTATATAATGATTACTTCAGTCTGATGCTTGAATTTTGATAAATGTTTTGGATACAACCATGCGTCTTATCACCGGATTAAACTTATTGATGCAAACAAAGTCTAGCTTCAGAAGAATCGACATCTGAGCTGTGTTTTCTCGTCTACGTTCTTGTTCGTCTTGAGTGCACTAAACGTTTCCCTAAAGCCTAGCTATTTCTGAAAACAGAATGGAGATTAATCACAAAGTGAACATATGTGTTGGTGTTTACAATAGCACGCGTTTCAAGCGAGTTTTGTTGTTTTCCTTACAATAATAACACAAGAGTTTTCTCTTTAGCTTTACCAAATTTAAAACAACTTGGGCTGTGCTAGCTTCTTGGAGGTCCCATAGTTTCACTTCGTGCCCTGGCGGCCACTGTAGGAAAGCGAAACACTCGTTAATGGGTTTATGTTCAGGTTCAACGGCTTTAACGTCCCAAATGAACTCCGGCAATGCGGGACGGCCTAATGAAAGGCTCCGGATAATTTACCCCGGAACAGGACTATAGGAGGAATAGCTACATCCCAGGACGACCACAGTAAACCTGGCGCCCAGAGTGAAGAGCTGACGTGCTCGGCTCTGTGCGCACTTCCTCCATAGCGAGAGATTGCGATTTTTGAGGCAGACCCATACAAAAATGGTCTATGTACTTCAATGGAAAAGTTTATGGTCAGCTATGTCTCTCTATGGACTTTTATAGTCGGCTATAAAGCGCCATTGAAATATTTATAGGCAGCTATAGAAAATTCTATACCACTTTGTCTATAGCTTCTGGACCATACAAAATCTCTTTAGCTAACTATAGAAAACCATATGTCCATGAAGTTATAGACTATTAGACATACAGTTATCTTTAGCTGTCTATAGAAATTTGAATGGCTCTAAAGCTACAGACTGCGAGCCATACAATCAGTTTTAGCAAGCTATAGAAAAATTTATGCTCCTGAAGCTATAGGATATTAGTAACACCGATATCTTTATCTGTCTGTAGAAATTTGAATGCCTCTGAAGCGACAGACTAAAACCATATAAGCTGATTTAGCTGGTTATAGAAAAGTGTATGTCCCTGAAGCTATAGACTACTAGTCATACAGTTACCTTTAGCTGTCTATAGAAATGTGAATGTCTGTAAAGCTACAGACTACAAGCCATATAAGCTGCTTAGCTGGCTATGGAACAGTGTATACTCCTAAAGCTATATACTATTAGTCATACAGTTATCTTTAGCTGTCAATAGAAATTTAAATGGCTCTAAAGCTACAGACTGATATCCTTATAAGCTGCTTTAGCTGTCTATAGAAAAGTGTATGCTCCTGAAGCTATAGACTAGTAGTCATACAGTTATCTTTAGCTGTCTATAGAAATGTCAATGCCTCTAAAGCTACAGACTGCAAGTCATATAAGCTGCTTTAACTGGCTATAGAAAAGTGCATGCTCTCGAAGCTATAGACTAGTAGCCATACAGTTCTCTTTAGCCGTCTATAGAAATGTCAATGCCTCTAAAGCTACAGACTGCAAGTCATATAACCTGTTATAGCTGGCTATAGAATATTGTATATACCAAAAGCTATAGACAAGTAGGCGTACACCCTTATATCAAAGTACATATATCGTCGGTTCGAATCCCTCGTGTGACTTGTACTCTAGCTTGATTAAGAGTTGTGTGCTGTATGCAACGAGAAACCGTATGGAATCAACTACAACGCTGTGCGACAAATGGATTACGTTACAATCTTGGTATAACTGGTGGGAGCACTGTCGCCGTATGGAAGTACGCCTGCAGTGAGTACCTCGGACCCATGATGGTCTTAGTCGTGGGGACGGCTGGCCAATTTTCAGTTATTTATTCATCGAATTTAAAATAAACGTCCGAAGATATAGAGCATGATACACATATACATACACACTTGCGCATGCACAAACAAACGCACGCACATACACTCACGCACGCGCGCGCGAATATTCTATAGCTGACCATAGAAAATGCTAAAGACTGCAAATACTTATATTAGGACACCAGAATTATTCCATATAGACTTCTATAGCAGGCTATAGCTTTTTGGGCCAAATATCTATAGCCAACAATACACGGGATTTTCTATTGCTGGCGATGAACATTTGTATGCGACCATAGAAAATGCTATAGACTGCAGTACATAGGGAGCCATAAGTCTGTAGAATAGGTTAAAGACTTCTATAGAACAGACTATAGAAAAACCTAAAGACAGCCATAGAAGCGGCTATAGATATTTGGGCCAAATTTTTACAGCCGACCATACAAAGGATTTTCTATAGCTGAGCATAGGAAATTTTTGTATGGGGAGAAAGACGTCTTAACTGCCTAATTTACGTGAACACCGCAACCAAGCCATGAGCGGAGGAAGGAAGGAACGCCGGCGAAGGGGCCCGACCGACCATTGCCATTTCGGAGGAAAGGGAAGACGCAGTATCTTTCTCAGTGTCTAGACTAATGTAGCGAAGAAGATAACGAAGACCCGCGCTCGGCGCGAGCACGAGCTGCAAAGGTCAAATCTGCAAGGTGAAATCTACAGTGTCGCCGAAGCCTGCTCTAAGTACCGTAGTGAAGCTTTCGCTTCAAAATTTAATTTTTCTTGTGGAAATAAAAGGCCCTAGCAACTGCCTCACATCTAGGTGGAAACCTCAGCCACGTCTTGAGGGCAGGGAGCAAGGTGGGAGTAAGGGAAGGGAGGAAGAGGTACCGTAGTGGGGGGCTCGGAAATAATTTCGACCACTTGGGGATCTTTAACGTGCACTGACGTCGCACAGAGCACGGACGCCTTTTGCATTTCGCCTGCATCAAAACGAAGCCGCCGTGCGGCTGGGTTTGATCCTGGCTGCTCGGCTGAGAAGCCGAGCGTAACCACTGAGCCAGGGCTTAAATTCTGCTACTCGAATTGGCTCCACGAATTAATTTTAATGACTCCTAATATTACCTTCTCGGGGCACTCATAAAGGGGTAAGGGGTGTTTATATTTCCTAGATGCTGCCGGAGTCCAGCCCAATTATAGGAAGCTAGCTCAGCAATGCGTTAGCATTAAAACAGTGCTGCGAACGAAAACCCTGCTGTCGGCTTGTGTACAGCGTGAATGAAAGAGAAGGCGGCGAGCGCAGCGCACAGCCCCGCAAGTGGTCGTCGGCCCAGGTGGATCTTTCCTGGAGTTTGGCTCTCTGCCACGGACGGACACGTGTCACGTGTCACCATGCAATTTTGTGCGCTGTATAACTAATTAGTGCTAATGCGTTGCTGCTCCATGGATCCCGTTGATCGCACTTCGTTCTTTTCAATTTGGCGGAATTAAAATAACACATGGCATATTTCCAGTAGCGGAGCAGGAGACAGTTGGGAGAGGGGGGGGGGTCAGTATATGGAAAGGGGACCTGCATGCGCATTAACCCAGGACCCCCATTTTTCTTAATCCGGCCCTGGAAGACTGCGCTCCTCGAACTGTTGAGCACCATGCATGTTGAGGAATTTTTAACCGGTTACGATCGCTTAATAATAGAACATACATATATGAATTTTGCCTCCATATTCTTAATTAGTTGTCTTTAGCCGTTTTATTCGAGTGAAACTAAACAAGACAGGGTACGCAGGGCTTTTATGAAGACTCGCGAAGCAGTGGCCAATAAAATGTATACCCTGTGGCGCGAAGCACCATGCAATTTAAGTATACGGCTCTTAAACTGTTTCTTGAACTGGGTAAGTTCAAAAGTTTAAGCCAGTGCTGCCGGTAAATCGCTTCGTAAATCGCAACCCTGCAGCCACGCGAAATTATCGCATACGTGTTGGAGTTTTCTCCAGTACAGTGTTCGCTATCATGGTGCAAACACATGGCTTCTGCCGCACCTGCGACATTGTACCCCTTAGCACCTCAAGAGAAGGACGTGTGTCCCTCAAATATCAATGATGTGCAGCTCCTGACAGTCAAGTGACAAGGCGAAACTTTGATGATCTGCGAGTGCAGCTGCAGCGAACCTGTCACGTTGCGCAATATTTTGTCTTGTGCTTCTTTTTTGTTTCCTGCGGGAAAGGGAAGGGGTGGTAAAAGCACTATGTTATGCCTGCAAAAAAAAAAAAAAAAAAAAAAGCTGCGCATAAGCTGACAGACAGTGTCCAGAACGGAAGATGAAGTTCCCATTTTTCTTGGGACGCTTGAAGAATGCGTGCTTTATAAACCTCCATTATTGCAATCAAATTGTAGTCGCTAGAGGGGAAGGATGGATACTATGACAAAATGAATCTTATTATGTATGAATCAGCGGCATGTGCTAATATATATAATAAGATACAGCCTTCGTCAAAAGTGCAGAGCCCAGGGTGCTTATTTCTGAGTCGTGTAGTGGTGTTGATTTAGCATTAGTGGAGGTCCTTTCCGTTGGAGAGGGTAGGGCAAAAAATCTAACTATCAAAAGATTCGGAATAATGGAAATGCATTACGTTCCGCACGAAGTGGCTCAGAAGCAGACCCCTGAGTTCTACACATTTTACAAAGACTGTGCCTCCTAATACTCGCTTTGTAACACGTGACAAGAGTTTTTATCGGCAATCATGCTCTGAATTATGGCCGGGACTGTACATACACCCTGACAGTGCAGCGCTGATGCGATCGTAGTTGCGCCAGCCTTGTTGTCGTCCTCTTTCTGACTCGACTACATCGCTTCTCCGCTCCGACAGCGGCAAGCAACTGCAAGACGAAACGAGTGGGGAAAGAGCGGGGTACTGGTGACGCCCGCAGATTTTTTAGTCGCTACCGACAGCGGCCATTTTCTGCCGAAGAGCTCGCCGCAGCACGGCGCTTCTTTGGGGACTGCGGGACCGCTGTACCGCCGCGGCGGCCCCTGCACGGCAGCCGCGCTTAGCTAGCCCTCGGGCACAAGAGAAAATCGCCGAAAAAAGTTTCACCGCACGGTTGTGTTGGAGCAAGCTTATTTGCATTGGCGTAGTGTTAAAATAAATTTATTTGTATTGGGATTTTGTTTTACGGTCACGTTAAGTGTGCTGGGACTCATGAAACTGCTGCGCTAATGCGATTCGGTCCGTTACTGAAAATAAAACGTTTTTGAAGAACTGCGCACATTACTCTTGCGTATGATTCGCGTATAATTCCACTTCCAATGCGCTCTTCTTCTTTCCGGCCAGCCATTTCGAACCTCAGCAATTAGGCTGTGTTGTCGTTGGCGCGGCGTGACCCAGTCACATCAACAAGTTATCCATTTGTGTTCATCTCACTTGACCAGCTAACGGCAGGCAAATTTTGTTGCGCTTTAATTATGAACATCGCCGCGTTAGGATCATTTCTTTTTATCTCTGGAACTTTATATCGCATATCAAACTGTTGCCTCTGCATGTAGAGCATAATGAATTTTTTTTTTATATCCTGCACGTACCGGTGCAGGCAAAAGTAAAAGGAGCACGTTTTTTTATTATACCATTTTTCAGGCGTTGCATAAATGAAACTGGCAGATATGCGATCCGGTGGTAGATGTTAGTGTCATTTCACTAGGGCAATATTGTTTTCTTATCTCCAGTGCAAAACGCGTGATTTTAGTTTGAACGGGAAAGCGTGCTTCGTTTACTTTGCCCGCATCTGTTGATTCCCGTACATGTCAAAGAAAGAGCAGCAGAGAAATGCTAGCTGGAGCAATACAACTGAGTTTTCATATGGTATATGAACTTTAGCATCCAAAAGTGGCATCGGCTATGAGATACGCCGTAGTGGAGTGCTCCGGAAATTAATCGACTGCCTGGGGTTCTTTAACGTGCGCTGAAATTGCACCCAACACAGGCACTTCAGCTTCGTCTTCATCAAAGTGCGGTCGTCCCTTCTGTGATCGAACCTGTGTCTTCGGGCTCAGCAGTCAAGAGCGATATACCACACAGCTACCGCCGTAGGGCGCAACCCCGTTTCGTTATTTGTATTAAGCATTGAACAAATATTTAAACAGCAGCGAGCAAACATCACCCGAATTTTGCAGCGACAAAACGAGTATATTTAATTAAGAAGTTATCGGTGTGTGTTAAACCACTGCTTAGCCGTTTAGGCCAGGTCATAACACGTAATGAAATCGTGTTGCGTCCGAGTAGGATACTAACAGTAAATAGCTACTGCGCTAAACAGTTTTTCCCGCCAGCTTCTCTCTGTGAACTAAGGAAATATCAATTGGGAGTCCTGGTTGTCGTACTTAGATTGCTTAAAGGAAAAACCAAAGCCAAAGACGAACCACTGTTAAGCGAAAAAACATGCTTCGCCTAAGCAAACTTCAGCGCAAGGCTCGTCGATGCGGTTAAATCTGACATCTGACACCATGGAGTCAGGTTGAAATACCTACATCCTCGTGCGCAAAATCAAAAAGTAAGGAAAACATAGATTTCTAACATGTGAGGGGCACCCCCCCCCCCCCCCCCCCCCTCCAAAAACAAAAACAAAACACATGCCACTGCTGCCCATAAATGGCGATTTAGAGTTCGTCACCTGCATGGTAGACAACCCCCGCATATTACGTCGCCGAAAAAACAGCGCTTCAAATAGCTGTTGTACTCTCTGGAACGGGAACAAATGTGACTGGCGATGCACAGCACACACGTGTATAGGTGGTAGAGCGCGTTAGCGACAGTTCAGTTCAGTTCATTTCACTTTATTTTTTCCTTTCAATAAAAAGTGGAAGACGAGGCAAAAGGCGTGTAACCTGACAAGGCCTCGTCTCCCATGTGCAGCTCGCAACAGGCAACACGTTACGATGCATACAAAGGGAAATGTCCTGATTAACAATACAGCAAATTAAAAAAAAATAGATATACAAAATACATATCACCACACAATGCAGTTTACAGTATAACACCACTTTGGAGCGAAACAAGCACATAAGAGAATATGTGACAGCGCGAAGATGAGAAGAAAAATGCAATAAAAATATCGATCTGTATTTGACAGGAAATAACATGACGACATAGAATGTAAGGAAAAGCAAAATAATCAAGAAAAACGAAAACTGATCATTTGGATTCAGATGGGTGCACCTATATTCAATAAATATATTCTGTGGTCTTTAAAAATGCTAATATGCTGATTTGAAGGAATTAAATGGTAACGTAAGATCAATCCTGTGTTCATGAAGGTTACTACTTGATATTTACTACTTGATTTTACTACTTGATATTAAAGATTCTGTTTGCCATAATTGGTTCTGGCTTTTTTTGTTTTATGTGCAAGGGTTCGAAAGCTATAATGTGGAGATATATCTGTGTGCCTTGTGTACAGCTTTCTTTTATGGATGATTTGCATCAGTTTAAAGTAATATACCTTGTTGGCTGGTAATAAATCATATTTTAGGAAGAGTGGCTGGGTTGGCAAGTCACTTATTTTACATTTGTAGTTTTCAAACAGACGTAGAATGCACTTCTGCAGTACAAGCAGCCTATCGTAACTTCCTTTCGTCGTGCTACCCCAGGCTAATATTGCATAAAGTAGACGCGAGTAAAATCATGTGTAATAAAAAGTTTTTTTAAGCCAGAGAGGGATAATAGGAGCTATACGGCTAATACAACCTACGGCACGGGAAAGATCGGTTAGAAGGTGATTAATATGCGGAGTACAGGATAAATCTTCGTTAAACCAGACACCTAAAAATTTTTATGTAGACACCTGATCAATATATTCCATTCTGTATTTAAGTGTAATGTTTTCTTTAGAAACTTTGTGAACTGGTTTGAATAGTATAAACTTTATTTTGTGCGTGTTCAGCTGCAAACTATTGTTCTCGAGCCAGATAGACAGCTGGGATAGGTAAAGATTGGCTTCCTTTTCGATCCCCTGCACATTTTTGCCCGTGAAAAATATACTAGTGCCATCAGCAAAGATGGTTATTTCAGGTGTGTGTTTAACCTCAGTTATATCATTTATATACAACAAAAATAGTGTGGGACCTAGTATGGAACCTTGGGGTACTCCAAGTTTGATTTCTAGATTGTGCTAGTGCTCTCCATTGAGATTTACGAATTGGTATCTGTATGATAAATAGCTTTTAATGAGGTCTGATGCAACGCCTCGAATTCCATACCTGTGGAGCTTATAAAGCAAAGTTTCATGGTTAACTGAACCGAAGGCCTTTCTTAAATCAAAAAAGATTCCCAGAGTGTACATTCTTGTTTCAATATCTTTTATAATTAATGATTTTACTTTAAGCAGGGCCTCCTCGGGCGTCTTGTTCTTTTGAAACCCGAATTGAAAGGGTGAGATTATCTTGTGTTTCTGGATGAACACAGTCAAACGATTATTTATACCTTTGAAAATACCGGTAAGACTGAAATTGGTCTGTAATTTGTGAACTCATTTCGCGTTCCTCCTTTGTGTATAGGTACCACTTTAGCTATTTTAAGCTGATCTGGAAATATGCCAGTTGAAATAGATACATTTATTAAATGTGACAATACAGGGCTAATCTCAGACGAAACATACTTCACGGTCGAGGCTTGTATGTCATCATAACGACTTGCCGCATTTGGCTTTAACTGCTGTATTAGCATTGAAGAACCCTCGCTCACAAACAAGCATTCAACGCTGGCGTCCGTGCGCCCGCGCGACCCATAGTCCCCTGTTCACGCGCACCCGTCAGATGCGCACTAGCATGCGTGCGTCTGAGGCTAAAAACATTCCCCATTCCACCCCCTCTGTGGGTGGTGGTCGGTCGTCCAGCTTCGAAAAAACGAGCGTAAGAAAAGATAAAAATAAATTCGCGGTGCACGTAGAGCCCAGCAGCTCTGGCCGGCGCTCGTGCCCTCCGGTATGCGATAGAGCATACCGGAGGGCACAAGAAAAGAGAAAGAATGAGCTCGTGGTCATGAGCCACGTGGTGAAGCTTGCCGAACTAAACTCGATGTCCTGTACTATGATGATCATCACCACCGCCAATGCTTTGCTGAGGAGAGCGTTCCTCTAGCTCAAACATAACACTTTAAATAATTTCAGACTAACTGAGCTGCAGCACCATGTAGAGAAATTTGTAACCGATTTTGCGTCTACATACTTCATTAGTTGCCTTGGACGGCTTTATAAAGATTGAAACCAAACAAGACCAGATACACAGTAGTTTTCTAAAGACTCGTGAAGAAGTGGTCAACAAAACGTTTACACTGTGACGCGACGCACCATACAAGTGAAGTATATGGCGCTTAACCTATTTCTTGAACTGGTTATAAGGTCAAAAGTTCAAGTGTGTGTAGCCCCCCCCCCCCCCTTTTTTTTTTTTCAACTACATTTACACTGAATTAGGCAATCAGATAAATAAAACATTTGCCATTTGTTACATACCATAGCAGACCACATTATACGAGCTTCTTTTTAAGGGCTGTCCGCAAAATACGATTGTAAAAATTCATATTGAATACATTGGTTATTGGTGTATAAGGGGCACGATTTTTAGTATAAAACAAGGCAGGTGGCTCTGAAGAATATAAACCCTACTTGTGTAATGCCGTGGCGGGGGGGGGGGGGGGTATGGCAGGTTGTTCTCACCTCGATGCCCGGCCGGGTCCTTCATCTCCTCCACGGGAAAGTTCCAGAGCACATACTTCCTTATCTTCAGCGGGTTCGCTGGTGCTGCCGGCCTGCAGCCTTAGACGTCCGCTGCGGCCTCTGCATTTTGTCGGCAGAACGAATGCACGTAGCTTTTAGAGAGCTCGAATGTGGTATCTCTGAACTATGGAGAGGTGAACACGAGCACTCTGCTGCTGTATATGGTCTCTGACAGGAGGTTACCGCTTCCTCAATCGCAGCTCTGCAGCCATGCGAAATCAGCGCATACGTGTTGGAGTTTTCTCCACTATTGCGTTCGCTATCACGGTGCAAACACTTGGCTTCTGCCGCACCTGCCACATTGTACCCCTTAGCACTTCAAGAGAAGGACGTGTGTCCCTCAAATATCAATGATGTGCAGCTCCTGACAGTCAAGTGACAAGGCGAAATAATTATGATCTGCGAGTGCAGCTGCAGCGAACCAGTCACGTTACGCAATATTTTGTCTTTTAGTGTCTTTTTTGTTACCTGCAGGAAACGGAAGGGGTGATATGAGCACTATGTTATGCCTGAAAAAAAAGAATACTGCACATAAGTTTGCAGACAGTGTCCAGAACGGAAGATGGAGATACCATTTCTCTTGGGCAATGCTTGAAGATTGCGTGCTTTATAAGCCTCCACTAGAACAATCGAATTGTAGTCGCTAGACGGGAAGGATGGATAAATGACAAAATGAATCTTATTATGTATGTATCAGCGGCATGTGCTAATATATATAGTAAGGTACAGACTTCGTCAAAAGTGCAGAGCCCAGGGTGTTTATTTCTGGGTCGTGTAGTGGTGTTGATTTAGCATTAGTGGAGGTCCTTTCCGTTGGAGAGGGTAGGGCAAAAAATCTAACATCAAAAGATTCGGAATAATGGAAATGCATTACGTTCCGCACAAAGTGGCTCAGAAGCAGACCCCTGGGTTCTACACTTTTTACAAAGACTGTGCCTCCTAATACTCGCTTTGTAACGCGTGACAAGAATTTTTATCGGCAATCATGTTCTGTATTATTATGGCCGGGACTGTACATACACCCCGACAGTGCAGCGCTGATGCGATCGTCGTTGCGCCAGCCTTGTTGTCGTCCTCTTGCCGACTCGACTACCTCGCTTCTCCGCTCGGACAGCGTCGACTGCGGCGAGCAACCGCGAGACGAAACAAGTGGAGAAGAAGCGAGGGAGTGGAGGCGCCCGCAGATTTTTTAGTCGGTACCGGTCGCGGCCATTTTCTGCCGACCAGCCGCCGCGCGGGCGTTTCCTTAGGGACTGCGGGGCCGCTGTGTCGCCGCGGCCGCGCCTACCGCTTAGCTAGCCTTCGGGCACTAGAGAAAATCGCCGCAAATATTTTCACCGCACGGTTGTGTTGGAGCAAGCTTATTTGCATTGGCGTAGTGTTAAAATCATTTTATTTGTAATGGGATTTTGGTTCACGGTCACGTTAAGTGTGCTGGGACTCATCAAACTGCTGCGCTAATGCCGTTTCGGTCCGTTACTAAAGATAAAACGTTTTTGAAGAACTGCGAACATTACTCTTGCGTATGATACGCGTATAATTCCACTTCCAATGCGCTCTTCCTTCCTGCAAGTCATTTCGAACCTCGGCAATTAGGCTCTGTTGTCGTTCGCTTTGCATGTGCCACTCACATCAACAAATTACCAATTTGTGTTCATCTGACTTGACCAGCTAACGGCAGGCAAATTTTGTTGCACATTATTTATGAAAATCGCCGCATTAGGATCATTTCTTTTTATCCCTGGAACTTTATATCGCATATTAAACTGTTACCCCTGCATGTCAAGCATAATGCATTTTTTTTTGTATCCTGCACATACCGGTACAGGCAAAAGTAAAAGGAGCACGTTTTTTTATTATACCATTTTTCAGGCGTTGCATAAATGAAACTGGCAGATATGCGATCCGGTGGTAGATGTTAGTGTCATTTCACTAGGGCAATATTGTTTTCTTATCTCCAGTGCAAAACGCGTGATTTTAGTTTGAACGGGAAAGCGTGCTCCGTTTACTTTGCCCGCATCTGTTGATTCCCGTACATGTCAAAGAAAGAGCAGCAGAGAAATGCTAGCTGGAGCTATACAACTGAGTTTTCATATGGTATATGAACTTTAGCATCCAAAAGTGGCATCGGCTATGAGATACGCCGTAGTGGAGTGCTCCGGAAATTAATCGACTGCCTGGGGTTCTTTAACGTGCGCTAAAATTGCGCACAACACAGGCACTTCAGCTTCGCCTTCATCAAAGTGCGGTCGTCGCTTCTGTGATCGAACCTGTGTCTTCGGGCTCAGCAGTCAAGAGCGATATACCACACAGCTACCGCCGTAGGGCGCAACCCCGTTTCGTTATTTGTATTAAGCATTGAACAGATTGTAAAGAATTGACGAAGAAGAAACAACGCTGTGGCATCGCCATCACCATCGCTGGTCTCCGGCGCCCATCTCTCTCGCGCTGAAGCTGTGCCCTGCGGCTTGTATTCCGATCCTGCTGTGCCCGAATTACTGCCAGCGCTAGACGTTCCAATCGACTATTAAATCCACGTTTCACTTGGTTAAGGTAAAGCTGAGGTTCCCTGTACCCATCTCGCCCTGGAACTTCGCAGCAGAACATTGACTATCCCAATGACGGAGCCTACTTCATCGCACCTACATCCGCCAGTCACCTGCACAGGTGCCCTTCGTCAACGGGACCCCGCTACCTTCAGTGGAAGCAGCGATGACGACGTCGACGATTGGCTGTCCACTTACGAACGGGTCAGCCGTCACAATAACTGGGACGACAATCGTAAGCTCAATAATGTTATCTGTTACTTGAGCGACGTCGCTAATCTGTGGTTTCGAAACCACGAATCGGACTTTACCACCGGGGCGCATTTCAAGGCCAAATTTTCTGATGTCTTTGGCCGCCCCACGGTCCGAAAGCTCCGCGCGGAACAGCGTCTTCGATCGCGACTACAGCTGCCCGGTGAAACGTTCACCAGTTACATTGAGGACATTGTTGATTTGTGTCGCCGCGTTGACCCGACCATGACCGAGGCCGTTAAAATGAGTTCTCACAGGAGTTGATGACGGCGCTTTCAACATGCTCGTCGCCAAAGGCCCCACTACGGTCAAGGAAATCTACGACCTCTGTCAAAGCTACGACGAACTCCGCAAGGAGCGTGTTTTGATTCGCCAGTCTCAAGCATCACTTGCTGAACTAGCCGCGGAGCGGGAGTCATCTAGCCTCTCTGAAGACATCAAGGCTTTTGTACGTCAGGAGGTCGCGCGCCAACTGTCTCTGCAGCCATATATTAAGGAGTCGACACCAACTGGCATTGTTCCGGAGCTTCGCCGTGCAATCCAGCAACATGTATCTGAAGTCGTCCCTAATCCTCCTCCTCAATCAGCTCCTGTCGCACCCTCAATGCCGTTCCTCACGCCCACAATTTCATCGCCCGGCGTTGCGCCACTGAGCTACGCTCCAGCATTTGCGCCGGCTCCTCCTCAGGTATTGCGTCGCACGTATGCCGAAGTTACATCAAGTCCACCTCCTGAGCCAGCATATGCCTATGCTTCGCCCCCTATCCGTTCGGTACCAACAGCTTTTGCTCCCTCCTTGCGTCAGACACCATCTCCATGGCGCACTTCAGACAACAGGCCTATTTGCTACCACTGCGGCATCCCTGGGCACACTACACGCTACTGCAGGCGCCGAATAAATATGGCATTTGCTGCACGGCCTGCGCCACCTTATTTGGCCCCCCAGTTCCCCGTTCCATCGGGTCCTCCAACAGCATCCCCCGATCCTCCGGACTTCCTGCCTCGTCGTTCGCCATCACCACGTCGCCGCTCCATTTCGCCAATGCGCCGACGACCCGCTACTCAGCTGGAAAACTAACCGCCGCAGTTCGCGAGGCACGAACTGCGTATTCGACAGAATTTCAAAGTCCTCATCTTAATCCCGCGAATGTTACTGCTGTCATCGTTGAAAGTGTTTATACTCTTGCGCTCGTCGACACCGGTGCCGCTGTATCAGTTATCAGCCAAAACCTCTGCCGCTCCCTCCGAAAAGTGACTACGCCCCTCGAGAGACTATCGCTTCGTACCGCATCCGCTCACAGTATACAGCCGACAGCTGTCTGCACTGCTCGCGTCGTCATTGCTGCAGCCTTGTACATCATCGAATTCGTCGTTCTTCCCACATGTTCTCATGACGTCATTCTCGGCTGGGATTTCCTGTCCCAGCATCATGCTATCATTGACTGCGCCAATCCTCAAGTAGAGCTCATTGAACCAAGTGATGCACCGTCTGATGCCCTGCTTCACGAGTCGTGTACTCGTTTTGCGGCCAAACTCCTCGTAGCTCATGACACAACCATCCCACCCGTTAGCGCTGTTCTGGTTCCCCTCACTGCCCCTTTTACCACCGCCGCGACAGTCCTCTTTGTGCCCTCTAACGTTGTCGGCCGCCGCCGCCATTTACCGCTGCCGTTTGCCGTCCTTGACATGAACAACGGCGCTTGCACACTTCTGGTAGCCAATCCTCTTGCGTCTCCCGTTATGTTGATCGAAGGGGAGTGCCTCGGTCGCATCGAGCCTGTGGAGGTTACCGCTTCCTCAATCGCAGCTCTGCAGCCACGCGAAATCAGCGCATACGTGTTGGAGTTTTCTCCACTATTGCGTTCGCTATCACGCTGCAAACACTTGGCTTCTGCCGCACCTGCCACATTGTACCCCTTAGCACCTCAAGAGAAGGACGTGTGTCCCTCAAATATCAGTGATGTGCAGCTCCTGACAGTCAAGTGACAAGGCGAAACATGGATGATCTGCGAGTGGAGCTGCAGCGAACCAGTCACGTTACGCAATTTTTTGTCTTTTAGTGTCTTTTTTGTTAATTGCAGGAAACGGAAGGGGTGATATGAGCACTATATTATGCCTGAAAAAAAGTAAACTGCAGATAATTTTGCAGACAGTGTCCAGAACGGAAGATGGAGATGCCATTTTTCTTGGGCAACGCTTGAAGGATGCGTGCTCTATAAACCTCCTCTAGAGAAATCGAATTGTAGTCGCTAGAGGGGAAGGATGGGTACCATGACAAAATGAATATTATTGTGCAGGCATCAGCGGCATATGCTAATATATAGGGCAAAAAATCTAACTATCAAAAGATTCGGAACACTGGAAATGCATTACGTTCCGCACAAAGTGGCGCAGAAGCAGACCCCTGGGTTCTACACTTTTTACAGAGACTGTGCCCCCAAATACTCGCTTTGTAACGCGTGACAAGGGTTTTTATCGGCAATCATGTTCTGTATTATTATGGCCAGGACTGTACATACACCCCGACAGTACAGCGCTGATGCGATCGTCGTTGCGCCAGCCTTGTTGTCGTCCTCTTGCCGACTCGACTACCTCGCTTCTCCGCTCGGACAACGTCGACTGCGGCGAGCAACCGCGAGACGAAACGAGTGGGGAAGAAGCGAGGGAGTGGACGCGCCCGCAGATTTTAGGGTCGCTACCGGCCGCTGCCGTTTTCTGCCGACCAGCGCACGGCCGCGCGGGCGCCTCCTTGGGCCCTGGGGGGCCGCTGTATCGCCGCGGCAGCGCCTGCACGGCAGCCGCGCTCAGCTAGCCTTCGGGCGCTAGAGAAAATCGCCGAAAATATTTTCACCGCACGGTTGTGTTGGAGCAAGTTTATTTCCATCGGCGTAGTGTTAAAATCAATTTGTTTTTTTATGGGATTTAGTATTGCGTTCACGTTAAGTGTGCTGGGACTCACCACACTGCTGCGCTAATAATGCCGTTTCGGTCCGTTACTGACGATAAAACGTTTTTGAAGAACTGAGAACATTACTTTTCCGTATGACTCGCGTATAATTCCACTTCCAATGCGCTCTTATTCCTTCCTGCCAGCCATTTCGAACCTCAGCAACTAGGCTGTATTTTCGTTCGCGTGGCGTGTGCCAGTCACATCAACAAATTATCAATTTGTGTTCATCTGACTTGACCAGCTAACGGCAGGCAAATTTTGTTGCACTTTATTAATGAAAGTCGCCGCATTAGGATCATTTCTTTTTATCCCAGGAACTTTATATCGCATACCAAACTGTTACCCCTGCATGTCAAGCATAATGCATTTTTTTTATGATATCCTGCACGTACCGGTGCAGGCAAAAGTAAAAAGAGCACATTATTTTGTTCTACCATTTTTCACGCGTTGCATAATTAAAACTGGCAGCCTTGGTATATGCGTCCAGTAGTGCCATTTCTCTAGGACAATATTGTTTTATCTCATGTGTAAAATGCGTAATTTTATTTTCTACGGGAACGCGTGCTCAGTTTACTTATGCCCTACCTGTGCATTCTCGTACATGGCAAAGAAACAGCAGCAAAGAAATACTAGCTGGAGCAATACAACTGAGTTTTCATATGGTATATGAACTTTAGCATCCAAAAGAGGCATCGGCTATGAGATACGCCGTAGTGGAGTGCTCCGGAAAGTTATCAACTGCCTGGGGTTCCTTAACGTGCGCTAACATTGCGCACAACACAGGCACTTCAGCTTCGTCTTCATCAAAGTGCGGCCGTCGCTTCTGTGATGGAACCTGTGTCTTTGGGCTCAGCAGTCAAGAGCGATATACCACAGAGCCACCGCTGGAGGGCACAACCCCATTTCGTAATATGCATTAAGCATTGAACATACATTTACACAGCAGCTAGCTAACTCTCCCGAGTTTTGCAGCGACAAAACGAGTATATTTAACTTAGAAGCTATCGGTGTGTGTTAAACCACTGCTTAGCCGTTTTGGGCCAGGTCATAACACGTAATGAAATCGTGTTGCGTCCGAGTAGGATACTAACAGTAAAAAGCTACTGCGCTAAACAGTTTTCCACGCCAGCTTCTCTCTGTGAACTAAGGAAATATCAATTGGGAGTGCTGGTTGTCGTACTTAGATTGCTTAAAGGAAAAACGATAGCCGAAGACGAACCCCTGTTAAAGGAAAAAACATGCTTCGCCTAAGCAAACTTCAGCGCAAGGCTCGTCGATACGGTTAAATCTGACATCTGACACCATAAAGTCAGGTTCAAAAATCTACATCCTCGTGCGCAAAATCAAAAAGTAAGGAAAACATATACATTTCTCACATATGAAGGGCAACGCCCCCCCCCCTCCCCCCTCCAAAAACAAAAACAAAAAACATGCCACTGCTGCCCATAAACGGCGATTTAGAATTCGTCACCTGCATGGTAGACTACCCTCGTATATTACGTCGCCGAAGAAACAGCGCGCTTCAAATCGCTGTCGTACTCTCTGGAACGGGAAAAAATGTGACCGGCGATGCACAGCACACACGTGTATACGTGGTAGAGCGCGTTAACGACAGCATTGAAGAGCCCTCGCTCACAAACAAGCATTCAACGCTGGCGCCCGCGCGACCCACAGTCCCCTGTTAACGCGCACCCGTCAGATGGCGCCTGTTGTCGAGAGTAGGCGCGCGCTTGCATGCGTGCGTCTGAGGCTAAAAACATCTCACACATTACCACCCACCCCATCCCACCCCATTCTTTGGTGGTGGTCGGCCGTCCAGCTTCGAAAAAAAGAGCGTAAAAAAAAAAAGATAAAAATGAATTCGTGGTGCAGACGTTGAGCCCAGCAGCTCTGGCCGGCGCTCGTGCCCTCCGGTATGCGAGAGAGGGAAGGGCAGAACAAAAGTGAAAGGATGAGCTCGTGGTCGTGAGCCACGTGGTATGTCATCTGTACTGATGATGATCTCGGTATGTCATCGGTACTATGATCATCACCACTGCCAAAGTGCCAAAGCTTTGCCGAGGAATGCGCTTCTCTAGCTCAAATATAGCACAATTAATAATTTCAGACTACCTAAGCTGCAGCACCAGAGGAATTTGTAATCGGTTTTACGTCTATAGAGTTCATTAGTGTCCTTGGACAGTTTTATTACATTGAAACCAAACTAGACCGGATAACCAGTGCTTTTCTGAAGACTCGTGAAGAAGTGGTCAATAAAAAGTCTACACTGTAACGCGATGCACTATTCAAGTTGTGTATGGCGCTTAACCTATTTCTTGAACTGGGTAAGTTCAAAAGTTCAAGTAACCGCTGTCCCTCGCCACCCACCTTTCTTTTACTACAATCAGATGAATAAAAAATTTGCCATTTGTTACATACCATAGCGTGCCACATTATGCCAGCTTCTTTTTAAGGGTTGCCCCTGAAGCAACTAAACCTTACTTGTGTCATGCCGTGGCGGGGGGGGGGGGGGGGGGGGGGAGGGTTTGGTACGACAGATTGTGCTCACCTTGATGGTCGGGCGGGTTTTTCGTCTGCTCCACATGACCGAGGTAGAGTTGAAACTTCAGCTTCTTGAGATGGTGCGGCTGAGGTATCAGTCTGCTGGCCTCGACGTCCCCCGCGGCCTCTGCATTTTGTCGGCAGAACGAATGCACATAGCTTTCAGAGAGATCGAATGTGGTGTCTCTGAACTATGGAGAGGTGAACACGAGCACTCTGCTGCTGTATATGGTCTCCGACAGGAGGTTACCGCTTCCTCAATCGCAGCTCTGCTGTAATCAGTGTATGCACACACACACACACACACACACACACACACACACACACACACACACACACACACACACACACACACACACACACACACACACACACACACACACACACACACACACACACACACACACACACACACACACACACACACACACACACACACACACACACACACACACACACACACACACACACACACACACACACACACACACACACACACACACACACACACACACACACACACACACACACACACACACACACACACACACACACGATTTTTAGTATAAAAGAAGGCAAGTGGCCCTGACGTAACTAAACCCTACTTGTGTAATGCCGTGGCGGGGGGGTGACAGATTGTGCTCACCTCGATGCTCGGACGGGTCCGTCTGCTCCGCATGACCTAGAAAGTGTAGAATGTTCTGCTTCTTCTGGCGGTGCACCCGAACTGCCGCCCTGCCGCGCTCGACGTCTCCCGCGGCCTCTGCATTTTGTCGGCAGAACGAATGCGCGTAGCTTTTAAAGAGCTGAAATGTGGTGTCTCCTAACTATGGAGAGGTGAACACGAGCACTCTGTTGCTGTATATGGTCTCCGACAGGAGGTTACCGCTTCCTCAATCGCAGCTCTGCAGCCACGCGAAATCAGCGCATACGTGTTGGAGTCTTCCCCATTATATTGTTCGCTATCATGGTGCAAATACAAAGCTTCGGCCACATCTGCGACCTTGTACCACCTAATTAGCACCTCATGAGTAGGACGCGGGTCCCTCAAGTATCAATGTTGTGCAGCTCCTCACAGTACAAGTGACAAAGCCAAACTGGATGATCTGCGAGTGCAGCTTGAGGGAACCTGTCACGTTCCAAGTTTTATGGTCTGTGTTATTTTATACCTGCGGAAAATGGGAGGAGAATATGATCACTATGATTATGCATGAAAACAAATACATATAAGGGGACTCTCGGTGTCCAGAATGCAAGATGGGGGATCCCCTTTTCCCTGCGCAACGCTTGAAGAATGCGTGCACTTTACAGCGCGAGAGCATAGGCGCTGCCACAATTGGTCACGTGAGAGTGCCGCGTACCCGATATCGGTGGGGACAACGAGCTGTAGAAAGCACAGAAACTTTACGTGAATGCGCATAGTATGTGCAAGTTGTAAAAATATATTTATTATATGATCACCTAGCTCATTTACTGCGCCATCTGAATGCATACATTGACTAGGTTGTGTCGACCAACCCGTTCACTTTTTTTATTCGATACTCCCTCTAGCGCTTTTTGTAGAGAATATATTTTACCGTCATATTAAACAGATTGCAAGCCGGCCATCACCTGAAACCTTTCTTTTTAATATCATTGTCTAAACGGTGAAAACACATTAAGTCCACGATGGTTGGGACATAGTAATAGTGTTCACCGTTACACAAGTGCACAATGCTTACAACTGAACATGGACGCGAATGCATGTGATCCCCCGACAATTGACCAGATACTATTTTACCTCCCGCAACGTCTGGCTTCAAATAATGTTAAGCTGCTCAAAGGCCGCCTTTGACGCTCAGCGACGTTCGCTTGCGCTCGGGTAAAAGTAGGACTGGACTCTACACCGGAGTTCAGCACCCGCAGATGCAGCGAGCCCGTTCAAGCGGAGATATAAAAATTTTATCATGCTATAATTCACCATTAACCCGCGCTTTAGCTATGTGAAAGCAGCGATTATTACATTTATTGCATCAGTATTTGCCTGAAGTAAGCATGGGGATGCAGGTTTACAGGAATGCACACGGTGATCCTTCCCTCTCTGCACAACGAATTCATTATGAATGTGCAGACATTAGTAGCAACACTGAGATGCTTTTTAATATCCTGCGAAAATAACGCGGCAGCAGTACAAAGACGCAATATAATTCCTGAGAAAACATCAGGGTCGTTATCGCACTTCCGCACCTACTGCCAGCGCTGATATAGATTGACGGGTGCGGTATACATTACCAAGATACTTTCTTGGGCGAGTTGGTACTTATTCATTATTAATATAAACAGCGCGAACACGAAGACAAAGGACAAGATAAAAGAAAGCCACAGTACAGCGCTTGTACTGTGGCTTTCTTTTATCTTGTCCTTTGTCTTCGTGTTCGCGCTGTTTATATTAATAATGAAGAGGTATACATTAGTTGTTTCCCTACAACTCAAAGGCTCTCTCGTCTCCCAGAAAGAAACATCAACTCGCGACCGAAAAAAAAAAAAGCTGTGGTTTATGGTGAGACATGGCGTTGCGCGAGACAAATCTGCGTGGCTATGCTTAGGTTCGGCTTGAAAGTAAAGACATGGCTTTTACACATATCACTTTACTCTATGGTTTCAGCACCCCTCGCCTCTCGTCGTTGACCAACCTCATTCGGGTGTAGAAGCATTCTAGCGGTATGACATCCTCTCTAGTCGCACTCCGGAGCACACCGCCGTCACAACTTTTGAACGAACCTTCTGTCCTAGCAACTCGCTATTGTCGTTCGTCTCTACCAACTACCGAATTATCTGCCTTCTTTCTCTTCCTCCGCCTCCGCTTTTTTTTCGGATCGGCCAAGGTGCGACCCTGACGAAAGTGCGCTCACGACGAAGTGGCTGGCGTAGTATAGCTCTCGCACCAAAAAAAAAAGAACGGCGGCCTAGGGCATAATGTCCACCGTATGTAGAAAGCGTGGTTTATTTTTCTGCCAATAAACTGTATGGCCATTGGCTCTACTTCCCCGCCGATTGCTTTGACAAGACAGAGGACATCCGTACCAAAACAGTAGTGTTTGAAAGCCAGTCGTCGTTCTGACATAGGCTGCGCACCAGCTGTCTACAATGCCCACCGATGCGTTCCGAAGGCCAGAAATGACGGCCGTCCTAGTTTCGCGATCTGTTGGAGGCAGCGGAACCGCGGTCTGTAAAGGGTCTATGAACCTCCCCCAGTGCCGAATTGCAGCCGCTTACGGCGAAGGAATGCCCTAATATACGTAATAAAGTATGTTACGTTTTGGTCGCGCGCCTCTGGTATCTCACCGCTGCCAGCAGTTATTACGTGCGGCTCGCGGCCCCTCGGTAGCGTTGGCCTGGCGGCTCCGTGGCTCGGCGGACGGCATCAACGGTCCCAGCAAAGACGCGGTGTCTTTGCTGGGAAAATTAAATGTGTGCTGTAGACGTTGAGCGCAGCAGCTCTGGCTTGTGCTCGTGCCCTCCGGTATTCGAGAGAGAGAAGGGCAGAAGAAAAAGAAAGGATGAGCTCATGCTACAGCGTCGTGAACTGAGCCCGATGTCCCGGAAAGCTGGGCATGTCTCAGCGGAATCTGCCGCTGCTTTTATAGGCTTGCCAGTTCACAGGGAAAGGAAGAGAGCCCTTCAAGTTCATACAAGACATGACTCAATCGCAGGTGGCGCGACCACATCTCCTCCACCTCCTGCAGACGGGCGAGAGCGACGCACTCTCCCTCGAGCTCCAGGCTTGACCAGCGTTTGCACACCCATACATGCACACACATTTGGCGCGTGGCCGGGTCACGTCGAGACTTGCCCGCGGGAGGAAGCGTTGGGCGGCCGATGAACGACGCCGAAATGGCCCATCCGCTCGCGGTTCTGCCTGTTGCTATGCGGTGGCCGCGTCAGCTGTCCCAATTGCGGGTGGCGAAACGTAACAGGTACTTCCTAATATTCGCTAGGCTACGCATAGCGAGTTTTTATCACCGAGTCTTGTATGGCCGGCCCTGTACATGCAGTACGCCAGTGCAGCGCTGACGCGATAGTCGTTGCGCCAGCCTTGCTGCCATCTTCCTTCCGACTCCACTTCCTCGTTGCTCTACTCGGACAGCGGCGACTGCTTCCAGCAACCGCGCGACGAAACGATTAGGGAGGAAGCGAGGGACTCGTGGCGCCCGCGCGCTAGATTCGTCTCCGCCCGCTAGGGTGCCTCGATGCCTTCGCACCCTACCGCCTGCTAAGGCTCCTCTACTTTTACCGCCTGCTGCATCCCTACCCCCTCTGGTGGTGGTGGTGGTGGTCGGCCGTTCAGCTTAAAAAAAAAAGGGGGGGGGGGGTCGCAAAAAAAAAATTAAGTGTGTGCTGTAGACGTTGAGCGCAGCAGCTCTGGCCGGTGCTCGTGCCCTCCGGTATTCGAGAGAGAGAAGGGCAGAAGAAAAAGAAAGGATGAGCTCATGCTACAGCGTCGTGAACTGAGCCCGATGTCCCGGAAAGCTGGGCATGTCATTTTTACTATGATGATCCTCACCACTGCCAATGCTGTGCTGAAGAGCAGCACTGGACTAGGGATGGGGGGGGGGGGGGGGGGCTAAGGGGGCTGCAGCCCAGGGCCTCGTCTCGGACAGTAGAAGGGGGCCCATTTATTCTAACCTGCTTAGTATATGGAAGCATGGGCAACGGAACTTCGAGCGACTTATTTGTATGAAGCGAGAAAACCAGAACGAGCAGACGGTTCCCCTCGCCTAGTGTAAAACTCCAAGAACCGACTCACTTGTTTCCTGGTAGTTTGGTTTCAAATAATCATGTTGCCACCCACAAAGTGTGCCTCGCGAGGGCGAATGAGACGGCTTCTCGTTGCGGCAACACAGAAATACGGACACCCCCGCAGCAAGAGGTACGTTGCGGGATTCTCTGAAGTGAACCTGCTAAGTGGCCGGAAGTTATTACTGACAGCTTTTGGGGTGTATGCCGTGAGAAAGGGCCATTTTATTTTCAAAATCGGGTGGAACATTTTCCGTTTTCCGAAAGGCAATACAAAACTCGAAAACAATATGTCTGCTCATCTTTTCGTGCATCATCATCCTCAGCCTGACTAAACCCAGTGCAGGGCGAAGACCACTGCCATGTTCCTCCAATTAACCCGGTCATATGCGAGCTGCATCCACTTGAACCCTGCGAACTACTTAACCTCATCAGCCCACCTAATTTTTGTGCCGCCCCCTGCTACGCTTTCCTTCCCATGGAATCCAGTTTTTTGTTCTAAGCGACCATCGGTTATCCTTTCTTCGCGTTACATGTCCTGCCCATTCCTATTTCTTCTTCTTGATTTCCATTAGAATGTCAGTGACATGAGCTATTTTTCTGACCCACTCTGCACGTTTCATATCTCTTAACATTATCCCTACCATTTTTCTTTTCATAGCCCTCTGCGTTGTCCTCAACTTAAGTAGAACCCCCTTTGTTAGCTTTCACGTTTTAGCCCCATAGGCAAGTACAGGTAAGATGAAACTGTTGTATACTTTCCTCTTGAGAGATACCGGTAAGCTGCTAGTCACAATCTGGAGTGCTTGCGAAATGCGCTCCATCCCAGTCTTATTCTCCTTGTTATTTTCCTTTCATGGTCCGGATCTGCGGTTACTACCTGTCCTAAATAGATATAATCGCCTACTACTTCCAGTGCTTCGCTTCCTAACGTAAACTGCTGTTCCATCTATAGGCTATTGAACATTACCTTAGTGTTCTCTATATTGATTTTCAAGCCTACGTTTTTTACTTTTCCTGTCTAGGTCATCAATCATTCTTTGCAGTTCATCCCCTAAGCTACTTAGCAAGGCAATGTCATCAGCAAATCGCAGATTACTGAGGTATTCTTCATCTATCCTTATCCCGAACTGCTCCCATTCGAAATTTCTGAATACTTCCAAGCAAGCTGTGAATAGTACTGGGGAGATCGTGCTTATAGGAATTTTGTTACTTTCTTTATGCAGAACTATGGTTACTGTGCGCCCTCTATATACATCTTCCAGCACTTTCACGTACGGCTCGTCTACACCCTGATTTCGGAATGCCTGTAAGACTGCCGAGGTTTCTACTGAGTCAAATGCTTTTTCGTAATCAATGAGTGCTATGTATAAGGGCTGGTTATATTCAGAGCATTTTTTTATCACCGGGTTGGTGGTATGGATTTTATCGACAGTAGAGTATCCTTTCCTAAAACCTGCTTGATCTTTTGCTTGGTTGCAGTCTAAAATTGCCCTGATTCTATTAGCGATTACGTACTTTGGTAAATACTTTATACGTTACAGACAGTAAGCTAACTGGTCTGTAATTTTTCAAGTCCTTAGCGTGCCCTTTCTTATGAATTAAGATAATGTTTGCGTTCTTCCATGGTTCATGTATAGTCGATGACACCGGACATTGCGTATACAGTGTGGCCAGTTTTTCTAGCACGATATCCTCTCCGTCCTTCAACAAATCTATAGTTACCTGGTCCACTCCAGCTGCTTTCTCCCTTTTCATAGTTTCTGATGCTTTCTTATCTTCGTCCTTCGTCACTGGCGGAACGTCTAACTGCATTTCCCTACCGTCAATCTCATTATTGTCGTGACTTCTTTGGCTGCTGTAGAGATCAGTATAGAACTCCTCGGCTACATTTACTATCTTGTCCATATTCGCGATGGCATTGCCGCGCAACTGACTTTTGCCTATGCCTAATTTCTTCTTAATCGCTTAAAGGCTTCCCCCGTTCTTTACAGCATGTTTAATTTTCTCCATGTTATACTCCCTTATATCGCCAACTTTGCGCTTATTGATTAGCTTTGTTATCTCTGCCAATTCTATCTGGTGTGTTGGATTGGAAACTTTCATACTTTGGCGTTTCTTAATCAAATCCTTCGTCTCCTTAGACAGCTTACCGGTATCCTCTCTAACTATCCTACCGCCTACTTCTACAGCGCACTCAGTAATGATATCTCTGAAATTATTGTTCATTGCTTGTAGGCTAATGTCGGCATCCTCGGCTAGAGCTAAATATCTCTTCTGTAGCGAGAGCCTGAACATCTTCTGCCCTCCCCCTCACCGCGAATTCGTTGATGAACTTCTTTTCTTACAAATCGGTGTCGTTCTCTTTTCAGATTTAGACTAATTCGAGACCTTACCATCCTGTGGTCACTGCATCGCACCTTCCCGATTACCTCTACATCCTGCACAACGGCGGGGCTAGAACACATTATGAGGTTAATTTCATTTTTAGTCTCCCGTTAGGACCTTTCCATGTCCACTTCTGGTTGTTCCATTTGCTGAAGAAGGTGTTCATGATTCTTATGTTATTGCGCTCTGCAAACTCAACTAGTAACTCCCCCCTGCTATTCCTAGAAACAATGCTGCAAATGGGGAGGCGTAGGAGCGACACCTGTTAATTTACTCGGAGTCCAAAGGTTTCGTTTACTGTTTCATGTGCAAAATATTTTTGATCTCAAGCTTTCACTACGCATGACTCTTCTGATTGGAAAAGAGCAGAAGAAAAGGTTCGCGCACATGAAAATAACGTCGAGCACCGAAACTGCGTGGCTGCATGGCTCGCCCGCTATAATTCGAGCAGCATAATTGACAAGGAGCTGCTTAAGCATCTTGTCACTGAGACCGCTTACTGGACAGAGGTGTAGAAGCGCATAGTCGTTGTAGTTAAGCTTCTAGCTGAGCGCAACTTACCATTTAGGGGCAGTGAGGAGATTTTTGGTTCACTGAGAAATGGCAATTATATGAGAGTGCTTGAGGCCATTGCCAAGTTTGATCCCTTTCTATAGGAGCACATCAAACCATACAGGAACAAAGGAAAAGGTCACCCATCGTATCTATCGAAAACCATTTGTGATGAATTTATCGAGCATATGGCAAAGACTGTCAAGGAACGTATCATTGACAAAGTGAAATGCGCAAAATACTTCTCTTTAATTGTTGATTCGACTCCAGACCTTACTCACGTTGATCAATAGTTTTAAGATAATTTTCAAATGGGAAAGTGTACGAACGCTTTCTTGGATTTGTTTCAATCGAATCGCATACCGGCTTGTATGTTTTAGATACCGTGTTGTCCCTATTGATGAACAATGGCATCTCCATCGATGATTGTATAGGGGCCAAGCTTATGATTATGCGAGAAATATTTCCGGAAAATACAAAGCACTAGAAGCTCAAACCAAACACCTCAACGAATTGGCAGTCTACGCCACGTGTGCTGGTCATTCACTGAACTTTGTTGGCGCGTGTAGCCTTGACAGTTGCCTTGAAGCAGTCAAATTTTTCACTAATTCAGAGACTGTATGACTTCTTTGCAGCCTCACGTAAGCGACAGACGTATTTTTTGAACAGCATGGGCGGAAATGGGCAGCAGCTCGTTTTGAAAAGTCTCTCGTCAAGACACGCTGAATCATGTAAGGCCATTCTGAAAAATTCCAATGCAGTCTTGAGTTGCGTTGAAGCCATATCAAAGAACGAGGAAGAAAACAGTGACAGTAAGAACGAAGCACGCTCTCTCTTCAAGAAAATGACAAAACTAGAGACCTCATTCATGGCGATTTTCTGGAGTGAAATTTTGGAGCGCTTTGACAAGACGAGCGTAGCACTACAGAAACCAGGCCTAGACATTTCAACTGCTGTGCACCTGCTGAGCTCTCTAGAAGGCTTTGTTATTTCTTTGAGACCTCTCTTTGATACCATCGAAGAGAGAGCACGTACGCTAAGTAAAAATCAATGTTATCAGGATGAGGGCAAACGGATTGTTTTCAGTAAGTGCCCGGACGGAAAAAGCGACAGTGCGCTACAAGGTACAAAAAAGGTTTTTGTAGAAACCTACAATGGTTGTACTTAACAGTCTAAGCTCTGCTTTGCGTGTGTGAAAGGCTACCTACACTGAACTCTACGAAAGGTTCGTATTCTTAAAATTGCAGACAGAAGCTGGGGGAGCGAGGCCTCTCTGGCACACCAGGCTGAGAAGCTGGTCAAAAGTTGATAATCTACAATCTAGCATTTTCCGCTGAAATCGTTTAGTGTGCGAACTTTCTGCACAACTCTGTGTGTCAGGAAAAGAGTCCCCTAGAAATTGCTTCACGAAAGTAAGCTTACTGATGTGCTTGCGAACCTTTTTTTTTTTTTTTTTGCTTTGCGAATACACTTAAACATACCCGAGGCAAACTGAGACCGAACGAGCGTTTCCCAAGCTGTGGCTGATAAAAAATCGCCTTCGTTCGAGCCTCCTTGACGACAAGGTGAACTGGCTTGCTATCATGTCCATTGAAAGTGACCTCCTCCGTGATCTATCCTTCGAACCGACTACATCTGATTTCGAAAATGCGAAGGCGCGAAAGATGCCATTTTAAAAGAGGACAGTTTGCGCTATACATGAATAGTTATAATAAGTTGGTTGTGTAGCCTCCCATTCTTCACGTTGCCAATGAAACGCTGAGCAGTGTAATTCGAGATATGCAAATCTTCGTTGTTCGTCTCGTTTTTGTTCTTGTGGTATTTAGCGTGCTTATAAAGAACTGTATTTTTGTTGTTTTTGACAATGCCACTTTTAATTGGTGTCGTCCTTGCTTGTCTCACCTTTAACGAAAATATTTTCAAATAATGTTTTTTATTTAGTTTTGGTAATTTTCATCTGTATTCTAGTGCATTTTTATGGTTTTTGTATTGCCTTAAGTATTGTATATATATATTGCATATTTTTAGAGAAACGTATATAATGATTACTTCAGTCTGATGCTTGAATTTTGATAAATGTTTTGGATACAACCATGCGTCTTATCACCGGATTAAACTTATTGATGCAAACAAAGTCTAGCTTCAGAAGAATCGACATCTGAGCTGTGTTGTCTCGTCTACGTTCTTGTTCGTCTTGAGTGCACTAAACGTTTCCCTAAAGCCTAGCTTTGGTAATTTTGGTAATTTTCATCTGTATTCTAGTGCATTTTTATGGTTTTTGTATTGCCTTAAGTATTGTATATATATATTGCATATTTTTAGAGAAACGTATATAATGATTACTTCAGTCTGATGCTTGAATTTTGATAAATGTTTTGGATACAACCATGCGTCTTATCACCGGATTAAACTTATTGATGCAAACAAAGTCTAGCTTCAGAAGAATCGACATCTGAGCTGTGTTGTCTCGTCTACGTTCTTGTTCGTCTTGAGTGCACTAAACGTTTCCCTAAAGCCTAGCTTTGGTAATTTTGGTAATTTTCATCTGTATTCTAGTGCATTTTTATGGTTTTTGTATTGCCTTAAGTATTGTATATATATATTGCATATTTTTAGAGAAACGTATATAATGATTACTTCAGTCTGATGCTTGAATTTTGATAAATGTTTTGGATACAACCATGCGTCTTATCACCGGATTAAACTTATTGATGCAAACAAAGTCTAGCTTCAGAAGAATCGACATCTGAGCTGTGTTGTCTCGTCTACGTTCTTGTTCGTCTTGAGTGCACTAAACGTTTCCCTAAAGCCTAGCTTTGGTAATTTTGGTAATTTTCATCTGTATTCTAGTGCATTTTTATGGTTTTTGTATTGACTTAAGTATTGTATATATATATTGCATATTTTTAGAGAAACGTATATAATGATTACTTCAGTCTGATGCTTGAATTTTGATAAATGTTTTGGATACAACCATGCGTCTTATCACCGGATTAAACTTATTGATGCAAACAAAGTCTAGCTTCAGAAGAATCGACATCTGAGCTGTGTTTTCTCGTCTACGTTCTTGTTCGTCTTGAGTGCACTAAACGTTTCCCTAAAGCCTAGCTATTTCTGAAAACAGAATGCAGATTAATCACAAAGTGAACATATGTGTTGGTGTTTACAATAGCACGCGTTTCAAGCGAGTTTTGTTGTTTTCCTTACAATAATAACACAAGAGTTTTCTCTTTAGCTTTACCAAATTTAAAACAACTTGGGCTGTGCTAGCTTCTTGGAGGTCCCATAGTTTCACTTCGTGCCCTGGCGGCCACTGTAGGAAAGCGAAACACTCGTTAATGGGTTTATGTTCAGGTTCAACGGCTTTAACGTCCCAAATGAACTCCGGCAATGCGGGACGGCCTAATGAAAGGCTCCGGATAATTTACCCCGGAACAGGACTATAGGAGGAATAGCTACATCCCAGGACGACCACAGTAAACCTGGCGCCCACAGTGAAGAGCTGACGTGCTCGGCTCTGTGCGCACTTCCTCCATAGCGAGAGATTGCGATTTTTGAGGCAGACCCATACAAAAAATGGTCTATGTACTTCAATGGAAAAGTTTATGGTCAGCTATGTCTCTCTATGGACTTTTATAGTCGGCTATAAAGCGCCATTGAAATATTTATAGGCAGCTATAGAAAATTCTATACCACTTTGTCTATAGCTTCTGGACCATACAAAATCTCTTTAGCTAACTATAGAAAACCATATGTCCATGAAGTTATAGACTATTAGACATACAGTTATCTTTAGCTGTCTATAGAAATTTGAATGGCTCTAAAGCTACAGACTGCGAGCCATACAATCAGTTTTAGCAAGCTATAGAAAAATTTATGCTCCTGAAGCTATAGGATATTAGTAACACCGATATCTTTATCTGTCTGTAGAAATTTGAATGCCTCTGAAGCGACAGACTAAAACCATATAAGCTGATTTAGCTGGTTATAGAAAAGTGTATGTCCCTGAAGCTATAGACTACTAGTCATACAGTTACCTTTAGCTGTCTATAGAAATGTGAATGTCTGTAAAGCTACAGACTACAAGCCATATAAGCTGCTTAGCTGGCTATGGAACAGTGTATACTCCTAAAGCTATATACTATTAGTCATACAGTTATCTTTAGCTGTCAATAGAAATTTAAATGGCTCTAAAGCTACAGACTGATATCCTTATAAGCTGCTTTAGCTGTCTATAGAAAAGTGTATGCTCCTGAAGCTATAGACTAGTAGTCATACAGTTATCTTTAGCTGTCTATAGAAATGTCAATGCCTCTAAAGCTACAGACTGCAAGTCATATAAGCTGCTTTAACTGGCTATAGAAAAGTGCATGCTCTCGAAGCTATAGACTAGTAGCCATACAGTTCTCTTTAGCCGTCTATAGAAATGTCAATGCCTCTAAAGCTACAGACTGCAAGTCATATAACCTGTTATAGCTGGCTATAGAATATTGTATATACCAAAAGCTATAGACCAGTAGGCGTACACCCTTATATCAAAGTACATATATCGTCGGTTCGAATCCCTCGTGTGACTTGTACTCTAGCTTGATTAAGAGTTGTGTGCTGTATGCAACGAGAAACCGTATGGAATCAACTACAACGCTGTGCGACAAATGGATTACGTTACAATCTTGGTATAACTGGTGGGAGCACTGTCGCCGTATGGAAGTACGCCTGCAGTGAGTACCTCGGACCCATGATGGTCTTAGTCGTGGGGACGGCTGGCCAATTTTCAGTTATTTATTCATCGAATTTAAAATAAACGTCCGAAGATATAGAGCATGATACACATATACATACACACTTGCGCATGCACAAACAAACGCACGCACATACACTCACGCACGCGCGCGCGAATATTCTATAGCTGACCATAGAAAATGCTAAAGACTGCAAATACTTATATTAGGACACCAGAATTATTCCATATAGACTTCTATAGCAGGCTATAGCTTTTTGGGCCAAATATCTATAGCCAACAATACACGGGATTTTCTATTGCTGGCGATGAACATTTGTATGCGACCATAGAAAATGCTATAGACTGCAGTACATAGGGAGCCATAAGTCTGTAGAATAGGTTAAAGACTTCTATAGAACAGACTATAGAAAAACCTAAAGACAGCCATACAAGCGGCTATAGTTATTTGGGCCAAATTTTTACAGCCGACCATACAAAGGATTTTCTATAGCTGAGCATAGGAAATTTTTGTATGGGGAGAAAGACGTCTTAACTGTCTAATTTACGTGAACACCGCAACCAAGCCATGAGCGGAGGAAGGAAGGAACGCCGGCGAAGGGGCCCGACCGACCATTGCCATTTCGGAGGAAAGGGAAGACGCAGTATCTTTCTCAGTGTCTAGACTAATGTAGCGAAGAAGATAACGAAGACCCGCGCTCGGCGCGAGCACGAGCTGCAAAGGTCAAATCTGCAAGGTGAAATCTACAGTGTCGCCGAAGCCTGCTCTAAGTACCGTAGTGAAGCTTTCGCTTCAAAATTTAATTTTTCTTGTGGAAATAAAAGGCCCTAGCAACTGCCTCACATCTAGGTGGAAACCTCAGCCACGTCTTGAGGGCAGGGAGCAAGGTGGGAGTAAGGGAAGGGAGGAAGAGGTACCGTAGTGGGGGGCTCGGAAATAATTTCGACCACTTGGGGATCTTTAACGTGCACTGACGTCGCACAGAGCACGGACGCCTTTTGCATTTCGCCTGCATCAAAACGAAGCCGCCGTGCGGCTGGGTTTGATCCTGGCTGCTCGGCTGAGAAGCCGAGCGTAACCACTGAGCCAGGGCTTAAATTCTGCTACTCGAATTGGCTCCACGAATTAATTTTAATGACTCCTAATATTACCTTCTCGGGGCACTCATAAAGGGGTAAGGGGTGTTTATATTTCCTAGATGCTGCCGGAGTCCAGCCCAATTATAGGAAGCTAGCTCAGCAATGCGTTAGCATTAAAACAGTGCTGCGAACGAAAACCCTGCTGTCGGCTTGTGTACAGCATGAATGAAAGAGAAGGCGGCGAGCGCAGCGCACAGCCCCGCAAGTGGTCGTCGGCCCAGGTGGATCTTTCCTGGAGTTTGGCTCTCTGCCACGGACGGACACGTGTCACGTGTCACCATGCAATTTTGTGCGCTGTATAACTAATTAGTGCTAATGCGTTGCTGCTCCATGGATCCCGTTGATCGCACTTCGTTCTTTTCAATTTGGCGGAATTAAAATAACACATGGCATATTTCCAGTAGCGGAGCAGGAGACAGTTGGGAGAGGGGGGGGGGGGTCAGTATATGGAAAGGGGACCTGCATGCGCATTAACCCAGGACCCCCATTTTTCTTAATCCGGCCCTGGAAGAGTGCGCTCCTCGAACTGTTGAGCACCATGCATGTTGAGGAATTTTTAACCGGTTACGGTCGCTTAATAATAGAACATACATATATGAATTTTGCCTCCATATTCTTAATTAGTTGTCTTTAGCCGTTTTATTCGAGTGAAACTAAACAAGACAGGGTACGCAGGGCTTTTATGAAGACTCGCGAAGCAGTGGCCAATAAAATGTATACCCTGTGGCGCGAAGCACCATGCAATTTAAGTATACGGCTCTTAAACTGTTTCTTGAACTGGGTAAGTTCAAAAGTTTAAGCCAGTGCTGCCGGTAAATCGCTTCGTAAATCGCAACCCTGCAGCCACGCGAAATTATCGCATACGTGTTGGAGTTTTCTCCAGTACAGTGTTCGCTATCATGGTGCAAACACATGGCTTCTGCCGCACCTGCGACATTGTACCCCTTAGCACCTCAAGAGAAGGACGTGTGTCCCTCAAATATCAATGATGTGCAGCTCCTGACAGTCAAGTGACAAGGCGAAACTTTGATGATCTGCGAGTGCAGCTGCAGCGAACCTGTCACGTGGCGCAATATTTTGTCTTGTGCTTCTTTTTTGTTTCCTGCGGGAAAGGGAAGGGGTGGTAAAAGCACTATGTTATGCCTGCAAAAAAAAAAAAAAAAAAAAAAAAAAGCTGCGCATAAGCTGACAGACAGTGTCCAGAACGGAAGATGAAGTTCCCATTTTTCTTGGGACGCTTGAAGAATGCGTGCTTTATAAACCTCCATTATTGCAATCAAATTGTAGTCGCTAGAGGGGAAGGATGGATACTATGACAAAATGAATCTTATTATGTATGAATCAGCGGCATGTGCTAATATATATAATAAGATACAGCCTTCGTCAAAAGTGCAGAGCCCAGGGTGCTTATTTCTGAGTCGTGTAGTGGTGTTGATTTAGCATTAGTGGAGGTCCTTTCCGTTGGAGAGGGTAGGGCAAAAAATCTAACTATCAAAAGATTCGGAATAATGGAAATGCATTACGTTCCGCACGAAGTGGCTCAGAAGCAGACCCCTGAGTTCTACACATTTTACAAAGACTGTGCCTCCTAATACTCGCTTTGTAACGCGTGACAAGAGTTTTTATCGGCAATCATGCTCTGAATTATTATGGCCGGGACTGTACATACACCCTGCCAGTGCAGCGCTGATGCGATCGTAGTTGCGCCAGCCTTGTTGTCGTCCTCTTTCTGACTCGACTACATCGCTTCTCCGCTCCGACAGCGGCAAGCAACTGCAAGACGAAACGAGTGGGTAAAGAGCGGGGGACTGGTGACGCCCGCAGATTTTTTAGTCGCTACCGACAGCGGCCATTTTCTGCCGAAGAGCTCGCCGCAGCACGGCGCTTCTTTGGGGACTGCGGGACCGCTGTACCGCCGCGGCGGCGCCTGCACGGCAGCCGCGCTTAGCTAGCCCTCGGGCACAAGAGAAAATCGCCGAAAAAAGTTTCACCGCACGGTTGTGTTGGAGCAAGCTTATTTGCATTGGCGTAGTGTTAAAATAAATTTATTTGTATTGGGATTTTGTTTTACGGTCACGTTAAGTGTGCTGGGACTCATGAAACTGCTGCGCTAATGCGATTCGGTCCGTTACTGAAAATAAAACGTTTTTGAAGAACTGCGCACATTACTCTTGCGTATGATTCGCGTATAATTCCACTTCCAATGCGCTCTTCTTCCTTCCTGCCAGCCATTTCGAACCTCAGCAATTAGGCTGTGTTGTCGTTGGCGCGGCGTGACCCAGTCACATCAACAAGTTATCCATTTGTGTTCATCTCACTTGACCAGCTAACGGCAGGCAAATTTTGTTGCGCTTTAATTATGAACATCACCGCGTTAGGATCATTTCTTTTTATCTCTGGAACTTTATATCGCATATCAAACTGTTGCCTCTGCATGTAGAGCATAATGAATTTTTTTTTATATCCTGCACGTACCGGTGCAGGCAAAAGTAAAAGGAGCACGTTTTTTTATTATACCATTTTTCAGGCGTTGCATAAATGAAACTGGCAGATATGCGATACGGTGGTAGATGTTAGTGTCATTTCACTAGGGCAATATTGTTTTTTTATCTCCAGTGCAAAACGCGTGATTTTAGTTTGAACGGGAAAGCGTGCTTCGTTTACTTTGCCCGCATCTGTTGATTCCCGTACATGTCAAAGAAAGAGCAGCAGAGAAATGCTAGCTGGAGCAATACAACTGAGTTTTCATATGGTATATGAACTTTAGCATCCAAAAGTGGCATCGGCTATGAGATACGCCGTAGTGGAGTGCTCCGGAAATTAATCGACTGCCTGGGGTTCTTTAACGTGCGCTGAAATTGCACCCAACACAGGCACTTCAGCTTCGTCTTCATCAAAGTGCGGTCGTCCCTTCTGTGATCGAACCTGTGTCTTCGGGCTCAGCAGTCAAGAGCGATATACCACACAGCTACCGCCGTAGGGCGCAACCTCGTTTCGTTATTTGTATTAAGCATTGAACAGATATTTAAACAGCAGTGAGCAAACATCACCCGAATTTTGCAGCGACAAAACGAGTATATTTAATTAAGAAGTTATCGGTGTGTGTTAAACCACTGCTTAGCCGTTTAGGCCAGGTCATAACACGTAATGAAATCGTGTTGCGTCCGAGTAGGATACTAACAGTAAATAGCTACTGCGCTAAACAGTTTTTCCCGCCAGCTTCTCTCTGTGAACTAAGGAAATATCAATTGGGAGTCCTGGTTGTCGTACTTAGATTGCTTAAAGGAAAAACCAAAGCCAAAGACGAACCACTGTTAAGCGAAAAAACATGCTTCGCCTAAGCAAACTTCAGCGCAAGGCTCGTCGATGCGGTTAAATCTGACATCTGACACCATGCAGTCAGGTTGAAATACCTACATCCTCGTGCGCAAAATCAAAAAGTAAGGAAAACATAGATTTCTAACATGTGAGGGGCACCCCCCCCCCCCCCCCCTCCAAAAACAAAAACAAAACACATGCCACTGCTGCCCATAAATGGCGATTTAGAGTTCGTCACCTGCATGGTAGACAACCCCCGCATATTACGTCGCCGAAAAAACAGCGCTTCAAATAGCTGTTGTACTCTCTGGAACGGGAACAAATGTGACTGGCGATGCACAGCACACACGTGTATAGGTGGTAGAGCGCGTTAGCGACAGTTCAGTTCAGTTCATTTCACTTTATTTTTTCCTTTCAAGTGAAAGTGGAAGACGAGGCAAAAGGCGTGTAACCTGACAAGGCCTCGTCTCCCATGTGCAGCTCGCAACAGGCAACACGTTACGATGCATACAAAGGGAAATGTCCTGATTAACAATACAGCAAATTAAAAAAAAATAGATATACAAAATACATATCACCACACAATGCAGTTTACAGTATAACACCACTTTGGAGCGAAACAAGCACATAAGAGAATATGTGACAGCGCGAAGATGAGAAGAAAAATGCAATAAAAATATCGATCTGTATTTGACAGGAAATAACATGACGACATAGAATGTAAGGAAAAGCAAAATCATCAAGAAAAACGAAAACTGATCATTTGGATTCAGATGGGTGCACCTATATTCAATAAATATATTCTGTGGTCTTTAAAAATGCTAATATGCTGATTTGAAGGAATTAAATGGTAACGTAAGATCAATCCTGTGTTCATGAAGGTTACTACTTGATATTTACTACTTGATTTTACTACTTGATATTAAAGATCCTGTTTGCCATAATTGGTTCTGGCTTTTTTTGTTTTATGTGCAAGGGTTCGAAAGCTATAATGTGGAGATATATCTGTGTGCCTTGTGTACAGCTTTCTTTTATGGATGATTTGCATCAGTTTAAAGTAATATACCTTGTTGGCTGGTAATAAATCATATTTTAGGAAGAGTGGCTGGGTTGGCAAGTCACTTATTTTACATTTGTAGTTTTCAAACAGACGTAGAATGCACTTCTGCAGTACAAGCAGCCTATCGTAACTTCCTTTCGTCGTGCTACCCCAGGCTAATATTGCATAAAGTAGACGCGAGTAAAATCATGTGTAATAAAAAGTTTTTTTAAGCCAGAGAGGGATAATAGGAGCTATACGGCTAATACAACCTACGGCACGGGAAAGATCGGTTAGAAGGTGATTAATATGCGGAGTACAGGATAAATCTTCGTTAAACCAGACACCTAAAATTTTTATGTAGACACCTGATCAATATATTCCATTCTGTATTTAAGTGTAATGTTTTCTTTAGAAACTTTGTGAACTGGTTTGAATAGTATAAACTTTATTTTGTGCGTGTTCAGCTGCAAACTATTGTTCTCGAGCCAGATAGACAGCTGGGATAGGTAAAGATTGGCTTCCTTTTCGATCCCCTGCACATTTTTGCCCGTGAAAAATATACTAGTGCCATCAGCAAAGATGGTTATTTCAGGTGTGTGTTTAACCTCAGTTATATCATTTATATACAACAAAAATAGTGTGGGACCTAGTATGGAACCTTGGGGTACTCCAAGTTTGATTTCTAGATTGTGCTAGTGCTCTCCATTGAGATTTACGAATTGGTATCTGTATGATAAATAGCTTTTAATGAGGTCTGATGCAACGCCTCGAATTCCATACCTGTGGAGCTTATAAAGCAAAGTTTCATGGTTAACTGAACCGAAGGCCTTTCTTAAATCAAAAAAGATTCCCAGAGTGTACATTCTTGTTTCAATATCTTTTATAATTAATGATTTTACTTTAAGCAGGGCCTCCTCGGGCGTCTTGTTCTTTTGAAACCCGAATTGAAAGGGTGAGATTATCTTGTGTTTCTGGATGAACACAGTCAAACGATTATTTATACCTTTGAAAATACCGGTAAGACTGAAATTGGTCTGTAATTTGTGAACTCATTTCGCGTTCCTCTTTTGTGTATAGGTACCACTTTAGCTATTTTAAGCTGATCTGGAAATATGCCAGTTGAAATAGATACATTTATTAAATGTGACAATACAGGGCTAATCTCAGACGAAACATACTTCACGGTCGAGGCTTGTATGTCATCATAACGACTTGCCGCATTTGGCTTTAACTGCTGTATTAGCATTGAAGAACCCTCGCTCACAAACAAGCATTCAACGCTGGCGTCCGTGCGCCCGCGCGACCCATAGTCCCCTGTTCACGCGCACCCGTCAGATGCGCACTAGCATGCGTGCGTCTGAGGCTAAAAACATTCCCCATTCCACCCCCTCTGTGGGTGGTGGTCGGTCGTCCAGCTTCAAAAAAACGAGCGTAAGAAAAGATAAAAATAAATTCGCGGTGCACGTAGAGCCCAGCAGCTCTGGCCGGCGCTCGTGCCCTCCGGTATGCGATAGAGCATACCGGAGGGCACAAGAAAAGAGAAAGAATGAGCTCGTGGTCATGAGCCACGTGGTGAAGCTTGCCGAACTAAACTCGATGTCCTGTACTATGATGATCATCACCACCGCCAATGCTTTGCTGAGGAGAGCGTTCCTCTAGCTCAAACATAACACTTTAAATAATTTCAGACTAACTGAGCTGCAGCACCATGTAGAGAAATTTGTAACCGATTTTGCGTCTACATACTTCATTAGTTGCCTTGGACGGCTTTATAAAGATTGAAACCAAACAAGACCAGATACACAGTAGTTTTCTAAAGACTCGTGAAGAAGTGGTCAACAAAACGTTTACACTGTGACGCGACGCACCATACAAGTGAAGTATATGGCGCTTAACCTATTTCTTGAACTGGTTATAAGGTCAAAAGTTCAAGTGTGTGTAGCCCCCCCCCCCCTTTTTTTTTTTTCAACTACATTTACACTGAATTAGGCAATCAGATAAATAAAACATTTGCCATTTGTTACATACCATAGCAGACCACATTATACGAGCTTCTTTTTAAGGGCTGTCAGCAAAATACGATTGTAAAAATTCATATTGAATACATTGGTTATTGGTGTATAAGAAGGGGCACGATTTTTAGTATAAAACAAGGCAGGTGGCTCTGAAGAATATAAACCCTACTTGTGTAATGCCGTGGCGGGGGGGGGGGGGGGGGGGTATGGCAGGTTGTTCTCACCTCGATGCCCGGCCGGGTCCTTCATCTCCTCCACGGGAAAGTTCCAGAGCACATACTTCCTTATCTTCAGCGGGTTCGCTGGTGCTGCCGGCCTGCAGCCTTAGACGTCCGCTGCGGCCTCTGCATTTTGTCGGCAGAACGAATGCACGTAGCTTTTAGAGAGCTCGAATGTGGTATCTCTGAACTATGGAGAGGTGAACACGAGCACTCTGCTGCTGTATATGGTCTCTGACAGGAGGTTACCGCTTCCTCAATCGCAGCTCTGCAGCCATGCGAAATCAGCGCATACGTGTTGGAGTTTTCTCCACTATTGCGTTCGCTATCACGGTGCAAACACTTGGCTTCTGCCGCACCTGCCACATTGTACCCCTTAGCACTTCAAGAGAAGGACGTGTGTCCCTCAAATATCAATGATGTGCAGCTCCTGACAGTCAAGTGACAAGGGGAAATAATTATGATCTGCGAGTGCAGCTGCAGCGAACCAGTCACGTTACGCAATATTTTGTCTTTTAGTGTCTTTTTTGTTACCTGCAGGAAACGGAAGGGGTGATATGAGCACTATGTTATGCCTGAAAAAAAAGAATACTGCACATAAGTTTGCAGACAGTGTCCAGAACGGAAGATGGAGATACCATTTCTCTTGGGCAATGCTTGAAGATTGCGTGCTTTATAAGCCTCCACTAGAACAATCGAATTGTAGTCGCTAGACGGGAAGGATGGATAAATGACAAAATGAATCTTATTATGTATGCATCAGCGGCATGTGCTAATATATATAGTAAGGTACAGACTTCGTCAAAAGTGCAGAGCCCAGGGTGTTTATTTCTGGGTCGTGTAGTGGTGTTGATTTAGCATTAGTGGAGGTCCTTTCCGTTGGAGAGGGTAGGGCAAAAAATCTAACATCAAAAGATTCGGAATAATGGAAATGCATTACGTTCCGCACAAAGTGGCTCAGAAGCAGACCCCTGGGTTCTACACTTTTTACAAAGACTGTGCCTCCTAATACTCGCTTTGTAACGCGTGACAAGAATTTTTATCGGCAATCATGTTCTGTATTATTATGGCCGGGACTGTACATACACCCCGACAGTGCAGCGCTGATGCGATCGTCGTTGCGCCAGCCTTGTTGTCGTCCTCTTGCCGACTCGACTACCTCGCTTCTCCGCTCGGACAGCGTCGACTGCGGCGAGCAACCGCGAGACGAAACAAGTGGAGAAGAAGCGAGGGAGTGGAGGCGCCCGCAGATTTTTTAGTCGGTACCGGTCGCGGCCATTTTCTGCCGACCAGCCGCCGCGCGGGCGTTTCCTTAGGGACTGCGGGGCCGCTGTGTCGCCGCGGCCGCGCCTACCGCTTAGCTAGCCTTCGGGCACTAGAGAAAATCGCCGCAAATATTTTCACCGCACGGTTGTGTTGGAGCAAGCTTATTTGCATTGGCGTAGTGTTAAAATCATTTTATTTGTAATGGGATTTTGGTTCACGGTCACGTTAAGTGTGCTGGGACTCATCAAACTGCTGCGCTAATGCCGTTTCGGTCCGTTACTAAAGATAAAACGTTTTTGAAGAACTGCGAACATTACTCTTGCGTATGATACGCGTATAATTCCACTTCCAATGCGCTCTTCCTTCCTGCAAGTCATTTCGAACCTCGGCAATTAGGCTCTGTTGTCGTTCGCTTTGCATGTGCCACTCACATCAACAAATTATCAATTTGTGTTCATCTGACTTGACCAGCTAACGGCAGGCAAATTTTGTTGCACATTATTTATGGAAATCGCCGCATTAGGATCATTTCTTTTTATCCCTGGAACTTTATATCGCATATTAAACTGTTACCCCTGCATGTCAAGCATAATGCATTTTTTTTTGTATCCTGCACATACCGGTACAGGCAAAAGTAAAAGGAGCACGTTTTTTTATTATACCATTTTTCAGGCGTTGCATAAATGAAACTGGCAGATATGCGATCCGGTGGTAGATGTTAGTGTCATTTCACTAGGGCAATATTGTTTTCTTATCTCCAGTGCAAAACGCGTGATTTTAGTTTGAACGGGAAAGCGTGCTCCGTTTACTTTGCCCGCATCTGTTGATTCCCGTACATGTCAAAGAAAGAGCAGCAGAGAAATGCTAGCTGGAGCTATACAACTGAGTTTTCATATGGTATATGAACTTTAGCATCCAAAAGTGGCATCGGCTATGAGATACGCCGTAGTGGAGTGCTCCGGAAATTAATCGACTGCCTGGGGTTCTTTAACGTGCGCTGAAATTGCACCCAACACAGGCACTTCAGCTTCGTCTTCATCAAAGTGCGGTCGTCGCTTCTGTGATCGAACCTGTGTCTTCGGGCTCAGCAGTCAAGAGCGATATACCACACAGCTACCGCCGTAGGGCGCAACCCCGTTTCGTTATTTGTATTAAGCATTGAACAGATTGTAAAGAATTGACGAAGAAGAAACAACGCTGTGGCATCGCCATCACCATCGCTGGTCTCCGGCGCCCATCTCTCTCGCGCTGAAGCTGTGCCCTGCGGCTTGTATTCCGATCCTGCTGTGCCCGAATTACTGCCAGCGCTAGACGTTCCAATCGACTATTAAATCCACGTTTCACTTGGTTAAGGTAAAGCTGAGGTTCCCTGTACCCATCTCGCCCTGGAACTTCGCAGCAGAACATTGACTATCCCAATGACGGAGCCTACTTCATCGCACCTACATCCGCCAGTCACCTGCACAGGTGCCCTTCGTCAACGGGACCCCGCTACCTTCAGTGGAAGCAGCGATGACGACGTCGACGATTGGCTGTCCACTTACGAACGGGTCAGCCGTCACAATAACTGGGACGACAATCGTAAGCTCAATAATGTTATCTGTTACTTGAGCGACGTCGCTAATCTGTGGTTTCGAAACCACGAATCGGACTTTACCACCGGGGCGCATTTCAAGGCCAAATTTTCTGATGTCTTTGGCCGCCCCACGGTCCGAAAGCTCCGCGCGGAACAGCGTCTTCGATCGCGACTACAGCTGCCCGGTGAAACGTTCACCAGTTACATTGAGGACATTGTTGATTTGTGTCGCCGCGTTGACCCGACCATGACCGAGGCCGTTAAAATGAGTTCTCACAGGAGTTGATGACGGCGCTTTCAACATGCTCGTCGCCAAAGGCCCCACTACGGTCAAGGAAATCTACGACCTCTGTCAAAGCTACGACGAACTCCGCAAGGAGCGTGTTTTGATTCGCCAGTCTCAAGCATCACTTGCTGAACTAGCCGCGGAGCGGGAGTCATCTAGCCTCTCTGAAGACATCAAGGCTTTTGTACGTCAGGAGGTCGCGCGCCAACTGTCTCTGCAGCCATATATTAAGGAGTCGACACCAACTGGCATTGTTCCGGAGCTTCGCCGTGCAATCCAGCAACATGTATCTGAAGTCGTCCCTAATCCTCCTCCTCAATCAGCTCCTGTCGCACCCTCAATGCCGTTCCTCACGCCCACAATTTCATCGCCCGGCGTTGCGCCACTGAGCTACGCTCCAGCATTTGCGCCGGCTCCTCCTCAGGTATTGCGTCGCACGTATGCCGAAGTTACATCAAGTCCACCTCCTGAGCCAGCATATGCCTATGCTTCGCCCCCTATCCGTTCGGTACCAACAGCTTTTGCTCCCTCCTTGCGTCAGACACCATCTCCATGGCACACTTCAGACAACAGGCCTATTTGCTACCACTGCGGCATCCCTGGGCACACTACACGCTACTGCAGGCGCCGAATAAATATGGCCTTTGCTGCACGGCCTGCGCCACCTTATTTGGCCCCCCAGTTCCCCGTTCCATCGGGTCCTCCAACAGCATCCCCCGATCCTCCGGACTTCCTGCCTCGTCGTTCGCCATCACCACGTCGCCGCTCCATTTCGCCAATGCGCCGACGACCCGCTACTCAGCTGGAAAACTAACCGCCGCAGTTCGCGAGGCACGAACTGCGTATTCGACAGAATTTCAAAGTCCTCATCTTAATCCCGCGAATGTTACTGCTGTCATCGTTGAAAGTGTTTATACTCTTGCGCTCGTCGACACCGGTGCCGCTGTATCAGTTATCAGCCAAAACCTCTGCCGCTCCCTCCGAAAAGTGACTACGCCCCTCGAGAGACTATCGCTTCGTACCGCATCCGCTCACAGTATACAGCCGACAGCTGTCTGCACTGCTCGCGTCGTCATTGCTGCAGCCTTGTACATCATCGAATTCGTCGTTCTCCCCACATGTTCTCATGACGTCATTCTCGGCTGGGATTTCCTGTCCCAGCATCATGCTATCATTGACTGCGCCAATCCTCAAGTACAGCTCATTGAACCAAGTGATGCACCGTCTGATGCCCTGCTTCACGAGTAGTGTACTCGTTTTGCGGCCAAACTCCTCGTAGCTCATGACACAACCATCCCACCCGTTAGCGCTGTTCTGGTTCCCCTCACTGCCCCTTTTACCACCGCCGCGACAGTCCTCTTTGTGCCCTCTAACGTTGTCGGCCGCCGCCGCCATTTACCGCTGCCGTTTGCCGTCCTTGACATGAACAACGGCGCTTGCACACTTCTGGTAGCCAATCCTCTTGCGTCTCCCGTTATGTTGATCGAAGGGGAGTGCCTCGGTCGCATCGAGCCTGTGGACCTTCTGTTCGCCTTTGATGATGTGTCGTTCCCTGTTTGCCAAGGTGACGCCTTGACTCCAACTCGTGTGGCTTCAGATCCGCTACAGCGGGAACTTTTTGACCATTCTGTGGACAGCGCTCTAGAGCCGGGCCACCGCGAGCAACTTCTTGACCTTCTACACCAATTTCGCTCCTCCTTCGACATCCCGCAATCTTCCTTGGGACGCACGACGACTGTTTCTCACCTCATTGACACTGGCGCTCACCCACCTCTCCATCAGCGGCCGTATTGGGTGTCCCCGACTGAGCGCCGTGTTATTGCCCAACAAGTCGATGACATGCTGCAACGCGGAGTAATTAGAGAATCCTGTAGTCCATGGTCGTCTCCTGTGGTCCTAGTTAAGAAGAAGGATGGCTCCATACGATTTTGTGTTGATTATCGCCGCCTCAACAAAATTACTCGTCGTGATGTGTATCCCCTCCCACGAATAGACGACGCCCTAGACTGCTTGCAAGGCGCAGAATTCTTTTCCTCACTCAATTTTCGTTCTGGATATTGGCAGGTGCTCATGGCAGAGGAGGATCGCGCTAAGACCGCCTTTATTACTCCAGGCGGACTATACGAATTTAATGTTATGCCGTTCGGACTCTGTAACACCCCAGCCACATTTGAAAGAATGATGGACACTGTACTGCGTGGCCTGAAATGGAACATCTGTTTATGCTACCTCGATGATATCGTCGCCTTTTCAACCGACTTCCCGACCCACCTGACTCGACTTCGCCAGGTCTTCACCTGCCTAACCTGCGCCGGTCTTCAACTGAACCTCAAAAAGTGCCGCTTCGGTGCCCGCCAGCTCACAATACTCGGACATGTTGTGTGCAAAGATGGAGTTCTGCCTGATCCTGAGAAGCTCCGCACCGTTGCTGACTTTCCGAAACCGACCACTTTGAAACAACTGCGAAGCTTGGTGGGCCTCTGCCCGTACTTTCGTCGTTTTGTTCGCAATTTCGCGACCATCATGGCCCCCCTTACACAGCTCTTGAAAGGCACCCCTATCCTCTCCTCTTAGTCGCCAGCCTGCGATGATGCATTCGCGACACTGCGCAATGTTCTGACGTCACCGCCAATCCTTCGCCGTTACGACCCTACTGCATCTACAGAACTTCACACCGATGCCAGTGGTGTCGGCCTCGGCGCCGTCCTCGCCCAGCGCAAGCCTGGCTTCTCCGAATACGTTGTCGCCTACGCAAGTCGTGCTCTTACCAAAGCCGAGTCCAACTACTCCGTTACCGAAAAGGAGTGCTTAGCAATCGTGTGGGCTATAACGAAGTACCGCCCTTACTTATATGGCCCCTCCTTCAAGGTAGTTACAGATCATCACGCTCTCTGCTGGCTCGCGTCTCTCAAGGATCCGTCTGGCCGTCTCGGGCGCAGGGCCCTCAGGTTTCAGGAATACGACATCCGTGTAGTGTACCGCTCTGGCCGCAAGCACTCTTACGCCGATGCTCTTTCTCGGTCACCGGTGCGTTCGCTTAACTCATCATCCCCTTCTCAAGCCTCCTGTCAGCACTCACCATTGAGGATATGCCTTTCAAGCAACGACAAGATCCTTGGGTTTCTAACCTGCTAGATATACTTGGCACTACTTACGCGGCTATGCATCCTCGGGCACCCCGCCGACAGGCCTCCCATTTTACCATTCGGGATGGCCTCCTCTACCGAAAGAACTACAACTCGGACGGCAGAAAATGGCTTCGTGTCATTCTGCGCCACCTCCGCTCCGAGGTTTGTGCCCACCATCACACTGACCCGCAAAGCGCTCATGCCGGCGTCCTGAAAACCTATGATCGAATTCGTCAGAGGTATTACTGGCGGGGAATGTACAATTTCGTACGTCGTTACATTCGCTCTTGTACCGCCTGTCAACAACGCAAGATTTCTCGCCACCCCGCTGGTCCTCTCCAGCCTTTACCGTGTCCAGCTTGCCCGTTTGATCGCGTGGGAATCGACCTCTATGGTCCGCTACCATGCAGTGCCGCCGGTAATCGATGGGTCATCACCGCCGTCGATCACCTGACCCGTTATGCGGAGACTGCTGCACTTCCCGCGGCGACAGCCCGAGAGGTAGCCCATTTTCTTCTGCACCACTTCATTCTTCGACACGGCAACCCGCGCGAGCTACTCAGTGATAGAGGTCGTGTCCTTCTTTCCGAAGAAGTCCAAGAGCTCCTGTCGTCTTGCAAATCGATACATCGGGCTACAACCGCGTACCACCCGCAAACCAACGGCCTCACGGAGCGTTTCAACCGTACGCTTGGGGACATGCTCGCAATGTATTTTACATCTGAATCTGGGAGCTCCAACTGGGACCAGGTACTGCCATTCGTAACATTAGCGTACAACACTGCCACCCAAGCAACAACTGGTTTTTCGCCCTTCTTTCTCTTATACGGCCGTGAACCATAACTCTGGACACAATTTTGCCATACCATCCAGATGCCTCTGAGTACAGTGCTTTGTCCGATATTGTACAGAAGGCTGAGGAATGCCATCAGCTAGCTCGCACGTTTACCTCCAGCACTCAAGGCTATCGCAAAGATCAGCATGATAGCGATGCCCCTACTCCGACGTTCCTGGCCGACAGCTTCGTTTAGCTATGAGTTCCTGCAACCAGCAAACTAGAAACGAAATACCACGGACCTTATCGCGTCTTGGAACGCACATCCCCTGTTAATTACGTCATCGAACGAGTCACCCCTTCTTCCGACCACCGCCGCCGCGGCCGTGAGGTTGTCCATGTTAGCCGCCTCAAGCCGTATTACAACCCTCTGGTTGTCTCTTTTCCGTGAGTTGCCAGGATGGCGACTTCTTCACGCGGGGGAAATGTAAAGAAGACGAACAAGAAACAACGCTGCGGCATCGCCATCACCATCGCTGGTCTCCGGCGCCCATCTCTCTCGCGCTGAGGCTGTGCCCAGCGGCTGGTATTCTGATCCTGCTGTGCCCGAATTACTGCCAGCGCTAGACGTTCCAGTTCAGTTCAGGCGTTCAGTCGTGTCCGACTCTTCGTGACCCTATGGACCATGTCACGCCACGCTTTCCGGTCTCTCACTATCTTCTTAACATCACATAGCTTCATCTGCAATGCCTCGAGAATGCCATCTAACCATCGCGTTCGCTGCCTACCCCTTCTCCGGCGACCATCAACCTTTCCCAACATCAAATCTTTCTCCAGCGACTCCTCTCTTCTCATCAGATGACCAAATTAGCTGAGCTTTAACTTTAGAATTTGACCCTCTAATGAGCAGTCAGGGTTTATGGTCGACAATATCGACTCATTTGATCTTCTGGCAGTCCAACGAACTCTTAAGAGTCTTCGCCAGCACCACAATTCAAACGCGTCAATTCTTCGGCGGTCAGCCTTTTTCAGAGTCCAACTCTCGCATCCATACATCACAACTGGAAAGACCATAGCACGGGTTATACGGATCTTGGTTGGTAGACTAATGTCTCTGCTCTTTACTAGGCGGTCAAGGCTAACCATTGCTCTCTTTCCCAGAAGCAGGCGTCTCCTAATTTCATGGCTGCAGTCTCCTTCCGAGGTAATATTGGCGCCCAAGAACAGAAAATCTGTCACAGCTTCCACTTCTTGTCCATTGATGCTCCAGGACTTGATAGGGCAAGACGCCATGATCTTCGTCTTTTTAATGTTCAGTTTAAGCCCAAACTTCTCACTCTCTTCTTGTACGCGCATCACAAGTCTGTTGAGTTCCTCTTCACTTTCTGCCATTAAAGTGGTATCATCCGCATATCTAAGGTTGTTGATACGTTTTCCAGCAATCTTCACTCCAGCTGAAGACTCGTCCAGACCGGCCTTCCTCATGATGCACTCTGCATATAGGTTAAATAGGCAGGGCGACAGTATGCAGCCTTGCCTCACTCCTTTCTCAATCGGAAACCAATCAGTGAGGCCATGCCCAGTTCTGACTGTGGCCTCTTGCCCTTCATAAAGGTTCCTGAGGAGACAGATGAGGTGAATTGGAACTCCCATCTCTTGGAGAGCTTGCCACAATCTGCTGTGATCTACGCAGTCAAACGCTTTCGCATAATCAATAAAGCAGAAGTAAATGGGTTTCTGGAACTCTCTTGCTTTTTCCATGATCCAGCGAAGGTTGGCAGTTTGGTCTCTAGTTCCTCTGCCCTTGCGAAACCCAGCTTGCACGTCCGGAAGCTCCCGATCCACATACTGCTGCAGCCTACCTTGCAGGATTTTTAACATCACCTTGCTAGCATGCGAAATAAGCGCGATCGTGCGGTAGTTGGAACAATCTTTGGCACTGCCTTTCTTTGGAATGGGGATGTAAACTGACCTCCTCCAATCCTGTGGCCACTGCAGGGTTGTCCAAATCTTTTGACATAATGTATGCAGTGTGTTAACAGCGTCGTGGTTGAGGTTTTGAAGCAACTCAGCTGGAATACCATCAATTCCGCTAGCTTTGTTCTTAGCAAGGCTGGCTAAAGCCCATTCAACTTCACTCTTCAGGATGCCCGGCTCGAGATCAGTAATCACAACCGTCCTATGTTGGGTTTGCACATCCGGGTCCTTCTTGTACAGTTCTTCTGTGTATTCCTGCCACCTCTTCTTTATGTCTCAGGCTTCAGTGAGGTCCTTGCCTCGTTTGTCCTTTATCACGCCCAGCTTAGCACAGAAGCTTCCTTTGATATCTTTGATTGTCTTATACAGAGCTCTTGTGTTCCTTAATTGGCTGTTGTCCTCAACTGCTTGACACTGTATGTTCAGGAAGGCATTCTTATCTCTCCTTGCTATTTTCTGAAAATCCGCATTGAGAACCTTGTATCTTTCTCTTTCCCCCATACCTTTTGCCATCCTCCTTTCCTCAGCTATTTGCAAAGCCTCTTCAGATAACCAGTTTGCTTTTTTGCATTTCTTTTGCTTTGGAACTACCTTAGTAGCAACTTCTTGTATTATATCACGAACATCAGTCCACATCTCTTCGGGCTCTTTGTCTTCGAGATCTAATTCTTGAAATCGATTCCTCACTTCCACAGCATATTCTAATGGAATCTGATCCAGATCATACCTGAAAGGCCTTCTAGTTTTCTGCGTTTTCCTCAATCGAAGCTTAATTTTGGCAACAAGAAGCTGATGATCGGTGCCACAATCGGCCCCAGGCCTTGTTTTTACTGCTTGTATAGCGCTTCTCCATCTCTGCCGGCAAATAATATAATCGATCTGATTCCTGTACAGACCGTCCGGTGAAATCCATGTGTACAGGCGCCTCTTGTGCTGTTGAAAATGAGTATTCGCTATGGTCAGGTTGTTTTCTTGACAGAACTCTACTAGCCTCTGCCCAGCTTCATTTGGCTCACCAAGACCGAACTTGCCTGTAATTCCGGATATTTCTTCACTCCCGACCTTAGCATTCCAGTCTCCTATGGGAAAAACGACGTCTGATGATGGGGTGCGGTCTAAAAGACATTGTAGGTCCGCATAAAATCTCTCAACGTCAGCTTCTTCAGCAGCAGTGGTCGGCGCATAGACTTGGATAACTGTTATGTTGAAAGGGTGACCTTGGATCCGAAGTGAAATCATTCGGTCGTTTTTGGGGTTGTATCCTAGCACTGCTTTGCCCATTCTTCTGTTTACTATGAGAGCGACCCCATTCCTTCTCTCTGATTCGTGCCCACAATAAAAGACATAATGGTCGCCGGAGTTAAATTCTCCCATTCCGGTCCACTTGAGCTCGCTGATACCCAAGATATCAATGTTCAATCTGTCCATTTCTCGCTTGACGATATCCAGTTTACCTTGCGTCATAGATCTTACATTCCATGTTGCTATGTGATATATCTCCTTGCAACATCGGACTTTCCGGTCGCTTCCCCACACATCCACAACTGAGCGTCCTTTTGGCTTTAGCCCAGCCGCTTTATTCGTCCTGCAGCTACTAGGAATCGCCCTTTGTTCATCCCCAGTAACATGTGGGACGCCTTCCAACCTGGGGGGCTCATCTTCCGGCGCCATATCGATAATGGTATTGTGACTGGCCATAGGGTTTTCTTGGCAGGAAATACTGGAGTGGGTTGTCATTACCTTCTCCAGTGAATCACATTTTGTCAGAACTCTCTGCCGTGACCTGCCTATCTTGGGTGGCCCTACACAGCAGAGCTCACGACTTCATCGAGTTTCGCAAGCCCCTCCGCCACGACAAGGCAGTGATCCAATCGACTATTAAATCCACATTTCAAGATATTTAAACAGCAGCTAGCTAACTCTCCCGAATTTTGCAGCAACAAAACGAGTATATTTAAGCGCCTGCCTGTGTTCTGTGTCTCGCCTGTGTCTCGTCTGCCCTTCTATGTCCATTGTGAAGTTTGCGCTGTTTTGCTCTGTGATGAACCAACTAGCTCGAGATGTTTTCTTCAAGTTTAATTAAGAAGCTATCGGTGAGTGTTAAAGCACTGCTTAGCCGTTTAGGCCAGGTCATAACACGTAATGAAATCGTGTTGCGTCCGAGATGGATACTAACAGTAAAAAGCTACTGCGCTAAACAGTTTTCCACGCCAGCTTCTCTCTGAACTAAGGAAATAATAATTGTGAGTCCTGGTTGTCGTTCTTAGATTGCTGAAAGGAAAAACGAAAGCCAAAGACGAACCACTGTTAAGCGAAAAAACACGTTTCGCCTAAGCAAACTTCAGCGCAAGGCTCGTCGATACGGTTAAATCTGACATCTGACACCATGGAGTCAGGTTGAAATACCTACATCCTCGTGCGCAAAATCAAAAAGTAAGGAAAACATACAGATTTCTCACATGTGAAGGGCAACCCCCCCCCCCCACCCCCTCCAAAAACAAAAACAAAAAACAAGCCACTGCTGCCCATCAATGGCGATTTAGAGTTCGTCACCTGCAGGGTAGACTACCCTCGTTTATTACGTCGCCGAAGAAACAGCGCGCTTCAAATCGCTGTCGTACTCTCTGGAACGGGAACAAACGTGACTGGCGATGCACAGCACACACGTGTATACGTAGTAGAGCGCGTTAACGACAGCATTGAAGAACCCTCGCTCACATCCAAGCATTCAACGCTGGCGCCCGCGCGACCCACAGTCCCCTGTTCACGCGCACCCGTCAGATGCGCACTAGCATGCGTGCGTCTGAGGCTAAAAACACTCCCCATTCCACCCCCTCTGTGGGTGGTGGTCGGCCGTCCAGCTTCGAAAAAAAGAGCGTAAGAAAAGATAAAAAAAAAAATTCGCGGTGCACGTAGAGCCCAGCAGCTCTGGCCGGCGCTCGTGCCCTCCGGTATGCGAGGAGGAGGAGGAGGATTGATGTTCTAGTTTGGGATGGGAGAAGGGGGGTAACGTATACCGGAGGGCACAAGAAAAGAGAAAGAATGAGCTCGTGGTCATGAGCCACGTGGTGAAGCTTGCCGAACTAAACTCGATGTCCTGTACTATGATGATCATCACCACCGCCAATGCTTTGCTGAGGAAAGTGTTCCTCTAGCTCAAACATAACACTTTAAATAATTTCAGACTAACTGAGCTGCAGCACCATGTAGAGAAATTTGTAACCAATTTTGCGTCTACATACTTCATTAGTTGCCTTGTACGGCTTTATAAAGATTGAAACCAAACAAGACCGGATACGCAGTACTTTTCTAAAGAGTCGTGAAGAAGTGGTCAACAAAACGTTTACACTGTGACGCGACGCACCATACAAGTGAAGTATATGGCGCTTAACCTATTTCTTGAACTGGTTATAAGTTCAAAAGTTCAAGTGTGTGTAGCCCCCCCCCCCCCTTTTTTTTTTTCAACTACATTTACACTGAATTAGGCAATCAGATGAATAAAACATTTGCCATTTGTTACATACCATAGCAGACCACATTATACGAGCTTCTTTTTAAGGGCTGTCCGCAAAATACGATTGTAAAAATTCATATTGAATACATTGGTTATTGGTGTATAAGAAGGGGCACGATTTTTAGTATAAAACAAGGCAGGTGGCTCTGAAGAATATAAACCCTACTTGTGTAATGCCGTGGCGGGGGGGGGGGGGGGGGGGGTATGGCAGGTTGTTCTCACCTCGATGCCCGGCCGGGTCCTTCATCTCCTCCACGGGAAAGTTCCAGAGCACATACTTCCTTATCTTCAGCGGGTTCGCTGGTGCTGCCGGCCTGCAGCCTTAGACGTCCGCTGCGTCCTCTGCATTTTGTCGGCAGAACGAATGCACGTAGCTTTTAGAGAGCTCGAATGTGGTATCTCTGAACTATGGAGAGGTGAACACGAGCACTCTGCTGCTGTATATGGTCTCTGACAGGAGGTTACCGCTTCCTCAATTGCAGCTCTGCAGCCACGCGAAATCAGCGCATACGTGTTGGAGTTTTCTCCACTATTGCGTTCGCTATCACGGTGCAAACACTTGGCTTCTGCCGCACCTGCCACATTGTACCCCTTAGCACTTCAAGAGAAGGACGTGTGTCCCTCAAATATCAATGATGTGCAGCTCCTGACAGTCAAGTGACAAGGCGAGATATGGATGATCTGCGAGTGCAGCTGCAGCGAACCAGTCACGTTACGCAATATTTTGTCTTTTAGTGTCTTTTTTGTTACCTGCAGGAAACGGAAGGGGTGATATGAGCACTATGTTATGCCTGAAAAAAAAGAATACTGCACATAAGTTTGCAGACAGTGTCCAGAACGGAAGATGGAGATACCATTTCTCTTGGGCAATGCTTGAAGATTGCGTGCTTTATAAGCCTCCACTAGAACAATCGAATTGTAGTCGCTAGATGGGAAGGATGGATAAATGACAAAATGAATCTTATTATGTATGCATCAGCGGCATGTGCTAATATATATAGTAAGGTACAGACTTCGTCAAAAGTGCAGAGCCCAGGGTGTTTATTTCTGGGTCGTGTAGTGGTGTTGATTTAGCATTAGTGGAGGTCCTTTCCGTTGGAGAGGGTAGGGCAAAAAATCTAACATCAAAAGATTCGGAATAATGGAAATGCATTACGTTCCGCACAAAGTGGCTCAGAAGCAGACCCCTGGGTTCTACACTTTTTACAAAGACTGTGCCTCCTAATACTCGCTTTGTAACGCGTGACAAGAATTTTTATCGGCAATCATGTTCTGTATTATTATGGCCGGGACTGTACATACACCCCGACAGTGCAGCGCTGATGCGATCGTCGTTGCGCCAGCCTTGTTGTCGTCCTCTTGCCGACTCGACTACCTCGCTTCTCCGCTCGGACAGCGTCGACTGCGGCGAGCAACCACGAGACGAAACGAGTGGAGAAGAAGCGAGGGAGTGGAGGCGCCCGTAGATTTTTCAGTCGGTACCGGTCGCGGCCATTTTCTGCCGACCAGCCGCCGCGCGGGCGTTTCCTTAGGGACTGCGGGGCCGCTGTGTCGCCGCGGCCGCGCCTACCGCTTAGCTAGCCTTCGGGCACTAGAGAAAATCGCCGCAAATATTTTCACCGCACGGTTGTGTTGGAGCAAGCTTATTTGCATTGGCGTAGTGTTAAAATCATTTTATTTGTAATGGGATTTTGGTTCACGGTCACGTTAAGTGTGCTGGGACTCATCAAACTGCTGCGCTAATGCCGTTTCGGTCCGTTACTAAAGATAAAACGTTTTTGAAGAACTGCGAACATTACTCTCGCGTATGATACGCGTATAATTCCACTTCCAATGCGCTCTTCCTTCCTGCAAGTCATTTCGAACCTCGGCAATTAGGCTCTGTTGTCGTTCGCTTTGCGTGTGCCACTCACATCAACAAATTATCAATTTGTGTTCATCTGACTTGACCAGCTAACGGCAGGCAAATTTTGTTGCACATTATTTATGAAAATCGCCGCATTAGGATCATTTCTTTTTATCCCTGGAACTTTATATCGCATATTAAACTGTTACCCCTGCATGTCAAGCATAATGCATTTTTTTTTGTATCCTGCACATACCGGTGCAGGCAAAAGTAAAAGGAGCACGATTTTTTATTATACCATTTTTCAGGCGTTGCATAAATGAAACTGGCAGATATGCGATCCGGTGGTAGATGTTAGTGTCATTTCACTAGGGCAATATTGTTTTCTTATCTCCAGTGCAAAACGCGTGATTTTAGTTTGAACGGGAAAGCGTGCTCCGTTTACTTTGCCCGCATCTGTTGATTCCCGTACACGTCAAAGAAAGAGCAGCAGAGAAATGCTAGCTGGAGCTATACAACTGAGTTTTCATATGTTATATGAACTTTAGCATCCAAAAGTGGCATCGGCTATGAGATACGCCGTAGTGGAGTGCTCCGGAAATTAATCGACTGCCTGGGGTTCTTTAACGTGCGCTGAAATTGCACCCAACACAGGCACTTCAGCTTCGCCTTCATCAAAGTGCGGTCGTCGCTTCTGTGATCGAACCTGTGTCTTCGGGCTCAGCAGTCAAGAGCGATATACCACACAGCTACCGCCGTAGGGCGCAACCCCGTTTCGTTATTTGTATTAAGCATTGAACAGATTGTAAAGAATTGACGAAGAAGAAACAACGCTGTGGCATCGCCATCACCATCGCTGGTCTCCGGCGCCCATCTCTCTCGCGCTGAAGCTGTGCCCTGCGGCTTGTATTCCGATCCTGCTGTGCCCGAATTACTGCCAGCGCTAGACGTTCCAATCGACTATTAAATCCACGTTTCACTTGGTTAAGGTAAAGCTGAGGTTCCCTGTACCCATCTCGCCCTGGAACTTCGCAGCAGAACATTGACTATCCCAATGACGGAGCCTACTTCATCGCACCTACATCCGCCAGTCACCTGCACAGGTGCCCTTCGTCAACGGGACCCCGCTACCTTCAGTGGAAGCAGCGATGACGACGTCGACGATTGGCTGTCCACTTACGAACGGGTCAGCCGTCACAATAACTGGGACGACAATCGTAAGCTCAATAATGTTATCTGTTACTTGAGCGACGTCGCTAATCTGTGGTTTCGAAACCACGAATCGGACTTTACCACCGGGGCGCATTTCAAGGCCAAATTTTCTGATGTCTTTGGCCGCCCCACGGTCCGAAAGCTCCGCGCGGAACAGCGTCTTCGATCGCGACTACAGCTGCCCGGTGAAACGTTCACCAGTTACATTGAGGACATTGTTGATTTGTGTCGCCGCGTTGACCCGACCATGACCGAGGCCGTTAAAATGAGTTCTCACAGGAGTTGATGACGGCGCTTTCAACATGCTCGTCGCCAAAGGCCCCACTACGGTCAAGGAAATCTACGACCTCTGTCAAAGCTACGACGAACTCCGCAAGGAGCGTGTTTTGATTCGCCAGTCTCAAGCATCACTTGCTGAACTAGCCGCGGAGCGGGAGTCATCTAGCCTCTCTGAAGACATCAAGGCTTTTGTACGTCAGGAGGTCGCGCGCCAACTGTCTCTGCAGCCATATATTAAGGAGTCGACACCAACTGGCCTTGTTCCGGAGCTTCGCCGTGCAATCCAGCAACATGTATCTGAAGTCGTCCCTAATCCTCCTCCTCAATCAGCTCCTGTCGCACCCTCAATGCCGTTCCTCACGCCCACAATTTCATCGCCCGGCGTTGCGCCACTGAGCTACGCTCCAGCATTTGCGCCGGCTCCTCCTCAGGTATTGCGTCGCACGTATGCCGAAGTTACATCAAGTCCACCTCCTGAGCCAGCATATGCCTATGCTTCGCCCCCTATCCGTTCGGTACCAACAGCTTTTGCTCCCTCCTTGCGTCAGACACCATCTCCATGGCGCACTTCAGACAACAGGCCTATTTGCTACCACTGCGGCATCCCTGGGCACACTAAATATGGCCTTTGCTGCACGGCCTGCGCCACCTTATTTGGCCCCCCAGTTCCCCGTTCCATCGGGTCCTCCAACAGCATCCCCCGATCCTCCGGACTTCCTGCCTCGTCGTTCGCCATCACCACGTCGCCGCTCCATTTCGCCAATGCGCCGACGACCCGCTACTCAGCTGGAAAACTAACCGCCGCAGTTCGCGAGGCACGAACTGCGTATTCGACAGAATTTCAAAGTCCTTGTCTTAATCCCGCGAATGTTACTGCTGTCATCGTTGAAAGTGTTTATACTCTTGCGCTCGTCGACACCGGTGCCGCTGTATCAGTTATCAGCCAAAACCTCTGCCGCTCCCTCCGAAAAGTGACTACGCCCCTCGAGGGACTATCGCTTCGTACCGCATCCGCTCACAGTATACAGCCGACAGCTGTCTGCACTGCTCGCGTCGTCATTGCTGCAGCCTTGTACATCATCGAATTCGTCGTTCTCCCCACATGTTCTCATGACGTCATTCTCGGTTGGGATTTCCTGTCCCAGCATCATGCTATCATTGACTGCGCCAATCCTCAAGTAGAGCTCATTGAACCAAGTGATGCACCGTCTGATGCCCTGCTTCACGAGTCGTGTCCTCGTTTTGCGGCCAAACTCCTCGTAGCTCATGACACAACCATCCCACCCGTTAGCGCTGTTCTGGTTCCCCTCACTGCCCCTTTTACCACCGCCGCGACAGTCCTCTTTGTGCCCTCTAACGTTGTCGGCCGCCGCCGCCATTTACCGCTGCCGTTTGCCGTCCTTGACATGAACAACGGCGCTTGCACACTTCTGGTAGCCAATCCTCTTGCGTCTCCCGTTATGTTGATCGAAGGGGAGTGCCTCGGTCGCATCGAGCCTGTGGACCTTTTGTTCGCCTTTGATGATGTGTCGTTCCCTGTTTGCCAAGGTGACGCCTTGACTCCAACTCTGTGGCTTCAGATCCGCTACAGCGGGAACTTTTTGACCATTCTGTGGACAGCGCTCTAGAGCCGGGCCACCGCGAGCAACTTCTTGACCTTCTACACCAATTTCGCTCCTCCTTCGACATCCCGCAATCGTCCTTGGGACGCACGACGACTGTTTCTCACCTCATTGACACTGGCGCTCACCCACCTCTCCATCAGCGGCCGTATTGGGTGTCCCCGACTGAGCGCCGTGTTATTGCCCAACAAGTCGATGACATGCTGCAACGCGGAGTAATTAGAGAATCCTGTAGTCCATGGTCGTCTCCTGTGGTCCTAGTTATGAAGAAGGATGGCTCCATACGATTTTGTGTTGATTATCGCCGCCTCAACAAAATTACTCGTCGTGATGTGTATCCCCTCCCACGAATAGACGACGCCCTAGACTGCTTGCAAGGCGCAGAATTCTTTTCCTCACTCAATTTTCGTTCTGGATATTGGCAGGTGCTCATGGCAGAGGAGCATCGCGCTAAGACCGCCTTTATTACTCCAGGCGGACTATACGAATTGAATGTTATGCCGTTCGGACTCTGTAACACCCCAGCCACATTTGAAAGAATGATGGACACTGTACTGCGTGGCCTGAAATGGAACATCTGTTTATGCTACCTCGATGATATCGTCGCCTTTTCAACCGACTTCCCGACCCACCTGACTCGACTTCGCCAGGTCTTCACCTGCCTAACCTGCGCCGGTCTTCAACTGAACCTCAAAAAGTGCCGCTTCGGTGCCCGCCAGCTCAAAATACTCGGACATGTTGTGTGCAAAGATGGAGTTCTGCCTGATCCTGAGAAGCTCCGCACCGTTGCTGACTTTCCGAAACCGACCACTTTGAAACAACTGCGAAGCTTGGCCTCTGCCCGTACTTTCGTCGTTTTGTTCGCAATTTCGCGACCATCATGGCCCCCCTTACACAGCTCTTGAAAGGCACCCCTAACCTCTCCTCTTAGTCGCCAGCCTGCGATGATGCATTCGCGACACTGCGCAATGTTCTGACGTCACCGCCAATCCTTCGCCATTACGACCCTACTGCATCTACAGAACTTCACACCGATGCCAGTGGTGTCGGCCTCGGCGCCGTCCTCGCCCAGCGCAAGCCTGGCTTCTCCGAATACGTTGTCGCCTACGCAAGTCGTGCTCTTACCAAAGCCGAGTCCAACTACTCCGTTACCGAAAAGGAGTGCTTAGCAATCGTGTGGGCTATAACGAAGTACCGCCCTTACTTATATGGCCCCTCCTTCGAGGTAGTTACAGATCATCACGCTCTCTGCTGGCTCGCGTCTCTCAAGGATCCGTCTGGATGTCTCGGGCGCAGGGCCCTCAGGCTTCAGGAATACGACATCCGTGTAGTGTACCGCTCTGTCCGCAAGCACTCTTACGCCGATGCTCTTTCTCGGTCACCGGTGCGTTCGCTTAACTCATCATCCCCTTCTCAAGCCTCCTGTCAGCACTCACCATTGAGGATATGCCTTTCAAGCAACGACAAGATCCTTGGGTTTCTAACCTGCTAGATATACTTGGCACTACTTACGCGGCTATGCATCCTCGGGCACTCCGCCGACAGGCCTCCCATTTTACCATTCGGGATGGCCTCCTCTACCGAAAGAACTACAACTCGGACGGCAGAAAATGGCTTCGTGTCATTCTGCGCCACCTCCGCTCCGAGGTTTGTGCCCACCATCACACTGACCCGCAAAGCGCTCATGCCGGCGTCCTGAAAACCTATGATCGAATTCGTCAGAGGTACTACTGGCGGGGAATGTACAATTTCGTACGTCGTTACATTCGCTCTTGTACCGCCTGTCAACAACCCAAGATTTCTCGCCACCCCGCTGGTCCTCTCCAGCCTTTACCGTGTCCAGCTTGCCCGTTTGATCGCGTGGGAATCGACCTCTATGGTCCGCTACCATGCAGTGCCGCCGGTAATCGATGGATCATCACCGCCGTCGATCACCTGACCCGTTATGCGGAGACTGCTGCACTTCCCGTGGCGACAGCCCGAGAGGAAGCCCATTTTCTTCTGCACCACTTCATTCTTCGACACGGCAACCCGCGCGAGCTACTCAGTGATAGAGGTCGTGTCCTTCTTTCCGAAGTAGTCCAAGAGCTCCTGTCGTCTTGCAAATCGATACATCGGGCTACAACCGCGTACCACCCGCAAACCAACGGCCTCACGGAGCGTTTCAACCGTACGCTTGGGGACATGCTCGCAATGTATTTTACATCTGAATCTGGGAGCTCCAAATGGGACCAGGTACTGCCATTCGTAACATTCGCGTACAACACTGCCACCCAAGCAACAACTGGTTTTTCGCCCTTCTTTCTCTTATACGGCCGTGAACCATAACTCTGGACACAATTTTGCCATACCATCCAGATACCTCTGAGTACAGTGCTTTGTCCGATATTGTACAGAAGGCTGAGGAATGCCGTCAGCTAGCTCGCACGTTTACCTCCAGCACTCAAGGCTATCGCAAAGATCAGCATGATAGCGATACCCCTACTCCGACGTTCCTGGCCGACAGCTTCGTTTGGCTATGAGTTCCTTCAACCAGCAAACTAGAAACGAAATACCACGGACCTTATCGCGTCTTGGAACGAACATCCCCTGTTAATTACGTCATCGAGCGAGTGACCCCTTCTTCCGACCACCGCCGCCGCGGCCGTGAGGTTGTCCATGTTAGCCGCCTCAAGCCGTATTACAACCCTCTGGTTGTCGCTTTTCCGTGAGTTGCCAGGATGGCGACTTCTTCACGCGGGGGAAATGTAAAGAAGACGAAGAAGAAACAACGCTGCGGCATCGCCATCACCATCGCTGGTCTCCGGCGCCCATCTCTCTCGCGCTGAGGCTGTGCCCAGCGGCTGGTATTCTGATCCTGCTGTGGCCGAATTACTGCTAGCGCTAGACGTTCCAGTTCAGTTCAGGCGTTCAGTCGTGTCCGACTCTTCGTGACCCTATGGACCATGTCACGCCACGCTTTCCGGTCTCTCACTATCTTCTTAACATCACATAGCTTCATCTGCAATGCCTCGAGAATGCCATCTAACCATCGCGTTCTCTGCCTACCCCTTCTCCGGCGACCATCAACCTTTCCCAACATCAAATCTTTCTCCAGCGACTCCTCTCTTCTCATCAGATGACCAAAGTAGCTGAGCTTTAACTTTAGAATTTGACCCTCCAATGAGCAGTCAGGGTTTATGGCCGACAATATCGACTCATTTGATCTTCTGGTAGTCCAAGGAACTCTTAAGAGTCTTCGCCAGCACCACAATTCAAACGCGTCAATTCTTCGGCGGTCAGCCTTTTTCACAGTCCAACTCTCGCATCCATACATCACAACTGGAAAGACCATAGCACGGGTTATACGGATCTTGGTTGGTAGACTAATGTCTCTGCTCTTTACTAGGCGGTCAAGGCTAACCATTGCTCTCTTTCCCAGAAGCAGGCGTCTCCTAATTTCATGGCTGCAGTCTCCTTCCGAGGTAATATTGGCGCCCAAGAACAGAAAATCTGTCACAGCTTCCACTTCTTGTCCATTGATGCTCCAGGACTTGATAGGGCAAGACGCCATGATCTTCGTCTTTTTAATGTTCAGTTTAAGCCCAAACTTCTCACTCTCTTCTTGTACGCGCATCACAAGTCTCTTGAGTTCCATTTCACTTTCTGCCATTAAAGTGGTATCATCCGCATATCTAAGGTTGTTGATACGTTTTCCAGCAATCTTCACTCCAGCTGAAGACTCGTCCAGACCGGCCTTCCTCATGATGCACTCTGCATATAGGTTAAATAGGCAGGGCGACAGTATGCAGCCTTGCCTCACTCCTTTCTCAATCGGAAACCAATCAGTAAGGCCATGCCCAGTTCTGACTGTGGCCTCTTGCCCTTCATAAAGGTTCCTGAGGAGACAGATGAGGTGAATTGGAACTCCCATCTCTTGGAGAGCTTGCCACAATCTGCTGTGATCTACGCAGTCAAACGCTTTCGCATAATCAATAAAGCAGAAGTAAATGGGTTTCTGGAACTCTCTTGCTTTTTCCATGATCCAGCGAAGGTTGGCAATTTGGTCTCTAGTTCCTCTGCCCTTGCGAAACCCAGCTTGCACGTCTGGAAGCTCCCGATCCACATACTGCTGCAGCCTACCTTGCAGGATTTTTAACATCACCTTGCTAGCATGCGAAATAAGCGCGATCGTGCGGTAGTTGGAACAATCTTTGGCACTGCCTTTCTTTGGAATGGGGATGTAAACTGACCTCCTCCAATCCTGTGGCCACTGCAGGGTTGTCCAAATCTTTTGACATAATGTATGCAGTGTGTTAACAGCGTCGTGGTTGAGGTTTTGAAGCAACTCAGCTGGAATACCATCAATTCCGCTAGCTTTGTTCTTAGCAAGGCTGGCTAAAGCCCATTCAACTTCACTCTTCAGGATGCCCGGCTCGAGATCAGTAATCACAACCGTCCTATGTTGGGTTTGCACATCCGGGTCCTTCTTGTACAGTTCTTCTGTGTATTCCTGCCACCTCTTCTTTATGTCTGAGGCTTCAGTGAGGTCCTTGCCTCGTTTGTCCTTTACCACGCCCAGCTTAGCACAGAAGCTTCCTTTGATATCTTTGATTGTCTTATACAGAGCTCTTGTGTTCCGTAATTGGCTGTTGTCCTCAACTGCTTGACACTGTATGTTCAGGAAGGCATCCTTATCTCTCCTTGCTATTTTCTGAAAATCCGCATTGAGAACCTTGTATCTTTCTCTTTCCCCCATACCTTTTGCCATCCTCCTTTCCTCAGCTATTTGCAAAGCCTCTTCAGATAACCAGTTTGCTTTTTTGCATTTCTTTTGCTTTGGAACTACCTTATGTCACGAAATCGGCGCCCATTTTCATCAAGCCGGTACGGCGCGAGGCCCGCACGGCGTCGCGTGGAAGGCATGGAGAGCAAAGCCCCTTCCCCGCGCGGGAGAGCGCGTAGCTTTGTACGCGTTGCCGTCACCCTCTTTCCCATTGCCCGGGGAGGACGGTGGTTCATCGGACTGGAATCAGCCAGATTTTTCCAGCATGTTCTATGGGACCTGGCCAATGGCGACGCGCGGCTCGACGTGAGGAGGAGAGAGCGCTATAACCAGCGAAGCTATGTGTGTGTGCGCGCTAGCTTTGGCGCGTGTTAACAAACAGACGTGGCGCGCCCTATTTAAAGCGACCGCGCCGCTTAGTCAGTCAGTCAGTCAGTTCGTCAAGTGTTTTGCGACGTGCTCGCCTGTGTTTCGACTGGACTCCCGGGGATCACCCGCTGCTGGCAAGCCCACGGACTTTCAAGGGAGCGGCGCTCGTCTCGTATGGCGGCCACATCGTGACTCTTGAGGCGTCGGACTGCAACAGTGCCCGGTGAACAATTTGGTGTTTGTTTATATAACTCTCTCGTGTTTGATCTGTTGTAAAGCCTCTCTGTTATTGAATCATACTGTAGTTGCATGCTTAGCGTTTGTATTCTGTGAACCTCTCGTCTGTGTATTTCAAGCGATCTTGTGTATTCCTTTGTATCGTCTCTTGCTGTGCATAAATTGTGTTTTGTTTCTTACTTCTGACTCCGATCCTTACTCTGGTTTGAACCGGCGACAGCTGGGCACCAAACGACCACCCCCTTCCGTCACTACAAGGTAGTTGGATTCCGGCTGAGCTTGCCACGCAGGTCGAGGGCATCTCCTTTGCGACCGGAACAGCTACCCCCACTCACTCAAAGGGTGTCTGGGAGTGTGCGCACCTTTAAGGGCGCATCGTTAATAATACCCCCTTAATTATTAACGGGTGACACCTTAGTAGCAACTTCTTGTATTATATCACGAACATCAGTCCACATCTCTTCGGGCTCTTTGTCTTCGAGATCTAATTCTTGAAATCGATTCCTCACTTCCACAGCATATTCTAATCGAATCTGATCCAGATCATACCTGAAAGGCCTTCTAGTTTTCTGCGTTTTCCTCAATCGAAGCTTAATTTTGGCAACAAGAAGCTGATGATCGGTGCCACAATCGGCCCCAGGCCTAGTTTTTACTGCTTGTATAGCGCTTCTCCATCTCTGCCGGCAAATAATATAATCGATCTGATTCCTGTACAGACCGTCCGGTGAAATCCATGTGTACAGGCGCCTCTTGTGCTGTTGAAAATGAGTATTCGCTATGGTCAGGTTGTTTTCTTGACAGAACTCTACTAGCCTCTGCCCAGCTTCATTTGGCTCACCAAGACCGAACTTGCCTGTAATTCCGGATATTTCTTCACTCCCGACCTTAGCATTCCAGTCTCCTATGGGAAAAACGACGTCTGATGATGGGGTGCGGTCTAAAAGGCATTGTAGGTCCGCATAAAATCTCTCAACGTCAGCTTCTTCAGCAGCAGTGGTCGGTGCATAGACTTGGATAACTGTTATGTTGAAAGGGTGACCTTGGATCCGAAGTGAAATCATTCGGTCGTTTTGGGGTTGTATCCTAGCACTGCTTTGCCCATTCTTCTGTTTACTATGAGAGCGACCCCATTCCTTCTCTTGGATTCGTGCCCACAATAAAAGACATAATGGTCGCCGGAGTTAAATTCTCCCATTCCGGTCCACTTGAGCTCGCTGATACCCAAGATATCAATGTTCAATCTGTCCATTTCTCGCTTGACGATATCCAGTTTACCTTGCGTCATAGATCTTACATTCCATGTTGCTATGTGATATATCTCCTTGCAACATCGGACTTTCCGGTCGCTTCCCCACACATCCACAACTGAGCGTCCTTTTGGCTTTAGCCCAGCCGCTTTATTCGTCCTGCAGCTACTAGGAATCGCCCTTTGTTCATCCCCAGTAACATGTGGGACGCCTTCCAACCTGGGGGGCTCATCTTCCGGCGCCATATCGATAATGGTATTGTGACTGGCCATAGGGTTTTCTTGGCAGGAAATACTGGAGTGGGTTGTCATTACCTTCTCCAGTGAATCACATTTTGTCAGAACTCTCTGCCGTGACCTGCCTATCTTGGGTGGCCCTACACAGCAGAGCTCACGACTTCATCGAGTTTCGCAAGCCCCTCCGCCACGACAAGGCAGTGATCCAATCGACTATTAAATCCACATTTCAAGATATTTAAACAGCAGCTAGCTAACTCTCCCGAATTTTGCAGCAACAAAACGAGTATATTTAAGCGCCTGCCTGTGTTCTGTGTCTCGCCTGTGTCTCGTCTGCCCTTCTCTGTCCATTGTGAAGTTTGCGCTGTTTTGCTCTGTGATGAACCAACTAGCTCGAGATGTTTTCTTCAAGTTTAATTAAGAAGCTATCGGTGAGTGTTAAAGCACTGCTTAGCCGTTTAGGCCAGGTCATAACACGTAATGAAATCATGTTGCGTCCGAGAAGGATACTAACAGTAAAAAGCTACTGCGCTAAACAGTTTTCCACGCCAGCTTCTCTGAACTAAGGAAATAATAATTGTGAGCCCTGGTTGTCGTTCTTAGATTGCTGAAAGGAAAAACGAAAGCCAAAGACGAACCACTGTTAAGCGAAAAAACACGTTTCGCCTAAGCAAACTTCAGCGCAAGGCTCGTCGATACGGTTAAATCTGACATCTGACACCATGGAGTCAGGTTGAAATACCTACATCCTCGTGCGCAAAATCAAAAAGTAAGGAAAACATACAGATTTCTCACATGTGAAGGGCAACCCCCCCCCCCC